>NC_132876.1:56574461-56883836 GCF_048164855.1 Canis lupus baileyi
AGGAGGCTGCACGGCTGGGAGCACGAATCCAACAGTGCAGGCCCAGGAGCACAGGGCGCCAGGGACACAGCCCAGAATCCGGCCTCCCCATGGGACAGGCAGAGGCCAGGAGGGCACAGGACAACAAGGATGTTCCTGCCCCAAGCTGAGCATATCAGCGGCCCCACCCCCGGAGCATCCAGGCCCCTGCAGACTGAGAGCTCCATAGTTACTGCAGGAGCTGAATCCAGGGCTGGAGAGCTGGCCACCGCCACTATGGTTGTTCCTCCTGGGGCCTCACGGGCTAAAAAATCCCCACTGAGCCTCACATTGGCCTCACCGGATAAGCAGCTTAAACATCACTCACTGAGCCCTGCATCAGGCAGGGGGCTGAGCAGCTCACCCAAGTGCTAACACCTGAAAATCAGCACAACAGGCTCCTCCCCCAGAAGACCAGGTAGACCGACAGAGGAACAACAAATTATTGACAAGCATCACTGAAAAGTTCCAGGGGAAGTCGAGGGAATTACAGTATACAGAATCAGAGGATACTCCCCCTTATTTTTTGTTTTTGATTTCTGTTTGCTTCCCCCCTTTTTTTTCTTCTCTTCTCTCTTTTTACCCTTCCTTTCCTTTTTGTTTTCTTTTTCTTTTCTTTTTTCTCTTCTCTCTTTTTCTCCTTTTCCCAAACCAACTTGTTTTTGGCCACTCTGCACTAAGCAAAATGACTAGAAGGAAAAACTCACCTCAAAGAAAGAATCAGAAACAGTCCTCTCTCCCACAGAGTTACAAAATATGGATTACAATTCAACGTCAGAAATCCAATTCAGAAGCACTATTATAAAGTTACTGGTGGCTCTAGAAAAAAGCATAAAGGACTCAAGAGACTTCAAGACTGCAGAATTTAGATCTAATCACGCAGAAATTAAAAATTAAATGAGATTCAATCCAAACTAGAGGTCCTACCAACAAGGGTTAACGAGGTAGAAGAACGAGTGAGTGACATAGAAGACAAGTTGATGGCAAAGAGGGAAACTGAGGAAAAAAGAGACAAACAATTAAAAGATCATGAGGATAGATTAAGGGAAATAAGTGACAGCCTGAGGAAGAAAAATCTACGTTTAATAGGGGTTCCCGAGGGTGCCGAAAGGGCCAGAGGGCCAGAATATGTATCTGAACAAATCATAGCTGAAAACTTTCCTAATCTGGGAAGGGAAACAGGCATTCAGATCCAGGAAATAGAGAGAACCCCCCTAAAATAAACAAAAAACGTTCAACACCTCGATATTTAATAGCGAAGCTTGCAAATTCCAAAGATAAAGAGAAGATCCTTAAAGCAGCAAGAGACAAGAAATCCCTGACTTTTATGGGGAGGAGTATAAGGGTAACAGCAGACCTCTCCACAGAGACCTGGCAGGCCAGAAAGGGCTGGCAGGATATATTCAGGGTCCTAAATGAGAAGAACATGCAGCCAGGAATAGTTTATCCCACAAGGCTCACATTCATAATAGAGGGAGACATAAAGAGCTTCCAAGATAGTCAGGAACTGAAAGAATCTGTGACCTCCAAAACAGCTCTGCAAGAAATTTTAAGGGGGACTCTGTAAAAGAAAGAGGAAGTCCAATGGAACAATCCACAGGAACAGGAACGGAATAGTTATCATGATGACACTAAACTCATATGTTTCAATAGTAATTCTGAATGTGAATGGGCTCAGTGACCCCATCAAAAGGCACAGGATTTAAGACTGGATAAAAAAGCAGGACCCATCTATTTGCTGTCTACCAGAGACTCATTTTAGACATAAGGACACCTACAGTCTGAAAATAAAAGGTTGGAGAACCATGTACCATTCACATGGTCCTCATAAGAAAGCATGGGTAGCCATCCTTATATAGAAAAACTAAAGTTTATGCCGAAGACTGTAGTCAGAGATGAAGAGGGACACTATAACATACTTGAAGGACCTATCCAAGAAGAGGACTTAACAATCATCAATATAAATGCCCCAAATGTGGGAGCTGCCAAGTATATCAATCAATTAATAACCAAAGTGAAGACATACTTAGATAATAATACACTTATACTTGGTGACTTCAATGTAGAGCCTTCTACACTCGATACATCTTATAAGCACAACATCTACAAAGAAACAAGAGCTTGAAATGATACACTGGACTAGATGGATTTCAAAGATATTTACAGAACTTTACATCGAAACGCAACTGAATACACATTCTTTTCACTTGCACATGGAACTTTCTCCAGAATAGACCACATACTGGGTCACAAATCAGATCTTAACTGATACCAAAAGATTGGGATCGTCCCCTGCATATTCTCAGACCATAATGCCTTGAAATTAGAACTAAATCACAACAAGAAGTTTGGAAGGACTTCAAACACGTGGAGGTTAAGGACCATCCTGCTAAAAGATGAAAGAGTCAACCAGGAAATTTGAGAAGAATTAAAAAGATTCATGGAAGCTAATGAAAATGAAGATACAACCTTTCAAAATCTGTAGGATGCAGCAATAGCAGTCCTAAGGGGGAAATACATCGCAATACAAGCATCCATCCAGAAACTGGAAAGAACTCAAATACAAAAGCTAACCTTACACCTAAAGGAGCTAGAGAAAAAACAGCAAATACATCCTACACCCAGCAGAAGAAGACAATTAATAAAGATTTGAACAGAACTCAATGAAATAGAGACCAGAAGAACTGTGGAACAGATCAAGAAAACCAGGAGTTGTTTCTTTCAAAGAATTAATAAGACAGATAAACCATTAGCCAGCCTTATCTAAAAGAAGAGAGAAAAGACTCAAACTAATAAAATCGTGAATGAGAAAAGAGAGACCACTACCACCACCAAGGAAATACAAAAGATTTTAAAAACATATTATGAGTAGCTATACGACAATAAATTAGGCAATCTAAAAGAAATGGATGCATTTCTGGAAAACCACAAACTACCAAATCTGGAACAGGAAGATGTACAAAACCTGAACAGGCCAATAATCAGGGAGGAAATTGAAGCAGTCATCCAAAACCTCCCAAGACACAAAAGTCCAGGGACAGATGGCTTCCCAGAGGAATTCTATTAAACGTTTAAAGAAGAACCCATACCTGTTCTACAAAGCTCTTTGGAAAGATAGAAAGAGATGGAATACTTTGAAACTCATTCTATGAGGCCAGCATCACCTTAATTCCAAACCAAACAAAGACCACACTAAAAAGGAGAATTATAGACCAATGTCCCTGATGAACACGTATGCAAAAATTCTCAAAAAGATACTAGCCAATAGAATACAACAATGCTTTAAGAAGATTATCCACCATGACCAAGTGGGATATATCCCCAGGATGCAAGGCTGGTTCAACACTCATAAAACAATCAATGTGATTGATCATATCAGCAAGGGAAAAAACAAGAACCATAGGATCCTCTCAATAGATGCAGAGAATGCATTTGACAAAATACAGCATCCATTCCTGATCAAAACTCTTCAGAGTGTAGGGATAGAGGGAACATTCCTCAACATCTTAAAAAGCCATCTACGAAAAGCCCACAGCAAATAGAATTCTCAATGGGGAGGCACGGGGAGCCTTTCCCCTAAGATCAGGAACAAGACAGGGATGTCCACTCTCACCACTGCTATTCAACAGTACTGGAAGTCCTAGCCTCAGCAATCAGACAACAAAAAGACATTAAAGGCATTCAAATTGGCAAAAAAGAAGTCAAACTCTCCCTCTTCGCTGATGACATGATACTCTACATAGAAAACCCAAAAGCCTCCACTACAAGACTGCTGGAACTCATACAGCAATTTGGCAGTGTGGCAGGATACAAAATCAATGCCCAAAAGTCAGTGGCATTTCTATACACTAACAATGAGACTGAAGAAAGAGAAATTAAGGAGTCCATCCCATTTACAATTGCACCCAAAAGCATAAGATACCTAGGAATAAACCTAACCAAAGAGGTAAAGGATCTATACCCTAAAAACTACAGAACAGTTCGAAAGAAATTGAGGAAGACACAAAGAGATGGAAAAATATTCCATGCTCATGGATTGGCAAAATTAATATTGTGAAAATGTCAATGTTACCCAGGGCAATTTACATATTTAATGCAATCCCTATCAAAATACCTTGGACTTTCTTCAGAGAGTTAGAACAAATTAGTTTAAGATTTGTGTGGAATCAGAAAAGACCCCGAATAGTCAGGGGAATTTTAAAAAAGAAAACCGTATCTGGGGGCATCACAATGCCAGATTTCAGGTTGTACTACAAAGCTGTGTTCATCAAGACAGTGTGGTACTGGCAGAAAAACAGACACATAGATCAATGGAACAGACTAGAGAACCCAGAAGTGAACCCTGAACTTTATGGTCAACTAATATTCGATAAAGGAGGAAAGACTATCCATTGGAAGAAAAACAGTCTCTTCAATAAATGGTGCTGGGAAAATTGAACATCCACATGCAGAAGAATGAAACTAGACCACTCTCTTTCACCATACACAAAGAGAAACTCAAAATGGATGAAAGATCTCAATGTGAGACAAGATTCCTTCAAAATCATAGAGGAGAACACAGGCAATACCCTTTTTGAACTCGGCCACAGTAACTTCTTGAAAGATACATCCACGAAGGCAAAAGAAACAAAAGCAAAAATGAACTATTGGGACTCATCCAGATAAGAAGCTTTTGCACAGCAAAGGATACAGTCAACAAAACTAAAAGACAACCTACAGAATGGGAGAAGGTATTTGCAAATGACGTATCAGATAAAGGGCTAGTTTCCAAGATCTATAAAGAACTTCTTAAACTCAACACCAAAGAAACAAACAGTCCAATCATGAAATTGGAAAAGACATGAACAGAAATCTCACAGAGGAAGACATAGACATGGCCGACAAGCACATGAGAAAATGCTCTGCATCACTTGCCAAAAGGGAAATACAAATCAAAACCACAATGAGATACCACCTCACACCAGTGAGAATGGGGAAAATTAACAAGGCAGGAAACAACAAATTTGCAGAGGATGTGGAGAAAGGGGAACCCTCTTGCACTGTTGGTGGGAATGTGAACTGGTGCAGCCACTCTGGAAAACTGTGTGGAGGTTCCTCAAAGTTAAAAATAGACCTGCCCTACAACCCAGCAATTGTACTGCTGGGGATTTAACCCAAAGATACAGATGCAGTGAAATGCCGGAACACCTGCACCCCGATCTTTATAGCACCAATGTCCACAATAGCGAAACTTTGGAAGGAGCCTCAGTGTCCATCGAAAGATGAATTGATAAAGATGTGGTTTATGTATACAATGGAATATTACTCAGCCATTAGAAATGACAAATACCCACCATTATTTCGACGTGGATGGAACTGGAGGGTATTTTGCGGAGTGAAATAAGTCAATCGAAGGACAAACATTATATGTTCTCATTCATTTGGGGAATATAAATAATAGTGAAAGGGAATAGAAGGGAAGGGAGAAGAAATGGGTAGGAAATATCGGAAAAGGAGAGAGAACATAAAGACTCCTAACTCTGGGAAAAGAACTAGGGGTGGTGGAAGTGGAGGAGGGTGGGGGGTGGGGTTGAATGGGTGACGGGCACTGAGGGCGACACTTGATGGGATGAGCTCTGGGTGTTATTCTATATGTTGATAAATTGAACACCAATAAAAAATAAATTTATAAAAAAAGAAAGGATATTGTGCTTTCTCCAATGCTTTTTATGCATCTGTTAAGTCGATCATATGATTATTGACCTTTCTTTTTGCAATGTGATATAATACATTGTTTGTGAATATTGAAATACCCTGGCATCCCAGGAATAATTGGTTCATAGTGAATAATTCTTCTAATTGATGTTGGATCCTATTGGCTAGTATCTAGTGAGAATTTTGGCATCCATGTTCATCAGGGATATTGACCTTTAATTCGAGGGAGTCATTTTCTGTTCTGGGGAATGAGGTAATGCTGGCCACATAGAAAGAGTTTGGAATTTTTCTTCTATGCTTTGAAGCAGTTTCAGAAGTATAAGCGTTAGGTCTTCTTTAAATATTTGGTAGAATTACCCTAGGAAGCCATTGGAACTGGACTCTTGTTTGTTGGGAGATTTTTTATTACAGTTTTAATTTCCCTGTTGGTTATGGGTCTGTTTTCCATGTCTCTATGTTTCAGTTTTTGGGAGTTTATATGTTTCTAGGAATCCACCCATTTCTTTCAGATTGCCTAATTTTTTGACATATAGTTGCAAATAAAATTTTCTTATAATTGTATTTACATGGTGTTGGATGTGATTTCTCCTCTTTCATTCGTGATTTTATTAATTTTGATTTTTTTTCTTTCCTTTGATAAGTTTGGCTAGGAGGTTATTGATTGTATTAATTCTTTCAAAGAACCAGCTCCTAGTTTCATGGATCTGGGTTAAACTTCTTTTTTGTTTTTTGTTTCTATTTCACTGTTTCACTGTTTTCTGCTCTAATCTTTATTATTTCTCATTCATTTGGTTTATGCTTTATTTTCTGTTCTCTCTCTAGCCCCTAATCTATGTTAGGTTGTGTATTTCAGACTTCTTGTTTCTTGATAAAGCCTTGTATTGCTATCTGCTTATCTCTTAGTACTGCCTTTGCTATTCCTCAAAGGTTTTGAACAGTTTTGTTTTCATTTCCATTTATTTCCATGATTTAAAAAATATTCTTTAATTTCCTGATTGACCTGTTCATTCTTTATAAGACATTCTTTATTCTTCATGTACTTGAGTTCTTTCCAAATTTCCTCTTGTGATTGAGTTTAAGTTTCAATGCATTGTGGTCTGAAAATAAGCAGGGAATAATCCCAGTCTTTGGTATCATTTGAGACCTGATTTGTGACCAGTATGTTCTCTCTTCTGGAGAATGTTCCATGTACACTCAAGAAGAATATGTATTGTGTTGCTTTAGGATTTTATGCTCTGTATATATCTGTAAGTCCATCTGGTCCAGTATGTCATTCAAATCCCTTGTTTCCTTGTTGATCCTATACTTAGGTGATCAGTCCATTGCTGTGAGTGGGATGTTAAAGTCCCCTACAATTATTGTATTATTATCAATGTGTTTAATTTTGTTTGCGTTTAATTGATTTATATAATTTGCTGCTCCAAATTTAGGAACCTAAATATTTATAATTGTTATCTTTTCTTGTTGGATAGACACTTTACATATTATATATTGTCCTTCTTCATGCCTTACTGTACTGTTTGGTTTAAAATCTGATTAGTCTAATATAAGTATTGCTGTGACAGTTTATTTTTAATGTCCATTAGCTGATAGATTGTTATCACCCATTACTTTCTATCTGGTAGTGTCTTCGGGTCTAAAATGAGTGTCTCATAGACAGCATTTGGATGTGCCTTGCTACCTTATCCAATCTTATATCTTATATCCTGTGTCTTTTGATTAGAGCACTTAACCCACATACATTCAGAGTAAGCATTAAAATATATTTATTTAGTGTCCTGTATTACCTGTAAAGTACTATTTATGTATGTAATCTCTGTTCCTTTCTGATCTATATTACTTTTGGGATCTCTCTTCACTTACAAGATCCCTGTTAATATTTCTTGCAGGGCTGGTTTAGTGGTCATAAACTTTTATTTTCTTCTTGTCCTGGAAGTTCTTCATCTCTCCTTCCATTTCATTCAATTTTATTTATTATTTTAAAAGATTTTATTTATTTATTTATTTATTTATTTATTTATTTGAGACACAGCGAGACAGAGAGGCTGAGACATAGGCAGAGGGAGAAGCAGGCTTCATGCAGGGAGCCCAATGTGGGACTTGATCCCGGGACCCCAGGATCACATCCTGGGCCAAAGGCGGCATTAAACTGCTAAACCACTTGAGCTGCCCTCTCCTTCCACTTTAAATGATACTTTTGCTGGATAAAGTATTCTTGGCTGCATGAGTTTTTCATTAAGTGCCTTGAATATATCATGTCACCCTTTCTGACCTACCATGTCTCTGTGGATAGGTCTGCTGCCCGTCTAACATTTCTATCCTTGTATTTTAAGGACCTCTTTTCTTGAGGTGCTTTCAGGATTTTTTTTTCTTTATCTCTGAAATTTGCAAACCTCACTATTGTATGTCAGGATGTTGATCCATTTTTATCAATTTTGAGAGGGTTTCTCTGTGCCCCCTAGATTTGAATGCCAGTTACTTTCCCCAGACTAGAGAAATTTTCAGACTTTATTTGCTGAAAGATACATTCTATCCCTCTCTCTCTCTCTCTTTCCTCTTCCTCTGGAACCCCAATTATTCTAATATTGTTTCACTTTGTGGTATCACTTATTTCTTGAAACATTCCCTCATGATCCAGTAGTTGTTTTTCTCTTTTCCTCAGCTTCCTTATTTTCCATCATTTGTTCTTCTATGTCACTGATTTTCTCTTTTGCTTCATTTCCCCTAGGCATTAGAGTTTCTATTTTATCTTATTTTTAGAAAAGATTTTATTTATTTATTCATGGGAGACACAGAGAGAGGCAGAGACACAGACAGAGAGAAGCATGCTCCTCACAGAGCCCGATGTAGGACTCAATCCTCAAACAGGGGATCACACCCTGAGCTGAAGGCAGATGCCTGACTGCTGAGTCACCCAGGCATCCCTAGAGTATCTATTTTAAACTGCATCTCAGTTCAAGCATTTTTAATTTGGGTCTAATTCGATTTTAGTTCTTTTATTCCTGTACTAAGGGATTCTCTAGCATCTTTTATGCTTTTTTTTCAAACCCAGTTAGTACCTTTATAATCATTATTTTGAATTCTACATATAGCATCTTACATATATCCATATCAATTAAATCTATGGCAGAATGTATTATATCTCATTATCTTTTTTGTTGTGAATTTCTCCTTGTAGTCATTTGGTCAAGAGAGGAACAGATGAACGAGAGAACAAAATCAAAAATATTGATCATGACCCCAGTGAAATATACACTAGACAATTCTGAATAGATCAGAAACCAAAAGATAAAAAATAAGGAAAAAAAGAGGATATCATCTAACAGGTGGATAAGACAGTGTGATACACTTGGTCCTATGTGTATTTTGTTCTGTTTGTTTTAAGCAGTAGGTCCCAAAATTGTAAAGAAAGAAAAACAGGGCAGCCCCAGTGACTCAGTGGTTTAGTGCCACATTCGGCCCAGGGTGTGATCCTGGAGACCAAGGATCAAGTCCCACGTCAGGTTCCCTGCATGGAGCCTGCTTCTCTCTCTGCCTGTGTCTCTGCCTCTCTCTCTCTCTCTCTCTCTCTCTCTCATGAATAAATAAATAAAATCTTTTAAAAAAGAGAAAAACATATATATATATAAATATATACAAAAATTGAATACAGTGGTAAAAAGCCAAAAATGAAGAACATATCTATAAAATGTAAATGTAAATATGAAGACTGAAAACAAAATTTAAACAAGAGTTGATATAACAAGAAACTAGTTGAAAGGGAAAAAAAGAAAAAGAAAATGTTAAACTGAAAGACTAAAGAATCATGTGTATACAATTTTCCCCTAGTGCAGGAGTTTTTCAGTTCTGTTTGTTCCATAAACTTGGCATTAGCCTGATGTTCCTGTAGTCTCTTGGGGAGGGGCTTGTTGTACTGATTCTCAGGTGTCTTTGCTTGGGTTGAGTTTCCCCACCCCTTGACAGGCAGCGGGGATCAGTATAAGTTGTTTTTGTTCACTGAAAGGTTTCCAGGTTACTTTAGAGGATGAAGAAAAGAAAAAAAGAAATGACAGTGCCCAGATCTCTAGCCCCAGAACTGAAGGATTGTGGCCCCCACTCTTCAGTGTATCCTCAGGGAATAGCAGTCAGTCACTTTTGTGTGCACCAAACTCAGCAGACTCCTGTGGCACACACCCTCAGCAATCCTCCTGGGGAAATGGGAGGTTCTCACCACAGTTCTGCCACTGCTGAGCCCCTGCATCTGGAGCAGTTGCCTGATTCTGTGCACACTTGCACTGTTCCTCCTGATGGAAGGAGGAGGGTCTTGTTGTGGTAATACCACTTGCCAGGCCCCAGCTTGGAGAGTGGTTACCCAATCGAGCTGCCATTTGTAGTTCATGGCAACATCAAACTGAGAGCCCATTTCCATGTTTGCTGAATGTACCACCTTCCGTGTTCCAATGCTTGGGAACGCATATGCACTCAAGCACCTCCATTCCTTCTGTGACCCCCTGGAATCCTGATACCAGACTGTCTCACCTAGGATTCTGTCCCACGTCACTACCTGGGCACCTTACAGGTAGGGACATCCCTCATCGGAGCAGACTTCTAAAAGTTTCAATTTTGTACTCCACTGCTATATCTCTTTCCAGAAGCTGGATCCCTCTGAGGTTTATCTTTTTTTTTTAATTGGTAAAGATTATTTTTATGACTCTAAAAAACTTCCATAAATATATTTTTACAAACGATAGGGAAGTTGAGTCTCCTGGCTTGGGTGCCTCCATCCTCCCACTATACTCTTGAGGTTTATCTTCTGATATATCCCCTCATATTCACTTCTCCATACCTCCTACCTTGCAAAAAGCGGTTACTTCTCTATTTGTAGAATTGCAGAAATTCTTGTCTTAGATCTCATGTTGAATGCACAGGTGTTCAGAATGATTTGATAGATATCTAGCTGAATTAAAGGAACCAAATGAAATGAGGATCCCCTACTATTCTTCCCTCTTCCTTTCTCTCTGAACTCATATTATCTCTAATAGTTTCTGTGTATTTGTGTGTGTGTATTCCTTATATCTATTTACATAATAGATGTTATTTGCAAATAAAAATCAACTTCTTCCTTTCCAATTTGTATTCCCTTTGTTTCTTGTCTAATTTCTTTTTTAAAAGATTTTATTTATTTATTCATGAGACACACACACACAGAGGCAGAAACATAGGCAGAAGGAGAGGCAGGCTCCCTGTGAAGAGCATGATGCAGGATTCGATCCCAGGACCTTGGGATCATGAGCTGAACCAAAGGCAGAGGCTCAACCACTGAGCCTGCTTGGCACCCCTCTTGTCTAATTTCTAAGGCTAGAGCCTCTAGTACAATGTTTTATAGAAGTGGCAGTAGCAGACACTCTTACTTTATTCCAATCTTAGAGGGAAATTATGTATTCTGGTCTTTCACCATGAAATATTATGTCACCTATAGGTTTTCCATAGTTTTTTTCTTTATGAGAATGAAGAAGTTTTCTATTCATAGTATGTTGAGTATTTTTGTCATGAAGTGCTGTTCAATTATGTCAAATTATTTTTGTGTGTCCACATCACCATGTGATTTTAGTTTTTAAAGTACTATGTTGATTTTTATATTTTAAATCAAATGTGCCTGCTTGGAATAACTATCACTTGGTCACAGTGGCTTTTTAAAAAATATGTTGTTAGATTTGGTTTGCTTGTGTTTTGTTTAGGAGTTTGCATCTATATGATGAAAGTTTGGTATTTAGTTTTATCTTTCTTTTTTGCCTTTCTTCTGATATTGGGGTTACATTCATCTCAAAGAATGAGTTGAAAAATGTCCTCCTTTTTTCTAATTTTTGGAAGAGTTTGTGACATATTGGTATTAATACTTCCTTAAATGTCTAGTACAGTTTACCAGTGAAATCATCTGTGCCTGGGCTTTTGTTTGTTTTTCTTGTTGTTATTGTTCTTGTTTTTTGTATAGTTGATGCACAATGTTACATTAGTTTCAGGTGTCTAACATGGTGATTCAACTTCTTATAGGTTATGCTATGCTTACCAGAAGTGTAGCTACCATCTGTTACCATACAACACTATTACAGTATAATTTACTATATTTTCTATGTTGTGCATTTTATCCCCATGAGTTATTCATTCTGTAACTGGAAGACTGTATCTCCCATTCCTCCTCATCATTTTTTCCCATTTCGCCACTGCCATCCCTGATTCTACCTTTTTATTCATTTGTTTTGCTTTTTATATTTCACATAATAATTCAATATCTTTACTTGCTAAAATTTCATTTAGGTTTTATATTTCTCCTTCAGTCAGTTTCATTTCTGTATGCTTTTCTCGGAATTTCTTCATACATCTAAGTCATTTACCATATTGGCATGTAATTTGTTTCTAGAAGATCAGTAGTTGTTTCTCCGATTTATTTAATCATTTGAACCATTTTGTTCTTGTTAATTCAATCTAAAAGTTTGTCAAGTTTGTTGATCTTTACAAAGAACCAACTTTGATGTCAATTATTTTTTATTAATTTGCTGTTCTCTACATCAATTTCTGCTTTGATCATTAAGGTTTTATTTATTTATTCATGAGAGACACACAGAAAGAGAGAGAGGCAGAGACACAGGCAGAGGGAGAAGCAGGCTCCATGCAGGGAGCCTGACGTGTGACTCAATCCTGGGTCTCCAGGATCAAGTCCTGGGCTGAAGGTAGCACTAAACCACTGAGCCACCAGGGCTGCCCTAGGAATATCTTTTTTAAACTTCTGCATATTTATGAATTTTCAGAATTTGTTATTGATTTTTAATTTCATTCAATTTTGTGTTCTGAGAACATACTGTATATGATTTCAAGTCTTTTAAGTATATTGAGGCTTTTTAACTATACTAGCATATGATCTATCTTGGATTATATTCTGCTGATATCAGGTGGAGTATTCTATAGATATCTGTTAGGTCTGTGTGATTTATAGTGTTATTTAGGTATTTTATTTCTTGTTGGTCTTTTGTCTAATTGTTCTATCCATTATTTAAAATGAGGTATTAAAATCTCCATATATTATTTTCAAATTGTCTATTTCAACCATTAAATCTATCCATGTATTTGTTGGGCTCTGTTGTTTGTAGTGTATATATTTATAACTGTTACATCTTCCTAATGAATTGGTCCTTTAATCACTATAAATCTCCATCTTTATTTTTAGTAACTTTTTTTTCCAGTTTTAAAGTCCTGGTTTGTTTTGTTTTGTATAGCCATTTTAGCCTTCTTACTATTGCTATTTGCATGATTTTTACATTTTCATCCTTTCATTTGCAATCTATTTGTACCTTCAAATATAAAATATATTTTATATAGACAATATTTAATTGTATAATGCCTTTTTATTCAATCTAACTCTCTGTTTTCTTTATTGGATTATTTAATCCATTTACACTTAATATTGTTATAATTGGATTGATTTTTCTTTGTTTTCTATAGGTTTCATGTCTTTTGGTTTTTCTATTCTTCCTTCATTGCTTTTTTTACAGTAATTGAATATTTTCTAATTTAATATTTGAGTGTGTTTAGTAATTTTTTGCTATGATTCTCAATTTTTTAGTAGTTGTTCAAGAGATTACCACATATGTATATTCATATATCATCAGATTTATACTAACTTAAATTCAGTGGGAAATAGGTATAGTCCTCCTGTATAGTTCTATTTTTTTCTCTATTTGCCACTGTTATATATATAACTGTTACAAGTATATATGTGGCATATATATGTTACAAACCCCCAAAATTGTTATAGTTATTTCTTTATACAATTTTATGTCTGTTAAATATCCTGAGAATGGAGAGCAACCTCATATAGAAAGAATTTGTTTTATTAACTATTTATTACTTCTGGTTTTCTTGATTTCTTCTTGTGAGTTCCAGTTACCATCTAGTATCCTTTCCTCCTGCCTTTTCCATGTTCCCACTTACCTCTGTTATGCAGTTAATTTCAAATATATTTCATTTCTATGTTATGGATCTGAATGAAAAATTATACATGTATTTTTATATAATTTTTAAAAACTTGTTAAGAAGGAATGGGGAAAATAAATGTATATATGCTCTCTTTCATAATTACATAATTAATGTTCCTAATGATTAATACTTTGTGTGTGTGTGTGTGTGTGTGTGTGTGTGTGTATTTGAATTACAGTCTGGATCCACTTGCTTTCAACCTGAATAACTTTCATTATTTCCTATAGAACAGTTTTGCAAGCAATGATTATTCTCAAATTTTGTTTGTCTGGAAATGTATTTATTTCACCCTCACTTTTGAAAGTTTTTTTTTTTTTTTGGATATAAAATTCTTGGGTGAAAAGTTGTACATTCCCCCCTCCCATTTCTAATATGTCATAACCATGGGTTTATCTTCCATGTTTCCTGATGAAAAATAAACTACAGATTGTGATTAATTCTTTTGGGATTCCCGCATATGATGAGTCTTTTTTTTTCCTCTCCTGGTTTCAATATTTTGTCTTCATATTTTAATATTTTTAATTTTTAAAAGATTTGTTTATTTGAGGGGGGGGCATGAAGAAAAAGAATCTTCAAGCAGACTCCCCATTCAGTGTGGAACTCAATGTGGAACTGGATCCTATGACCCATGAGATCATTACCCAAGCCAAAACCAAGAGTCAGACACTTATCCTACTGAACTATATTTTAAAAGTTGTACTAAATGTGTCTGGTAGTGGATTTGTTTATCCTACTTAGAACTGGCTTAGAATCTTCAATGTGGGTACTACTGTTTTACATCAAATTCAGGATGTTTTCAGACACTATTTCCTCAGAAATATTTTCTTGTTCTTTCTTCCTCTCCTGTTATTCCAATTATAGAAATGTTGGTGTACTTAATGGTGTTCTACATTTCTCTGCATTTCTGATGATTTTCTTTCCTTTTTTCTCTCTATTCTGCATATTTTATCATCTTTCTGATCCATCTTCATATTCTAATATTCCTAAACAGTATCTGCTGTTGCATCCTCTAGTGATATTTCTTTTACTTATTATACATTTCAGTTATACTATTTATATTTTGCCCTTTCTAAAAAATTTCTTTTTATTGATATTCTCTATTTGATGAGATTTTGTCATTGTACCTACCTATATTCTTTAAGCAGAAGATGCTTAAATGCTAAAAATGCTAAACTGTTTAAAGAACAGTTTCCTTTGTTCTTTAAGCAAATTTATGATACCTATTTTGCAGTTTCTGTCTTCTCATATTTTATGTGTATTTTTCAAATTTTTCTGTTTCAATGGATGTCTCATATACTTCTGTTGAATAAGGACATTTAAAAATATTTTGTATCAACTGTATATGGATTTCCTAGTGAGTTTTTTTCATTTTCATTTTTATATAAATTCAATTTAGCTAATATATAGTATATTATCAATTTCAGGGATATAATTTAGTGATTCATCAATTGCGTATAATACGCAATGCTCATTACATCAACTGCCCTCCTTAGTGCCCATCACCCAATTACCCCCTTTTTGCATTAACCTCTCCTCCAGCAACCCTCAGTTGGTGCCCTATAGTTAAAAGTCTCTTATGGTTTGCCTCCTTCTTTGTTTTTATCTTATTTTATTTTCCTTCCCTTCCCCTATGTTCATCTATTTTATTTCTTAAATTCCACATATAAGTGAAATCATATGATGTTTGTCTTTTTCTGACTGACTTATTTCATTTAACGTAATACCCTTGCATTCCATCCATGTTGTTGCAAATGGAAAGATTATATTCCTTTTGATGTCTGAGTAATATTCCATCATGTATACATGAAAATCACATCTTCTTTATATATTCATCTGTTTTTGGACATCTGGGCCCTTTTCAGGGTTTGACTATTGTGCACATTGCTGTTATAAACATTGGGCTGCATGTGCATCCTTAAATCACTATGTTTGCATCCTTGGGATAAATACATAGCAATGCAATTGGTAGGTCATATGGAAGTTTTATTTTTAGCATTTTGGGGAACTTCCTTACTGTTTTCCTGAGTGACTATACCATCTTGCATTACCACCAACAGTATAAGAGGGTTCTTCTTTCTCAGCATCCTCACCAACATCTGTTGTTTCCTGACTTGTTAATTTTAGCCATTCTGACATGTGTGAGGTGGTATCTCATTATAGTTGTGATTCGTATTTCCTTGATGCCAAGTGGTGATAAGCATTTTCTCATGTGTCTGTTAGCCATTTTTGCATCTTTGGATAAATGTCTGTTCATGTCTTCTGCCCATTTCTTGACTGGAATTTTTGGTTTTGGGTGGTGAGCTTGTTATTCTTTATAGATTTTGGATAATAACCCTTTAACTGATATCACATTTGTGTATATCTTCTCCCATTTTGTAGGTTGTCTTTTGGTTTTGTCGACTATTTTCTTTGCTGTGCAAAAGCTTTTTATCTTGATGAAGTCCCCATAGTTCATTTTTCCTTTTGTTTCTCTTGTCTTTGAAGATTTGTCTAGCAAGAAGTTGCTGTGGCCAAGTTCTAAGACGTTGCTGCCTGTGTTTTTCTCTACGATTTTGATGGATTCTTGTCTCACATTTAGGTCTTTCATCCATTTTGAATTTATTTTTATATATGGTATAAGAAAGTGGTCCAGTTTATTCTTCTGCATGTGGGTGCCTAATTTTCATAGTACCATTTGTTGAAGAGACTGTCTTTTTTCCATTGAACATTCTTTCCTACTTTGCTGAGGATTAGTTAACCATAGAGTTGAGGGATTATTTCTGGGTTCTGTTTTCTGTTCCATTGATTTATGTGTCTATTTTTGTGCCAGTATAATATTGTCCTTATGATTACAGTTTTGTAGTACAGATTGAAGTCCAGAATTGTGATGCTTCCAGCTTTGGTTTTCTTTTTGTTTATTACTTTGGCTATTTGAGGTATTTTCTGGTTCCATACAAACTATACAATTGCTTGATACAGCTATGTGAAAAATGTTGTTGGAATTTTGATAGGGATTGCATTGAATGTAAGATTTCTTTGGGTAGCGTAGACATTTTATCAACTTTTCTTCTTCCAATCCATGAGCATGGAATATTTTTCCATTTCTTTGTCTTCCTCAATTTCTTTTATAAGTGTTCTATAGATTTCAAACTACAAATCTTTTACTTATTTGTTTAGGTTTATACATAGATATCTTATTACTTTTGGTACAATTGTAAATTGGATTGATTTTTTGTTTTCTCTCTCTGCTGTTTCATTGTTATTGTATAGAAATGCAATTGACTTCTGCACATTTATTTTATATCTTCAAACCTTACTGAACAGATGTATCAGTTCTAACAATTTTTTTGGTGGAATCTTTTGGGTTTTCTAGATTTTATAATGTCCTCTGCAAAGATTGGAAGGTTGATGTCTTTGTTGATTTGGATGCAATTTATTTATTTTTGTTGTCTGAATGCTGAAGTAGGACTTCTAATACTGTGTTGAACAACAGTTGTGAGAATGGACATCCCTGTCATGTTCCTAACCTTGGGGAAAGCTTTCAGGTTTTCCCAATGGTGACGATGTTATTCATCATGAGTCTTTTTTATATGGCCTTTATGATGTAGAGGTATGTTTCCTGTATCCTTACCTTGTGAAGGGTTTTTATAAAGAAATGATGCTACATTTTGTCAAATGTCTTTTTCTGCAACTAATGAGAGGATATTATGGTCTTATTCTTTTTTTTTAAAGATTGTATTTATTTATTAGACACACACACACACACACACAGAGAGAGAGAGATTGAGAGAGAGAGAGGCAGAAACACAGGCAGAGGGAGAAGCAGGCTCCATGCAGGGAGCCTGACGTGGGACTCTATCTGAGGTCTCCAGGATCATGCCCTGGGCTGAAGGTGGCGCTAAACCACTAAGCCACCAGGACTGCCCTTATCCTTTCATCAATGTGGTGCAGCATGTTGATTGGTTTGTGGATGTTGAACCACCCCTGCAACCCAGGAATAAATCCCATTTGGTCATAGTGAATACTCCTTTTAATGTACTGTTGAAGAATAGTAGTTAGTTGTATCTTGTTGAGAATTTTGGCATCCATATTCATCAGGGATATTGGCCTGTAATTCTCATTTTTCATTGGTCCTTGTCTGATTTTGGGTTCAAGGTAATGGTGGCTTCATAGAATAAGTTTGGAAGTTTTCCTGCCATTTCTATTTTTTTGGAACACTTCCAGAATACATATTAATACTTCTTTAAATGTTTGGCTGAATTCCCCTGGAAAGCCACCTGGCCCTAGAAGGTTGTCTTTTGGGAGATTTCTGATTTTTTTAAAATTTATTTGCTGGTTATGAGTCTATTGATGTTTTCTGTTTTTTCCTGTTTCAGTTTTGGTAGTTTCAGTGTTTCCAGGAATGCATCCATTTCCTCCAGATTGCCTCATTTGTTGGCATATAATTGTTCATAATATTATTGTTTTTGTGTCTTTGGTTTTGATGGGGTCTCTCCTTGTTCATTCATGGTTTTATTCATTTTGGTCCTTTTTATTTTCTCTTTGATAAGTCTGGCTAGAGGTTTATCAATCTTATTAATTATTTCAAAGAACCATCTCTTCATTTCATTTTTCTGTGTTTTTTAAATTTCTTTATCATTGTATTCACCTCTAATTTTTGTTATTTCTCTTCTCCTGCTGGATTTAGTCTTTATTTTCTGTGCTTTTTCCAGCCCCCTGAGATATAAGGTTAAGTTGCATATTTGAGATTTTTCTTGCCCCCTGAGGAAAGCCTGTTATTACTATTGCTATATATTTCTCCCTTCAGACCATCTTTGCTCATTCTAAAGGTTCTCAACTGTCATGATTTCATTTTCATTTGCTTCCATGTATATTTTTAATTCTTCTTTAATTTATTGGTTGATTCATTCATTCCTTACTAGCATGTTCTTTAACTTCAATGTATTTGTGGTTATTGCAAATGTTTTCTTGAGACTGACTTCAAGTTTCAAAGCACTATGGTATTAAAATATGCATGGTATGATCTCAATCTTTTTGTACCAGTTGAGTCCTGATTTGTAACTCAGTATGTCATCTATTCTGAAGAATAGACCATGTACTCAAAAACAATGTGCATTGTGGTCCTCTAGGATGAAATGCTCTGAATGTATCTGTTAAGTCCACCTCTGTTAAGTCCACCTGGTCCATTGTGTCCAATTAAAAGCCATTGTTTGTTGATCTTTTACTTAGATGGTTTATCCATTACTGTGAATAGGGTATTAAAGCCCCTTACACTTATTGTATGATTATAAATGAGTTTCTTTAAGTTTGTTATTGATTCATTTATATATTGGATGCTCCTAGTTTAAGGGGATAAATATTTACAATTGTTATATCCTATTGTTGGAATAACCCTGCTATTATGATATAGTGCCCTCTTTAACTCTTATTACAGTCTTTTGTTTAAAATCTAGTTTGTCTGATATAAGAATCTGTGGGCCTACGAGGGCCTGGCAGGGAGAGGCTGGCACTCAGAAGAGGAGAAAAATCTCTGGGAAGGTATCCCAATAGGCTTTCAGCAGAGAACGATGTGAATATAAAGCTTTGAGAGAGGTCCTGAGAGGAATCAAGGAGTCCCCTGGGATATTTTGCTCATGTGACCCTCTTTATGATTAGGCCAAGGATGTCCAACAAGAAGGGACAACATTGGCTTAGAACAGCCTCCCCTGACCCCTGCCATACTTCGTTATTTTTTTAAGAACTGGCATATGTTATCCATAAATGTCTCCCTTAAAACCTTGGGATCCAGATGTGTGCTAGAATAAAAAAAAAAGATGTCTTTTAATTAAGCATTTAGTCCATTTACATTCAGAGTAATTATTGAAAAAATGTAAATTTAGTGGGATTGCATTTCTTGTATATTCATTGTTCTTGTAGATTTTCTCTGTTACTTTTGGTCCTTGTTACTTTTGGTCTCCATTTCGGCTCAAAGTTTCCCCTTTAATATGTCTTCTAAGGCTAGTCTAGTGTTCATGAATTCTTTAATTTATTTGTGTATCTTGGAAATTCTTTATCTCTCCTTCTATTCTGAATGACAGGCTTGATGGATAAAGTGATTTTGGCAGCATATTTTTCCAATTTAATACGTTAAATATATCGTTTGTCCCTTCTGTCCTGCCATGTCTTTACATACAGGTTTGCTGACAGCTTTGTGTCTACTCATGTAGGTTAAAGCCCTCTTTTCCTGAGCTGCTTTCAGAATTTTCTCTTTATCTTTGTAATTTGCAAGTTTCACTATAATGTGTTGTGGTATTGACCTATTTTTGTTTTTGAAGATATTTCTCTGTGACTCTTGGATTTGAATGCCTATGTCCCTAATTAAGGATGTTCTTAGCTATAATTTAATCAAATAAATATTTCATCTTTTTCTTACTCTTTGTCTTCTGGAACTACTGTGATATGGATATTATTTAATTTTATGGAATTGCTGAATTCCCTAAGTCTACTTTCATGATCTTATAGTTTTCTTTTCCTCTTCTTTGTGGCTTCATTATTTTCCATAATTGTATCTTCTATATCACCAATTCACTCTTCTGAATCATTCACCTTCATTTTTGTGGCCTCCACTTGGGATTGCATCTCTGTAGGTTATGGAATTTTTAATTTCTGCCTTACTGGATTTTAGTTATTTTATCTCTATAGTATGTGGTGCTCTAGATCCTTCTATGTTTTTTAAAGCCCAGATAGTATCTTTATAACCATTGCATTAAATTTTAGTTCAGACATCTTATATCTGCATTGATTAAATCCCTGGCTGCAAATACTAGCTACTGTTCTTTCTTTTGTGGTGACTTACCCCATCTCATCATTTTGTCCAGAAAAGAAAGGAATAAAGAAAAATATATAGCACTAACAACAGCAACAACAACAACAACAACAACAACAAACAAAATAAAACTTGATCCTGGGTGTGTATTGGCATGCTTCTTAAAAGAAACTAGATCCCAAAATAAGAAAGAAAGAAAATGCAATACAAAGAAACAAAAACAAAAATTATATAAAATATATATAAAAATTAAAAATAATTGAAAAATAAGAAAATAACTAACAAATAATTAAAAACTAAAGAATAAAATACAAAGGGCTTTTAGGTGATTTAGTCAGTTAAGTATCTGCCTTCAACTCAGGTTATGATCCCAGGGTCCCGTTAGGTTCCCCACTCAGTGAGAAGTCTGCTTCCCTTCTGCCCCTCCCCTTCTTATCTCTCTCTCTCTTTTTCTCTCTCTCTCTCAAATAAATAAACTATTTTAAAGAATACAAAGAATATTATATACTGTTTTCCTCTAGAGCTGAAACTTTTCAGCCCTCTAAGATCAGTAAACTTGGCACCAGTGATATGTTTGTGTTGGTGTTCTAGAAGAGGGGCCTGTAACACTGATTCTCAAATGGATTGGCTCTGGTGAAATGAGCCTCCAGTGCACAGGGCGGCAGGGCTCAGTGTATGTAGCTCCAGACTCCACTAGGTGGTGCTGTTTTGCTCCCTGAGGGCTTTCAATGCTGATAGGTGAAATGAATATGGCAGCACCCAGTTCTCTTGCCCCAGAGCTGATAATTTGGGTCCCTCACTCTTCAGTGAGCCCTCACAGAAGAACAATCAATTATTCTTGTCTCCCTGGTTTCTGTCAGAACTCTGTGCTCACCCTCCCTCTGTTTGAGTGCTTTTGTCTCAAGCAAGCAACTGAACTTCAAAACTCCAGTTTTAAGGATTTCTGTGGCATGGACCCTTCCTGGGGAGAGTCTTACCCTGCTTCCGCCTATTGCTCCACCTATTCCAAGAAAGTAGTTGTATGACTGCACAGTGGTTGACAGTTTATGGCAACACAGAGCAGAAAGTCAGCACCTAGACTTGCTGTTCTCAGCTGGCTTCCATGATCCTATACCTGAGAAACTTGCCACAATTAGGCACTATCCATTCTTCTTGGAACTCTGCGGATCCTGAGACCGTGCTGTCACACCTGGGATTCTACCCCGTTTTACCACCTGAATACCTTTAAGCCAGGCATGTCCCACATGTAGCACACTAAAAGTTGTGATTTGGCACTCTGCTTCTTATAATATTTTGTGGTAGTCTCCTTAAGCAGGCTCTCCCTACTGCCATATCCTCAGTTATATCATACCTGATTCAGCTCTCCCCACTTCCTACCTTCCAAGTGGTGGTCACTTTTCTACTTATAGATTTGCAGCATTTGTTTTCTCAGACCTCTGGTTGATTCCTCTTGTGTTCAAAATGATTTGATAACTATCTAGTTATATTCGAGGGATGAAACAAACTTAGGACCCCTACTCCTCCACCATCTCAACTCCTCCAACCTTCCTGGTGCTTTATATTGTTCAATTTGGGGTGATTTTAGTGGAATATTTTAGTGATGTTTATTTACTCCACAGTGTGAAGCCTCTGGTGTCTCTCCTCATAAGGGCAGGTGCACTGTCACCATTGAATCATGGTAGTTTCATCAGGATTTTACTTGTCTTTTCTTCTGATAGCTCTGTTAAGATATCTTTTACTAGTATCTTTTAGTATCTTTTAGACTCAATTGTTAGCCTTCATAATTGCTACTTGGATATTTTATTGTTTTCTACAGTGCCTTGGGGGCATGAATTACTCCACAATCTGATATAGCCACAGTCCCCTTTATAAGGGTGGTTTTTGAGGCCATGTTGACCTTTTTTTTCTAACCAGAGAAAATTTCTATTTAGCTCCATCCCTGATTGTTTCCTATCAACCAGCTAACCTTTGAGTTATTTCACTGTTCTCATGGAGCTGACACCACTCTCCTAGTTGCTTAAGAGATAATAATAATAGAAAATAATGGAGACATAAAGTATACTAAAATCTACATTATTTTCTATAGTACCATAAAACTTGAACTTCTCTACACTCTGTTACAAATATAGTCAGTTACCTTGTATGGATTGCTACTTTCTCTTCATAAAATGTCTGTGCTACTACTCTGGAGATTGGATAAGGCCAGTAGCATGTTTCTTTCTTATTGACACACCTAATTTATGACTGTGTCACTGGACAGGGGTGGCAGCCTCTGGTCTCTCCTTGCATTTCCTCAAAAGGAAACTGTACCATAAGAATGAGGAAGATTACTAGGACCCCAGTATTCTCAGTTTGCTTCTGTCACATAGCTGTAGTCTATATGGAAGAAGGGAATCTCTGACCCTTGAGCTGCACTCACCTGCAATGTAACATCTGCTCAGAGATTGAGAAATATAAAATGATAATGACCTGCACCTTCCAGGGCTTACCAGAGCCCTGGAGTGAAATTGTATGGCATAGGAATTTCTATATCCTTGACCACAATTGCTTAGAGTAGAATCTCTGTCACACTGAGCTGGGGGTGAATATGAAAAGAGCATGGCACAAGTGCTGTTCTCACCAACATTTTCTTTAATGTTTTCTAGTTATTTTTAGAACAATTACCAAAGACTTTAATGTCACATACACATACAGACTCAGACACACACACACACACACACACACAAACATTTGCCTTCTCTACCATTCATTTTGCAATGGATAATCTTTAGAAGGTCTCTTTTCAGTTTTCATTTACATTTATGAATGTTTTCATGAATAACAAAATCTTATTCCCACAGTTTGACTTAAGCTATATGAAAAATAAGATAAATTAATTTGTCTCTATTAGACATTTTAAATATAATAGTTCATTGAATAGAGAAAGGAGAACACATTGTGAAAATCATTTTTTTCATCTCTTACTAGGAGTTTGTGTCCTTCTCCCCTTGGTTTATTGTTGCTGATGTCTTTGTAAAGGCTAGGCCTGCATTTGTGACTATAAAGTGGCAGTGTTCTTCTCAGGAATATATATATAAATAAATTCTTACAGAAGTTCTGTATATAAATATCTAATTTATGAACAAATAAGCAAGTTTGGAAAAGTTAAAAAAATATACATGGGGGGCAGGGCAAGATGGTGGAGGAGTAGGGTCCTCAAGCCACCTGTCCCCACCAACTTACCTGGATAACTTTCAAATCATCATGAAAACTTATGAATTCGACCTGAGATTTAAAGAGAGAACAGCTGGAATGCTACAGAGAGAAGAGTTTGCACTTCTAACAAGGTAAGAGGGCAGAAAAAAAAAAAGGAATCAAGTGGGGGAGGGGCCCGTGAGGAGCCAGGCTAAGGCCTGGCGGCAAAAGCCTCCAGGACAGGAAAGCCTGGTCCTGGAGAGGCAGGAACTTTAAAAATCCGCACCGGAATCTTCCCGGATGGGAAGGTGCTTAGCAGGGAACTCGGGAAGAACTGCAGGAGGGGCACTGGAGCCTCCAGTCTCCTGGGGTCACTAACGGATGAAGTGCACCCCGGGGGAGAGCATGCCACACACCACGGGCTGATCTGGGTAAAGGGCAGGAGCAGGCGCTGGGCGGGGCCTCAGGAGAAGCTCAGACAGAGGTTCCAGGTGGAGGGGCTGCGCCCTGCTGCCTTCGGGAGCTGTGGTCCGGATCCCAGGGCACCGGGGGACACAGCCCAGGATCCTGCACTCCCCTAGGACAGGCGGAGGTGGGGAGGGCACAGGACAGGGGGGACGCTCCTACCGCCAGGTGCCCCCAAGCTCTGCAGATCAGTGTCCCCCAACCCGGGAGCATCCAGGCCAGTGCGGACTGGAAGACAGCGGTAGTTACTGCGGGAGTTGACTCCAGACCTGGAGACCCGGCTGCCGCCAGTGTTGTTGTTCCCCCTTGTGTCATCCTGTGCCTGAGAAAGAGCAGGGCCACCAGGGAACAGGGGCCTCACAGGATAAAAGTTTCCATTGAGCTGTGCACCTGGCAGGGGGCAGGGCAGCTGTTCCAGGTGCACACACCCGAAAATCAGCACAGCAGGCCTCTCCCCAAGAAGACCAGCTGGAAGGACAGGGGAAGAGCAAGTTCTTGGCTGAGCAACGCTGGAAAGCTCCAGGGAAAGTCGAGGGATTTACAGTATATAGAACCAGAGAATACCCCTCCTTGTTTTTTTTTTTTTTTTGTTGTTGTTGTTTTTCTTTTTTTCTATTTGTTGTTGTTTTTGTTCTTTTTTCTTTTCTTTTTTTTTCCTTTTTCCAGTACAACTCGTTTTTAGCCACTCTACACTGAGCAAAATGACTAGAGAGAAGAATTCACCACCAAAGAAAGAATCAGAAACAGTACTCTCTGCCACAGAGTTACAGAATCTGGATTACAATTTGATGTCAGAAAGCCAATTCAGAAGCACAATTATAGTGGATACTCTTTCCTGCTTTGTCAAATATTAGTTGACCATAGAGTTGAGGGCCCACTTCTGGGATCCCTATTCTATTATATTGATCTCTGTGTCTGTTTTTGTGCCAGTACCATAATGTCTTGTTGACCACAGCTTTGTAGAAAACTTGAAATCCAGCATTGTGATACCCCCGCCTCTGGTTTTCTTTTTCAATATTCACCTGGCTATTCGAGGTCTTTTCTGATTCCACACAAATCTGAAGATGATTTGTTCCAACTCCCTGAAGAAAGTCCATGGTATTTGGTAGGGATTGTATTGAATGAGTAAATTGCCCTGGGTAGCATTGACCTTTTCACAATATTAATTCTTCCAATGTATGAGCATGGAATATTTTTCCATCTCTTTGTGTCTTCCTCAATTTCTTTCAGAAGTGTTCTGTAGTTTTTAGGGTATAGATCCTTTACCTCTTTGGTTTAGGAAAGACTATCTGCTGGGAAAAAAAATGGTCACTTCAATAAATGGTGCTGGGAAAAGTGGACAGCCACGTGCAGAAGAATGAAACTAGACCATTTTCTTACACCATATACAAAGATAAACTCAAAATGAATGAAAGATCTAAATGTGAGATTCCATCAAAATCCTAGAGAAGAACACCGGCAACACCCTTTTTGAACTTGGCCACAGCAACTTCTTGCAAGATACGTCTATGAAGGCAAGGGAAACAAAAGCAAAAATGATTGGGACTTCATCAAGATAAAAAGCTTCTGCACAGCAAAAGAAACAATCAACAAAACTCATAGACAACCTACAGAATGGGAGAAGATATTTGCAAATGACCTATCAGATAAAGGGCTAGTATCCAAGATCTATAAAGAACTTATGAAACTCAACAGCAAAGAAACAATCCAATCATGAAATGGGCCGAAGACATGAACAGAAATTTCACCAAAGAAGACATACACATGGCCAACAATCACATGAGAAAATGCTCCGCATCGCTTGCCATCAGGGAAATACAAATCAAAACCACAATGAGATACCACCTCACACCAGTAAGAATGGAGAAAATTTACAAGACAGGAAACAACAAATGTTGGAGAGGATGTGGAGAAAGGGGAACCCTCTTTCACTGTTGGTGGGAATGTGAACTGGTACAGCCACTCTGGAAAACTGTGTGGAGGTCCTCAAAGAGTTAAAAATAGAACTGCCTTAGGACTCAGCAACTGTACTGCTGTGGATTTACCCCAAAGACACAGATGCAGAGAAAAGGCAGGACATCAGCATCCCAATGTTTATAGCAGAAATGTCCACAATAGGCAAACTGTGGAAGGAGTCTCAGTGTTCATCAAAAGATGAATGGATAAAAAAGATGTGGTCTATAAATACAATGGAATATTACTCAGCCATTAGAAATGACAAATACCCACCATTTGCTTCAACGTGGATGGAACTAGAGAATATTATGCTGAGTGAAGTAAGTCAGTTGGAGAAGGACAAACATTATATGGTCTCATTCATTCGGGGAATATACAAAATAGTGTAAGGGATTATAGGGGAAAGGAGGGAAAATGAGTGGGAAATATCACAGAACATGACAGAACATGAGAGACCCCTAACTCTGGTGGAAAGGGAGGTGGGCAGGGAGTTGGGGTGATGGGCACTGAGGGGGGCACTTGACTGGGTGTTATGCTATATGTTTGCAAATTGAACTCCAATAAAAAATATACCAAAAAAAGAAAAGAACACAAAAAATTAAAAAATAAAAAACAGATGTGAAAAAATCTTTATAATATTTGAAGAGGAATCCAGGATACTATCTTCATGTCCTTTATGTAAGGTAGGATTTATACACAAAGAAAATTCACAACAAAAATGAAAAAGAATGATAAACTGATGACACTAACTTTTAATTAACTTCACAATAAAACATCAAAGCAAAATTAAAGTCATAAATTACTACATTTGGAGTGCACATTACTGGCAGAAAAGAACACTTCTGAATAGTAACATAAATATAAATAAAATGAGTAAATCTAAAGAGAAAGAATGACAAACATTTTAAAAATGTTCAATGTTATTAGTAAGCAAGTAATGCAACTTTTAAAATGAAGATATGATTTCACATGATTGGCAAAAAATTAATCAGGGAATAAATGTTGGCAATGATGGAGAAAACAGAATATCTAAAATAAAGAATGTGTGAGTATAAATTGATACAACTATTCTCAATATCTAGTAAAGCCAAAACACATATATAACAACTTGAGATTTCCATCTTTCAAAGAATTTAATTTAACCTATACAATACTCAAACATTTGCACAATGATGTATGTATAAAAATGTACATAGTAAGATTGTTGGTGACAGAAAGGAAAATAAATATCAATAACCAACACTTAGAAAAATGTTTCATACATAGTAAAGACTCCATAAATAATTGTTGAGAGAATAAGTGCACCTAAAAATGCATTAATTGGAAAGTGGATATATATACTTTGATATTTATATCCAATGAAATCTATCTAGCAGTGATAATGAATGAACTAGATTCAATGCATCAATATGGATAAATCTTTAATATAATATTAGATAAAATACATAAATTGCATATGTAAGGACAGAATGACATTATGTATCTAACGTCTTACAACATCAAAGCAATTCATTATATCACCAATGAATGCACAGATATATAATAAAAGTGATTACATAACTCTTATATGTATGAATGATGAATATAGAATTAAATAAAATTCAATATAGCCATCACCTATGAGGAGGAAAACAAATGAAAAAGGTAGTTACACGGCACTATAACCCTATCTGTAACATTTCTTTTAAAAGTAATTGGAAGTAAATTTGTTACAGTATTTAAAAAGTTGAAGTAGGTACATGGTTGTTCATAATATTATTTTCTATATGTTTAGCATTTGAAATATTTCATAATGATGCCCATGTTGGAAATTTTGAAGTAATCTTATATGTTAACCTGGAAAAGAGAAAATTAAATATAAATATTATATCTCTTTCAAATATTAGAAAATTGTCATATAAAATGGTGGCAAGACTAATTTTGTCTTCATCTAAATGGTAGATGTGTGAGAGAGAAGAGCACACCTGGTTTGGGAGAGAAACATATTGCAGGTGGAGAAGACAGAGTCCTAGTCACAGAGAAAGATGTGAGAGAGGAGCACAGGGGTTGAGCAAGGAGAATACTCCCCCAAAGTCATTGACTGGGAAAATGAAAGAGGCTGATTTTCCTGAGTTTTTGCAATCAGCATTGCTCAAAAGACTGTGGTTTTAGAGGTCTGTAGCATGGCTGGTATGGAGCTCTGAGTATGCTGCAGTAGAAAATTCAGGCAGGTAACCCCAGGGGCAGACATCACTATCTGAGGATTGGCTAAGATGCACTGGGAGAGACCATTCCATCTTCCTGGAGTTCATCTGGGAGAGGAGGCACTGCCTCTTTGGGGACAAAAGAAGCCTTTTCCCTCCCCTGTTCCTCAGCATATGTACAGAGACACCTGCTGAGGGTGGCTAACCTAGATATTGGCTGTGTAGTGTGCTTTGCGACAAACCCCACACTCCTGTGCTGTGGTGCTACTGCCCTTCTGGGTTAAACCTGTATCAACCCCAGCATGGTGAGATGCTTCCTGAGAAGATCAGAGCAGGTCCCTGCCACATCAGGTCCTAAAAGTTTGGAGTTTTAAAACTCAGCCAGCCTGACTGGGATGAAGCCCAGAGTGCATTGAGCTGTGCCAGGCAGGGAAGCACACTCAACACAGACAGTGTGAAAACAGCAATCTGAGAAGAGCCAAGGATGTACAAAGAGAAATTATTCACTCTTCCAGGAGGATATCCCTGACAGCAGCAAGCATGAACTCCCCTGTCCAGAAACAAAAGAACTGGCTGGTGCTAATGCCACCCAATCTCAAAGCATAAGTCAACTTCAGTAAATATCACAGCTTCAACACTGACTGCCTAACCTGCGTGTGACAATTCCTGCAGCCTTGCATTCTACTGGTACTGCTTTTCTTAGGCAAGTGTGCCTAAGAACCAGCAGAGTTGGACCCTCCCAAAGAAGACAAGCACTAATGCCCACATGTGTGATGTCTACTGAGCATAGAGTTCTGCAAAACTTCAGTTTTACAGGAAATAGCATTGAGTCTCTTTTAACAAGTAGAACAGAGGCCACCTACTTAAACTCACCACACTCTGCCCAAGGACCAAATGCTGTCCAATGAAGGCAAGGAGAAACTATGCAGATGACTGGCCTGTAGAATAGAGCAGAATGCAAGAAGCACACACCAGAGGCACTCCCTGAAGCATACGACCCTGGACACAGTATGACCTCTTCTTCATAAAGCCATGACTCTCAGGAGCAGAAAATATAACAGGCTTTCCTAGCAGAGAGAAAATGACCAAGTGGAGAAATTCATCCCAAAAGAAAACTAGAAATGGTCATGGACAGGGATCTAATAAAAACAGATATAGGTAATATTCCTAATTCATAATTTAAATAAAAAATCATAAGGATGCTTGCTGGGCTTCAGGAAAGCATGGATGACATCAGGGAGGTGCATACCACAGAGAGAAAAGAGCAAAAAATGAATCAAGGTGGAACGAAAAATGCAATAACCAGGATTCTAAACCAATGGGATATAATGAACTCAAGGATGGAAGAAACAGAGGAACAAGTAAGTGATAAAGAAGACTGAATTATGGAAAATAATGAAGTTGAACAAAAGAAGAAAGAAAGAATCTTGGATCATGAAAGTAGACTTAGGGAACTTGGTGACTCCATCAAGCATAATAACATTCATATCATAGGAGTTCCAGAAGAAGAGAGAGAAAAGTGGCACAAGGTATATTTCCTCCCTAATCTGGGGGAGGAAACAGATATCCAAATGCAGGAGGGACAGGGAATTCCTCTCAAAATCAATAAATGCAGTCCGACACTAAGACATATTGTAGTTAAAATTGCAAAATATACAGATAAAGAAAAAATACTAAAAGCAGTAAGTCAAAAGAAGTCCCTTACTTGAAAGGGAAGACCAATAAGATTAATAGAAAATCTCTCTACAGAAAGTTGGCAGGCCAGAAGAGAAGGGCACTATGTGTTCAACATGCTGAATGGGAAAAACTGCAGCCAAGAATACTATATCCAGCCAGGCTATCATTCAGAGTAGAAGGAGAGATAAAGTCTTTCTCAAGTAAATAAAAACAACAACAAAAACAAAATAAAATCAAAAAGTAAATAAATTCTTGCCTAAGAATTCGTGACCACTAAACCAGCCCTGCAAGAAATAATAAAGAGGACTCTTTGAGTGGGAAAGAAAGACCAAAAGTGACAATGAATAGAAAGGAACAGAGAAAATCTCCAGAAAGAACAACAAAACAAGAAATAAAACTATCTATTATGCCATTGGACATTAAAGAAATGTGGAATAGCCATAGATGTATTAGACAAAGTAGATTTTAATCCAAAGACTGTAACAAGAGATGGAGAAGGACACTATAACACAATAAAGGTGTCTATCCAAAAATAAGATCTAACAATTGTAAATATTTATGCCCTTAACTTGGGAATACTCACATACATAAAACAATAACAAATGTAAAGGTACTTGTTGATAATAATACAATAATATTACTGGACTTAAAGACCTCACTTATATCAACAGACATATCATCTAAGCAGAAAATTAACAAGCTATGACTTTGAATGATACACTGGACAAGATGGATTAACAGATATAATCTTCCTAAAGCAGCAGAATTCACATTTTGTTTGAGTTCACTAGAGGAATCTATTCTCTGGAATAGATTACATTCTAGGTGACAAATGAGGTTTCAACTATTACAAAAAGACTGAGATCAGGGATCCCTGGGTGGCGCAGCGGTTTGGCGCCTGCCTTTGGCCCAGGGCGCGATCCTGGAGGCCCGGGATCGAATCCCACATCGGGCTCCCGGTGCATGGAGCCTGCTTCTCCCTCTGCCTGTGTCTCTGCGCCTCTCTCTCTCTCTGTGACTATCATAAATAAAAAAAAAAAAATAAAAAAAAAAAAAAAAAAAAAAAAAAAAAAAGACTGAGATCATACCATGACACTTTTCTGACCACATTTCAATGAAATTTGAAGTCAATTGCAAGAAAAAATTGGGAAGATCACAAATATGAAGGTTAAAGAACATCCTAGTAAGAATGAATGGGTCATCCAGGAAATGGAAGAAGAAATTAAAAATATAAATAAAATTAAAATAAAAACACAAAAGTCCAAAACCTTGGAGATGCAGTAAAAAGCATTGATAAGAGGGAATTACATGGCAATACAGCCCTACCTCAAGAAGCAAGAAAAACCTCAAATAAACAAATTATCCTTATACCTAAAGGAGCTAGAAAAAGGACAATAAACAAGCCTAAATCCAGAAGAAGGGAAATAATCAAGATTAAGCAGAAATATATGATACAGAAACTAAAATACAGTAGAACAGATCAATGAAACCAGGAGCTGGTTCTTTGAAAGAATAAATAAAATTGAAAAAACCCCAGCCAGACATATCAAAAGGAAAGGACCCAGATAAATAAAATCTCAAATGAGTCAGGAGAGGTCACAACCAACACCACAGAAATACAATTATAAGAGAATATTATAAAAATTATATACTAACATTTGGGCAATCTGGAAGAAGGGATAAATTCCTAGAAATGTATAAACTACCAAAACTGAAACAAGAAGAAATAGAAAATTCGAGCAATGACCACCAAGTGACATATCAGATAATGGGTCAGTATCCAGAACATATAAGAACTTATAAAACTCAACAACTCCCAAAAATAATCCAGTTAAGAAATGGACAGAAGATATGAAGAGATATTTTCCCAAAGACATACAGACGAATAACAAACACAGATGCTCAACATCACTCATCATCAGGGAAATGCAAATCAAAACTACAATAATATATCTCCTCACATCTGTCAGAATGGTTAAAATTAACAATACAGGAAATGACAGATGGTGTCAAAAATGTCAAGAAAGGGAACCCTCTTACACTGTTGGGAATAAAAACTGGTACAGCCACTGTGGAAAACAGTATGGAGGTTCCCCCAAAATTTAAAAATATAACTACCCTATGATCCAGTAATTGTACTACTAGGTGTTTACCCAAAGGATACAACAATACTGATTCAAAGGAAGACATGGACCATGATCTTTATGGCAGCATTATTAACAATAGTCAAATTTTGGAAAGAGCACAAATATACATTGACTAATAAATGGATAAAGATGAAGTGGTATGTATTTATAATGCAATATTATTCAGCCATAAAAAAGAATGAATTCATTCCATTTGAAACAACGTAAATGGAGCTAGAGAGTATTATGCTAAGCGAAAAAAGTCAGAGAAAGAGAAATATATTATGTTCACTCATATGTGGAATTTAAGAAACAAAACAAAGAGGCTAATGGAATAAAGAGAGAGGGGGACAAACCAAGAAACAGACTCCTAACAATAGAGAACAAAGTAATGGTTACAAAAGGGAGGTGAGTTGAATGAATAGGTTAAATACATAATGGAGATTAAGGAGTTCACTTTTTGTGATAAGCTCTGGATGTTATATAGAAGTGTTGAATCACTAAATTGTACACCTGAAACTAATATCACACCGTATGCGAACTAGCTGGAATTTAAGTAAAAACTTTAAAAGAAGAAAAAAATTAAAATTGCCAGATACTTCTGAAGAATTGAATAGAAAGTTATGTCACAGGAGATGACATTGTGTACATCAAAAAATAACTTTGAAGAATAAAAAGGGGCAGCCCGGGTGACTCAGCGGTTTAGCGCTGCCTTCCGCCAAAGGCCTGATCCTGGAGACCTGGGATTGAGTCCCACGTCGGGCTCCCTGCATGGAGCCTGCTTCTTCCTCTGCCTGTGTCTCTGCCTCTCTCTCTCTCTCCCTGCCTCTCATGAATAAATTAAAAAAAAATCTTTAAAGAAAAAAACACAGTATGTTTTACCACCAGCTGATATCATTCTAGGCAATGAATTATAAAAATATAAAGATAGATGAATTTATAGATAGGTGGAGAGATAGGTTGGTAAATATAGATAAATGATAGATGACAGATAACAGATGACAGACAAATAGAGACATAGCTATATTATAAATTAATTGATAATAAAATTGTTTTATAAATATCAGATTCTAACACTTTCATTTCTTTAAAAAATAAGTTGGTAAGTATATATGAATTTAACCAAACAAACTGAAGTGGAACCGAAGTAAATGCTGAAGGTTCACATAAATATTACTTCATCATAAGAAATTATTTCCTTCAAATAGTAACTCCTAGTTTTTTTCCTTCTACACTCCCAGCCCCTAGCAACTGCCATTCTACTCTGCTTCTATGAGTTTGACTATTTTAGATTTTTCATGTAAGTAGTATCATGAAGTATTTGCCTTTTTGTGTCTGGCTTATTTCACTTAGTCTGTCTTAGAGATTTCCTATACAACATGTGCCTGTAGTTAACAATACATTATCGTATTAGAAATTAATACCTTTTATGTAATCACTTAAAAATTTTAAAAATGGGTGATTCTTATGTTAAATGTTCTTATCACACGTGAGAAAATTAATAATAATAATAACAATAATAATAATGATGAAATTGAAAGGAACCTTTGGAAGTGATGGATATGTTTAAATCACAAGTTGTGGTGAGAGTGTAATGCATGTATACTTATCCCCAAACTCATCAAATTTTACACATTAATTATGTCCATATTTTTGTATGTCAATTATACCTCAAGGAAATGATTCTTAGAAAGGAAACTGTTTTTTGATATATATATTTCTAAATATAAACGACTTTTTAAAACTAGTTGTTTTCATTTTGTATCTTTAACTCCTGTTTTAAAGTTTACACATTACCAATTGGCTCTGCTGTAAAAGATAGACTTTGGAATTCTTATAGATTTTCCTTCCTCCTTTCCGCTTCCTGAATTGATATTTATATTTTTTATACCACCAAGATTATAGCATTTATATTCTCCACTTTTACCATAATTTTCACAGTTGTATAATTGTATGGTTTGTTCTTTATTTTTATTTATCTCTTAATTCACTTGGTTTTATCATCAAGTAGAGTTTTTTTCAAGATTTCAGTAGTGTTACTTCTCTAATTATTTTATATTTTAGAATGACTATTGCTTTCATGTTTCAACATTTTTTTTTCTGGGTAAAGGATTTTGAAACACATTTTATTTCATTAAGAAAAAAGAATTTCTTTATCTTGAAGATTGATCATTTCACTATGAAATATGTCCTAGTGTGACCAGTCAGTATCATTTTTTTTTTCTGGAATCATCTATAACTCTTTTTTAATTGCATGTAAACTTAATTTTATCAAGTATTTTAATATTTTTCCTCATTAATACGCTGAGGTTTTTTTTACTTTAGAAACACCAATTTGCACAGCAGATTTTGTCTTTTCTATATTGTTTTCTGATTCCTTGGTCTTTCACAACTATGTTAACTAATAATTATATCTAAACTTTTTTCTTGTTATTAATTTGTTTTATCCATATTTATTCTTTGCTCTTTCTGGTTTGTTAATTATATAAAAATGTTTTGGCCCTTGATTTATTATCTTAAGTCAACAACCTCATTTTTTTCCTCTCACTTTTTACCTCTTCATTTTATTTAATCCATTTTGTTCTAAAATACAAAGTATTTGTGGTGACTTTATGTTCCTTTGGTTATGTTTTCTTCTAGTATAGTTTCTTTCTCTGTCCCTTTTATTAAGTGTCTCAGGGCACCTGGGTGTTTCAGTCAGTTAAGTACTTCTGCTTTTGGCTCAGGTCAGGATCTCAAGGTCCTGGGAACCAGCCCTTCTTCAGACTCCCCACTCAGTGGGGAGCCTGCTTCTCTCTTGGCTTCTCCCTCTGCTCCCCCCGCTTCATGCTCACACACACTCTCTCTCTCCCTTTCATATAAATAAATAAAATCTTTAAAAAATAAAAAATAAAAGTATCTATTTTGTTTTCTTTTTTCGGTAACACATTCCATAATTTCCATGACAAATCTTTTTAGCTTTTCACACTATGGAGCTCCTTTAAGTTTGTCTAAATCTTTTTTTTTTTCTATTTCTCATATAATATGGATGACTTTAACTCCTTGCCAATGCTTCTGATAGTTAAGTTTTCCAAGAAGAGGTTATTTAAAGACAGTTAGTTTTGTTCTATCCATACTTTTATGTAGTCTGCATCCATGGAGAGAAGAAAGGACAATGTTGAAATTGGCTTTTCTTTCCCAAGATTTGTTATATCTGCTGTACCAAGATGACCTAGTTGTGAAGTGTATTTATTTTCTTGATGTAGCTTTCAACATAAAATTTACTCAACTAATTGTTCTCTTATTCTTAGAATCTTTCTTTCTGACAGAAAAATCCAGTCTCGTAATTTCCTCTGTTTCACAAGTATCTCTCCAGCATCTTTTTTTCCTAAGAGAGTCAAAGTAAGGATATCCAAATAGTCTGTTATTACACATTTGGTAAAATTAGTAAAAGTTCTCAGGTTTTTGTGGAATCACCATTACAGTTTCTCACCGATAAGGATGAAATAGGCCTTGTTGTGTCCCTCTCTAAGGTGTGTCCTGCCACATTGTTACCTCTTTTTTTTTTTTCTTAGCTGTCATTTTTTGAAGCTAATTACATTGGTCTGTGCCTATTTCCTTGTCTAGGGTTTACTAGCTTTTTTGTATTACTTTTTATCTTTTTCTTATATTTTTGCTGTTTTTATTAATATTTGTTATTTTATTACTTGTTCTTTTAATGAAAAAATCTGAGGATTAAGGGGGGAATATTTTCAAGTAGTGTTTTCCTTTCCATTGAAAACTGAAAACCTGAAAATTTGCTTTTATATGGTCCAAGTCTAGAGTTATTAGGAAATGAGAAAATGGCTTCATGTCCCATGGTTGAGTGATTTTTTTAAAGTCTAATTGTAAATAATACCTTTTGAACTACTGAAAATTGGCTGTGAGACATGAAATTTGCCTCTCATAAAAAAATAATGAAAATCTTGGACTCCTGGGTGGCTCAGGTGTTGAGCCTTTGGCTCAGGGGGTGGTCCTGGGGTCCTAGGATAGAGTCCCACATTGGGCTCCCTGTGGGGAGTCTGCTTTTATCTCTGCCTGTGTCTCTGCCTCTCTCTCTGTGTCTCATGGATGGATAAATAAAATCTTTTTAAAAAATAGTGGAAATCAGGCAGCCCAGGTGGCTCAGCAGTTTAGCGCCACCTTCAGCTCAGGGCCTGATCCTGGAAACCCGGAATCAAGTCCCACATTGTGCTCCTTGCATGGAGCCTGCTTCTCCCTCTGCCTCTGTCTCTGCCTCTCTCTTCTCTGTGTCTCTCATGAATAAATAAATAAAATATTTTTAAAAATAGTGGAAATCTAAATCACACAAAATTATATGAAAATTATAATTTCTTCCCATTGAACATGTTTTATGCATGCAAATAATTTCAGAAATCTTATTTAAAGCCACAAACCAAAATCTGTGATGCTTCTTTGGAATAATTTATGCTTATTTTTCATTATTACTTAATTTTTGTCTTATCCACTATATTATTAATATCAAAATATTAAAATTTATTCATGTGATGCCATTTTGATCTTTAGATATGACCTCATATGGCATTAATGTTAACATGCAGAGAATATTTATAATCTAATCATATAAAATAGAAATGAAAACAGCATATTGATCATCTTGTATATCCTCCATGATTTCTAAATATATATTTGGTTTTAATAAGAGTTATGAATTTTCTGTGAAACAGAAAAGACACTGATTTGGTCTAATGCCAAAGGTTTAAATAAAAATTCAGTCCTAATGGACAATACAAAATCCTATTTTAAGTTTATGATTCTCAGTTGAGTTTATGCATTTACATTTTGTTTTCCTAGTGATCATGTATGCCTTCTATTATTCTCTTCAGTGGGAAAGTACTGTGTATGAGTTACAAGCTATTTTAATTCCACCTAAAATCTGACTTAGTAGAACTTTTGACAGGAAGAGAGCGAGGTCTAATTGCATTTAGTAAGAAGCTTATAGCCAATAACAACTTGTACTTTTGTCTAATTAATCAATGGGATACATTTCATAGGCAGTGTGTTAATAACCAAAAATGTATAGCTTTTTAACTTCTCTCTTAAATTTTTAAAATCAATTTCCATTCTTTTTTTTTTCAATCCCTGGAAAACCAGAAATCAATTTACATTAAATTTTCACAGCAGTACATAGAGATCTCTGAAATTATGAGTACACATTATTTATAAATATAAAGCCAGAATTAAGAACCTTCATTCCAAAGTTATATGTATGCTTATCAAATGCAGAAACAAAAATAGTCAAGAAGTCACCAGTGATTTATAGTATCATTTAAGGCAGTTAAAACACAGTAACTGTACCAAAGAAAAAATGGGTAAGGATTGGAAAAGGTAATGTTAAAATAGATCTGGAAAAATTTGGAGGTAAAAAGTACTGGATGTGGTAAAAATATTCACCTAAAGCACTAGAAATAATATGGTGGAAAATGATGTTCTATGGCTTTTATCTTAAAATTGTCTGCATTGAATAATAAAAAGAAGAAGAAGAAGAAGAAGAAGAAGAAGAAGAAGAAGAAAAAGAAGAATGGTTTTGTGTATCAATTATTTTACTGTACAAATTCTCACTCTTCATACATAACAGATGCACAAAAAGGAAATATTTTATGAATTGTTCTAAAAAATAAATTGCTTACTTTATTTGTTTGATAAGCCCAATGTTTATGCATACTGTGCACTGGAGAAGTATGCAAATAATTTAATATGATGGAAAATCTTATTTTTTCTTTAAAAACCTGGCAACATTATGAGTCAAAAATATGTTAAAACATCACAGTCATTTTCTAAATGCTTTGCATTTTACTATGGTTGAAGTTAAGGCGATAAGTAATTTTAGAGATTTTTCCCTTGAGCAACATAGCTTTTTTTTAAATATGCAATTAGTCTCTGGGTATATTAAATAATGCTATTGTTCCCCCAGCTATATGCACATCTATAAATCATTAATGAGGCAGTTAACTGAAACAAAACTATAAAATATTTTCATTACTTGCTGATGGCTGCTTTAATTGACTTCTAGTTATTTACAATTAATTTTTCTTTTTCAAATAATGATTTTAAGTAATTTAGGATTCCTTTATTCACACAGGAATTAGATGCTGCTTATTTTTCAAAAGTATTTATTCTATGTAACAGAAACTTTCAGTGACCAACATGGGGACAGAGGGAGTATTTTTACTAGATTAAACCAACCCCACTCTCCTCGCTAACCTCCCTGCCACCTAAAAGGACAGGGACAATTGAAGTCCAGAAATGAAAAGAAAACACATGTACCCAAAAATGAAATAAGATTGAGCCCAAGGAAACATACATTTGGGGGTATGTTTATTGATTCCTTATGGTTTTTTGAAAGACAATATTTTATTAAATACTTTATTTAAATTACAGTATACTTAACATATAGTGTTATATTACTTTCAGGTGCACAATATGGGGATTCATCATTTCCATGCATTACTCAGTGCTCATCATGATATTTGTACTCGTTAAGCCCCATCACCTATTTCACCCAAACTCCCACCCACCTTCATTCCAGTTTGTCCTCTATAGTTAAGAGTCTTTTTATCCCTATCTCTCTCTCTAACACTTAGCTCCTTTGTTTGTTTTCTTAAATTTCACATATGAGTGAAATCATATGGTACTTGTCTTTCTCAGACTGGGTTCATTCACATAACATTGTACTTTCTAGCTCTATCCATGGTACTGAAAAGGATTTCGTTCTTTTTTATGACTGGTTAATACATATAATGTGATATGATATTATAATATATATTATATATCTCATATAATATATATGTATTATATATCTCATCATATAATATACATATATTATATATTACATAGATCTATGATACATGTTATATATTACATTATATAGGTATATATCTATATTATATATCTCATTATATATATATATTATATATGCATCACATATTCTTTGATCATGTGTACTTAGGCTGATCTCATAATTTGGCTATTATAAATAATGCTGTAATAAACATAGGAGTGCATGTACCCCTTTGAATTAATGTTTCTGTATTTTGGGGTAAATACCCAATAGTGTGTTTACAGGATCATAGTGTAGTTCTATTTTTAACTTTTTGAGGAAACTCCTTATTGTTTTCCAGAGTGATTGTAATTACTGGTGCAATTGTACATGGGTTTTTTTCTTAACTTCTCTTCCTGTTTCTTCATTATTGGTGTATACAAGTGCAACAGGTTCCTTTACAGTGATTTTGTATCCTGCAATGTTACTGAATTCATTTATCAATTCTAGCAATTTTTTTGGTGGAGTCTCTACAAGTTCTATATAGCCTATCTTGATATTTTGGTATTTGAAAATAGCAAAAGTTTTGTTTTGCCTTAGCAACTTGGATGCCTTTTATTTCTTTTTGTTTTATGATCACTGTGGCTAGGATTTCCAGTACTATGTTGAACAACAATGGTGAGAGTGGGCAACTTGTCTTGTTCCTGACCTTAAGGAAAAGCTCTCAGATTTCCCTACTGAGGATATTAGCTGTGAGTTTTTCATATATGGCCTTTATTATGTTGAGGTTGTTTCCCTATAAACCTACTTTGCTGAGGGTTTTTGTAATGAGTGGATGATGTATTTTGTCAAATTCTTTTTCTTCATTTTACTGAAAGGATCACATAGTTCATATTCTTTTTGTTATTGATATGATGTATCACACTTATTTGTAAATATTGGCCCACACTTGCAACACAAGAATAAATCCCACTTGATTAAGGTAAAATGATTCTCTTAATGTATTGTCAGTTTCAGTTTCCTAGCATTTTGTATAGAATTATTCTTTGGTTGCTTCTTTATTCATCAGACATATCAGCATGTAGTTCTCCTTCTTTGTGGTGTCTTTATCTGATTTTGCTATTAGAGTAATACTGGCCTCATACAACGAATTTGAAGTTATCCTGACTTTTCTATTTTTGAAATACTGAGAAACATAGGTATTCACTCTTAAAATATTTGGTAGAATCCCATTGTGAAGCCATTTGGTCATGGATTTTGATTGGAGTTTTTGATTATTGATTCTAATACTTTCCTGCTTATTGGGCTATCCAGGTTTTCTATTTTCTTCCTGTTTCAGTTTTGGTAGTTAATAAGATTCCAGGAATTTATTCATTTCTTCTAGGCTGTCCAACTTATTGGCATATAGTTTTTCATAATATTCTCTCATAATTGTTGATATTTCTGTGGTGTTGGTTATTTCTCCTGGCTCATTTGTGGTTTGTTTTTTAGGGTCAATGCTCATTTCTTTTTGAAAATCTGGCTAGAAGCTTATCAATTTTATTGATGTTTTGCAAAGAACTAGCTTATATTTCATTGATGGGTTCCAATGCTTTTTTAGCTTTTATGTCATTTATTTCTGCATTAATCTTTATTATTTCCTTCCATCAGCTGTTTTTCAGTTCTGTTTGATGTTCTTTTTCTTGCTCCTTTGGGTGTAATGTTAGATTGTTTGAGGTTTCTCTTGTTTCTTGAGGTAAGCCTGTATTACTGTATACTTTCATCATAGGACTGCTTTTGCTGCATTACAAAGCTTTGGACCACTGTGTTTTTGTTTTCATTTGTTTCCATGTATGTTTTCATTTCCTTAATTTTCTGGTTGAGTCATTTATTGTTGCTTAACTACCAAGTGCTTGTGGTCTTTCAAATTTTTCTTATGGTTCACTTCTAGTTTCATAGGGTTCTGGTTGGAGAAGATCCATGGTATGGCTTTGATCCTTGTGGATATGTGGAGACTTGTTTTTTGACCTAATATATTATCTATTCTGGAGAATATTTCATATGTACTTATAAATAATGTTTATTCTACTGTTTTAGGTTAATATGTAACAAAAATAAACTATTGGGGCTTCATCAAGAGATAAACTTCTGCACAGTGAAAATAGCAATCAACAAAACTGAGAAGGAACATTCAGCATGAGAGAAGATATTTGCAAATGATATTTGATAAAGTGTTAGTATCCAAAATACACAAAGAACTTATAAAACTTAAATTAAAAAAAACACAAATAATTTAATCCAATTTAAAATTGGGCAGAAAACATCAATAAACATTTTTTTCCCAAAGAAGATATCCAGATATCCAACAGACACATGAAAAGATGCTCAAGATCATTGTTCATCAGGGAAATGCAAGCTAAAACTACTATGAGATATCATCTAACACCCATCACAATGGCCATAATTAACAACACAAGAAACAATATGTTTTGGCAAGGAGGTGAAGAAAGGGGAACCCTCCTGCATTGTTGGTAATAATTCAAACTGGTACAGACACTCTAGAAAACAGTATGGTGTTTCCTCAGAAAGTTAATAATAGAACTACCTTATTGCCTAACAATTTAACTAGTAAGTATTTACCCAAATAATAAAAAATATTAATTCAAAGGGATAAATACACCCCAATGTGAGTAGCAGCATTATCTACATTATCCAAAACATGGAAACTGGCCAAATGTCCATTGACTTGTGAGTGGATAAAGAAGACTTATGAGTAGATAAAGTGGAATTTTTTAAAGATTTTATTTATTTACTTGAAAGGGAGAGAGACAGCACAAGTGAGTGAGAGTGCAGGAGCAGGGGGAGAGAAGCAAACTCCCCACTGAGCAGGGACACCCCCCAACGAAGGACTTGATCCCAGGACCCTGAGATCATGAACTGAGCTGAAGGCAAACATTCAATTGACTGAGCCACTCAGGAACCCCTGATAAAGTGGAATATTACTCAGCCATAAGAAAGAATGAAATCTTGCTATTTGCAGATGTGGGTGTATCTAGAAAGTATTGTGTTAAGTGAAGTAAGTCAGTAAGGGAAAGACAAATACCATATTATTCATTAATATGTTGAATTTAAGAAATAATATTCATGAGCATAGCGAGAGGGGGGGCAAACCAAGAAACAGACTCTTAACTATGGAGAACAAGCTGATAGTTATCAGAGGAAAAGTGGGTGGGTGAATGGGTAAAATAGGTGATGGAGATTAAAGAGTGTACTTGTGATGATCACAGGGTGTTACATATAGGTATTAAATCACTAAATTGCACTTGAGACATATTGCTCTATATGTTAAGTAACTGCAATTTAAATTAAAAATTAACAAAAGGAAAATGAAGAAAAAGGATAAAAAATGATAATCTCCATAGATGGAGAAAAAGCTATGAAGAAAAGTTGATAAAGTGTAACATAGTCTTATGATAATAACTCAACAGAGTAGGTTGATTGTACCATACCTCACCAAAATAAAAGGCATATATGAAAAACCCAGAGCTAATATTCTACTCAATGAAATAAAAACTAAAAACCTTCCCCCTACAAGGATGTCCATTCTGAGTTTTATTCAACCTAATACTGGAAGTCCTAGACACACCAATTAGAGAAAAAAAGAAATTAAAGGCATTTATATTGGTTAGAAAAAGAAGTAAAACTCTTTATTTGCAGATGACAAGATACTATTCAGATAACCTTAAAAATTTCACCAAAAGATTACTGGAACTGAAAAATTAATTCAGTAGTCACAGGATTCGATATTAATATACAGAAATCTGTTGCATTTCTATACACTAATAATGAAGTAGCAAAAAGGGAAATTAAGAAAATAATTCCATTGACAAATGCACCAAAAAGAATAAAAAAATTTAGTAATTAACTTAATAAAAGAGGTAAAAATACATACTCTGAAAACTATAAAACACTGATAAAAGAAATTCTTCAATAACAGAAATGGAAAGATATTTTATGTTCACTGATTGGCAGAACAAATATTCTCAGGGACAAAAAGAAGATACAAATAATAAGTATTTAAAACAATAAAACGGAAAAATATAAATACAGAATAGATGAAAAAGATATGTTAACAATATGACAGAATATAATCTCCCCACACTTATTTCCCCCATAGAAATACTGATTAACAATGATATGCAGACCATAACACTTTTATGAGGGGTTGAGAATCCGCTTTAGAATTTGCAGTAAAACAGAGGAACAAAATCAAGAATAACTACATTGAAGTGGGTAATAAAAGTATTTTCAATTTACTTATATCAGACCTTCCCCCAAGCACAGTACTGAGATATTGTGTTGTCCTATGATATCGCTTCAGTGGAAAGAGAGAGTGGAGTATAAATAGAATATTCCTGTTTCTTCAGGATGTTTCCTGAATGGTGTGCTTCTGTCTCACTCCCTTCCAGAGTTCTGAAGGAACTAGCATAGTTCAGATATCTAGGAGCAACTAAGAACAAAGAAAAAAATAGTGTGTGGCTTACTGCATCAGGCAAGGCTCTGCAAAATGGAGACAAGACACACAACCTTGAAAGTCCATTAGAAGGGTAAGAAAGAAGTGTAGTGTTCATCCAACACAACAGCCTTTCAGTGGACCTAGAGGTAAAATGAACAGCCTGTCTACTGTAAATGGCATGGCTCTACAAGATTGCAAATTGTGCACAAAACTGAAAATTCTCCCAAGATGTAGGAAGATGGGGTTAGTGTGTACATTCTTAAAAATGGGTTGAAAGTCTCCCAGAATCTCTCCTGAAATGACTCTTTCTTTTTACATTCAGTCCATAATTATTGGGAGAAGGCTTGTTTCTTCAAATGTATAGACACCAACACAAAGATAGAAGGAACACAAAGAATCAAGAAAACATGATAAATCAAAATGAAGAATATAAATTTCCAGTAACTAAATTTAATGAAATAGAAATCTAGGATTACTAGCAAAGATTTTTTTAAATCATGTTAAAGAGGTCTAATAAGTTACAATACATAGAGACAACTAAACAAAATCAGGAAGATGATATAAAAATGAATGAAAATACTGACAATGAGATAAAAACCATTAAAAAAAAACAGAAATTCTGGAGCTGATGAATATAAAGAAAACAGGAAAACTGAATAGAGAGTTTCAACAAAAACAGAATTGATTGAGCAGAATAATCAGTGAACTTGGAGATAGATCATTTGAAATTATCCAGGCAGACATACTACAAGAAAAGTAATTTTAAAAAGGCTAGATAAAACTTAAGGACTTATAGGAGACTAACAAGGGACTCATATCAAATCCCACCACCCTGCACTATGCAGCTTCTTTTTCACTAGGGCAAGTGTGTCTGAGAGAATAGCAGCAGGCCCCCCTCAGAAGAACAGCACAAACTCCTAGCACCCACCAAGTCTACTGACCATAGAGTGCTGCAAAACTTCAGCATTAGAGGAAGTAGGATTTGCCTTCTTTAACAAGCATATCAAAACATACGTTAAAACTTGCCACACAGTGGATAAAGCCCAAACACTCCATATTACAGGAAAGGAAAAATTCTGGATAGGATTAACCTGAGGGGAAATGCAAGCAAAACACAGCAGAGTGTACATAGCATATGCCAGAAACACTTCCTGAAGCATCAGGTCCTGGACAGTATATGATATCTTCTTAATATAGCCATTATGCTGAGAAGCAGGAAATGTAATAGACTTTCCTAACACACAAAGGGATAGAAACCTAGACAAAATTCCAAAGAGGAATTTATCCCAAAAGAAAGAACAAGAAGAGGTGATAGTCAAGGATCTAATAAAAACAGATATAAGTAAAATGCCTCAACCAGAGTTTAAAACGATCATAAGGATACTAGCTAGGCTACAGAAAAACATAGAAGACACCAAGAAGTTCCTTACTACAAAGATAAAAAAAATATAAACTAGTCAATCTGAAATTAAAAATGCTATAGCCGAGATGCAAAACCAACTGAATGTAATGACCACAAAGATGGAAGAAGCAGAGGAACAAATCACTGATTTAGAAGATAAAATTATGGAAAAAAATGAAGCTGAAAAAAAGAGGGAAAGAAAGACGTTGGATCACAAATGTAGACTTAGGGAAATAATCAAATCCATAAAATATATTAACATTCATATTATAGAACTCTCAAGAAGAGAAGAAAATGGGGCAGAAAGATTATCTGAGGAAATTATTGATGAAAACATTCCAAATCAGGAGAAGAAAACAGCCATAAAAATCTGGGAATCAGAGAGAACTTCTATCAGGATCAACAAAAGCTTACCAACACCAAGACATATTATAGTAAATTTGCAAAATATAGAGGAAAGGAAAGAATCCTGAAATCAACAAAGAAAAAGAAATCCCTAACCTACAAGGGAAGAAAGATAATTTTAGCAACAGATCTCAAAACAGAAACTTGGAAGGAAAGAAGAAAGTGGCATGATATGTTCAATATGTTGAATGGGGAAAATACGCAGCCATGAATGCTGTATCCAGCAAAACTGTCATTCAGAATAGAGAGAAAAAGAGTTACTCAGACAGGGGCACTTTTGTGGCTCAGTCGATTGAGCAACTGATTCTTGATCCCAGCTCAGGTCTTGATCTCAGGGTTGTGTTCAAGCCATAGACAAACAAAAACTAAATGGATTCATGACCACTAAACCAGCCCTGCAAGACATATTAGAGGGGACACTTTGAATGAGAAAGACCAAAAGCAATAAAGACCAGAAATAAACAGAGAAAAATCTCTGGACACATCAACTTTAGAGATAATACAATGGCACAAAATTCATCTTTATCAATAATTCTGTACATAAATGGGCAGATGGTCTAATAAAAAATATGGGGTATTAGAATGGATAACAAAACCAAGACCCATTGATATGCTGCCCATAGGAGTCATCTTAGACCTAAAGACACATGCAGATTGAAAGTAAGGGGATGGCGAACCATCTATCATGCTAATGGGCGTCAAAAGAAAGCCAGGCTAGCCATACATATATCACACAATAGATTTTAAAACAAATTCCCCTGAGAAGCCATCTGTCCCTGGACTTTTGTGTCTTGGGAGGTTTATGATGACTGCTTCAATTTCCTCCCTGGTTATTGGCCTGTTCAGGTTTTCTATTTCTTCCTGTTCCAGTTTTGGTAGTTTGTGGCTTTCCAGAAATGCGTCCATTTCTTCTAGGTTGCCTACTTTATTGGCGTATAGCTGTTCATAATATGGGTGCAGCCACTCTGGAAAACTGTGTGGAGGTTCCTCAAAGAGTTAAAAATAGACTTCCCCTGCGACCCAGCAATTGCACTGTTGGGGATTTACCCCAAAGATACAGATGCAATGAAACGCTGGGACACCTGCGCCCCGATGTTTATGGCAGCAATGTCCACAATAGCCAAACTGTGGAAGGAACCTCGGTGTCCATTGAAAGACGAATGGATAAAGAAGATGTGGTTTATGTATACAATGGAATATTACTCAGCCATTAGAAACAACAAATACCCACCATTTGCTTCAACAAGGATGGAACTGGAGGGTATTATGCTGAGTGAAATAAGTCAATCGGAGAAGGACAAACATTATATGTTCTCATTAATTTGGGGAATATAAATAATAGTGAAAGGGAATATAAGGGAAGGGAGAAGAAATGTGTGGGACATATCAGAAAGGGAGACAGAACATAAAGACTCCTAACTCTGGGAAATGAACTAGGGGTGGTGGAAGGGGAGGAGGGCAGGGGGTGGGGGTGAATGGGTGATGAGCACTGAGGGGGGTACTTGATGGGATGAGCACTGGGTGTTATTCTGTATGTTGACAAATTGAACTCCAATAAAAAATAAATTTATTAGTAAAAAAAAATTTTAAAACAAAGAGTGTTACAAGAGATTAAGAAGGGCAGTATGTCATAATAAAGGGGTCTGTGCAACAAGAAGATCTAATGAAGGAAAATATACCCCCAACATGAGAGCACCTAAGTATAAAGAACAACTCATAACAAACATAAACTTGTTGATAATAATACAATAATAGTAGGAGACATTAACATCCCACTTACTTCAATGGACAAATCACCTAAGCAGAAGATCAACAAAGAAACATTGGCTTTTTAATGACACACTGAACCAGATGGCCTTAACAGATATATTCAGAATATTTCATCATAAAGCAGCTTCATACACATTTTTTCAATGCTAATGGGACATCCTTCAGAATAGATCACATACAGGATTAAAAATCAGGACTCAACAAGTATGAAAATATTCATAACATACTATGCATCTTTTCAGACCACAATGCTCTGAAATTTGAAGTCAACCACAAGAAAAAAAGTTAGACCATAAATACATGGAGGTTAAAGTACATTTTACTAAAGAATGAATGGGGGGGGCAAGATGGTGGAGGAGTTGTGTCCCCGAGTCACCTGTCCCCATCAACTTACCTAGATAACTTTCATCCTGAAAACCTACGAATTCAACCTGTGATTTAAAGAGAGAATAGCTGGAATGCTACAGAGAGAAGAGTTTGCTCTTCTAACAAGGTAGGAAGACGGGGGTGGGGGGGTGGGGGGTGGGGGAGAAATAAAAGGCATCCAAGGGGGAGGGGTCCCGCGAGGAGCCGGGCTAAGGCAGATGGTGAAAGCCTCCCGGGACAGGAAAGCCCAGCCCTGGGAAAGTGAGAACCTTAAAAATCTGCACCGGATTCTTCCCAGATGGAAAGGCGCTTAGCAGGGAACACAGGCAGAATCTCAGGAGGGGTAGTGGAGCCTCCAGTCTCCAAGAGTCACTAACAGAGGAAGTGTGCCCAGGGGAGAGCATGCCACAGACTGTGGGGTCATCTCTGAAAAGGGCTGGAGCGTGGGCCCAGTGGGGCCTCAGGAGAAGCTAAGGTGCTGGCTCTGGATGGATGGGGGCTGCGCCCTGATGCTTTTGGGAGATGAGGCCGCAGGAGTGCAATTTCAGCAGCACAGGCCCCGGATCCCAGGGCACCAAGCGGAAACAGCTCAGGATCCTGCACTCTCCGCAGAACAGTCGGAGGTAAGGAGAGCACAGGACAGCTAGGACTCTCCTGCCCCCAGGTGCCACCAGGCTGTGCATAAAAGCATTCCCTGCTCTGGAGCATCTAGGCCAGTGAGGACTGGGAGACTGGGGTAGTTACTGTGAAAGCTGACTCCAGAGCTGGACAGCTGGCCTCTGCCAGTGTTGTTGCTCCTCCCTGTGTCACCCTGTGCCTGGGAAAGAGTGGGGCCACCAGGGAGCAGGGGCCTCACACGATAAACAGCTCCCACTGAGCCGTGCACCTGGCAGGGGGCGGGGCAGATCCTCCAGGTACACACATCTGAGAATCAGCACAGCAGGCCCCTCCCCCAGACCAGCTGGAAGGACAGGGGAAGAGCAAGTTCTTGGCTGAGCAGTACTGGAAAGCTCCGGGGAAGTTGAGGGATTTACAGTATATAGAACCAGGGATACCCCTCCTTTTTTTTTCTTCTTTTTTCAAGTACAACTCGTTTTTGTTTTTGTTTTTTTAAGATTTTATTTATTTATTCACAAGAGACACGGAGAGAGAGAGAGAGAGAGAGAGAGAGAGAGGCAGAGACACAGGCAGAGGGAGAAGTAGGCTCCATGCAGAGAGTCCAATGTGGGACTCAATCCTTGGACTCCAGGATCATGCTCTGGGCCGAAGGCAGGAGCTAAACCACTGAGCCACCCAGGGATCCCACAATTCGTTTTTATATCAGACTGTAAATTTCCAATTTTTTTTCTCTTTTCCCACCTTAAATACAATTTTTACCACCTCTTCATTCTTAAGATTCTTCCATTTTGACATTCATATATCTACAATTACAGGTCCTAGATATATTTTCCAATTCTAGATTCCCCTCAACATACTCAAGTTAATTTTGGGAGTTATAAGAGATATATTTTTTGTTTTGTGTTTTTTGTTTTCTCTACCTCATTTTGTTCTCCAAAGGCAGAAGTTAAAAGATGACAAGTATGCACCCAGAACCAAGAGGTATACTGTGCTGGTTCATTCTGTGAGATTTCTCATTGTCATTTGGCCCTATCTTTTATCTCATTTATGTTTTGGTGGTCAATGTTGGGGCCCTCTACTAGTACTTCTGGTTTATATAAATTTGAGACTGAGAATCTTCTAATATATAGAACTTAATATACTCAGAAACAAGAGGATCACCCTCTATGATCCCTCAGGCAGACTACATTCTCCCTCAACTACAACTACTTCACCAGCATCATCTCCCAGTCTACCCCCTTTTTTCTCCTTTTTTTCTTTTTTTGTTTTCTTTTCTTTTTTTTCTCTTCATATTTAGGATTCCTGGCCTTTTATTTTTTACTACTTTTTTAAAATTTGTTTTTCACTTTAGTGGTCCTTTTGTTTTATTTAGTTCTGATCTTTGTTTTCAATTTATCATCAGAATCATCTAGGGTGAAATTTATTTAGGTAGTGGTTGATATTCTTGACTCAGCCCACTCATACTACCACTATGCACTGAGCAAAATGACTAGAAGGAAGAACTCACCTCAAAGAAAAGAAAAACTACTCTCTGCCACAGACTTACAGAATTTGGATTACAATTCAATGTCAGAAAGCCAACACAGAAGCACTATTAGAAAGCTACTGGTGGTTCTGGAAAAAAGCATAAAGGAATCAAGAGACTTCATGACTGCAAAATATGGATATAATGAGGCCAAAATTAAAAATCAATTAAATGAGACGCAATCCAAACTGGAGGTCCTAACGACGAGGGTTAACGAGGTAGAAGAACGAGTGAGTGACATAGAAGACAAATTGATGTCAAGGAAGGAAGCTGAGGAAAAAAGAGAAAAACAGTTAAAGGACCATGAGGAAAGGTTAAGGGAAATAAATTACAGCCTCAGAAGGAAAAATCTACTTTAAATGGGGTTCCAGAGGGCGCCAAAAGGGACAGAGGACCAGAAAGCATAACTGAACAAATCATAGCTGAGAACTTCCCTAACTTGGGAAGGGAAACAGGCATTCATATCAAGGAGATAGAGAGGTACTCTCCCCCAAATCAATAAAACCATTCAACAACTCGACATTTAATAGTGACACTTGCAAATTCCAAAGATAAAGAGAAGATCCTTAAAGCAGCAAGGGACAAGAGATCCCTAACTTATATGAGGAGAAATATGAGATTAACAGCAGACCTCTCCACAGAGACCCGGCAAGCCAGAAAGGGCAGGATATATTCAGGGTCCTAGATGAGAAGAACCTGCAGCCAAGAATACTCTACCCAACAAGGCTCTCATTCAGAATAGAAGGAGAGATAAGGAGCTTCCAAGATAGGCAGAAACTGAAAGAATATATGACCACCAAACCAGCTCTGCAAGAAATAATAGCAACTCTGAAAAAGAAAGAGGATGCCCAAAGAAATAATCTACAAAAACAGGGACTTATTAGGTATTACGATGACACTAAATTCATATCTTTCAATAGTAACTCTGAACGTGAATGGGCTAAATGATCCCATCAAAAGACACAGGGTTTCATACTGGATAAAAAACAAGACCCATGCATTTGTTGTCTACAAGAGACTCATTTTAGGCCTAAGGACACCTCCAGCATAAAAATAAAAGGTTGAAGAAGCATTTACCATTCAAATGGCCTTCAAAAGATAGCAAGGGTAGCCATCCTCATATCAGATAAATTAAAATTCATCCCAAAGACTGTAGTAAGAGATGAAGAAGGACACTATATCTTACTTCAAGGAACTATCCAAAAGAGGACCTAACAGTCATGAATATTTATGCCCCTAATGTGGGAGCTGCCAAGTATATCGATCAATTAATAACCAAGGTAAAGACATACTTAGATAATAATACACTAATACTGGGAGACTTCAACATAACACTTTCTACAAATGACAGATATAATAAGCAGTAAATCTCCAAAGAAACAAGAGCTAAAAATGATACGCTGGACCAGATGGATTTCACAGATATTTACAGAACTTTACATCCAAAGGCAACTGAATACACATTCTTCTCAAGTGCACATGGAACTTTCTCCAGAATAGACCACATACTGGGTCACAAATCAGGTCTCAACTGATACCAAAAGATTGGGATTGTCCCCCGCATATTTTCAGACAATAATGTTTTGAAACTAGAACTCAATCACAAGAAGGAATTTGGAAGAAATTAAAAAACGTGGAGGTTAAAGAACATCATGCTAAAAGATGAAGGGGACAACCAGGAAATTAGAGAAGAATGTAAAAGATTCATGGAAACTAGTAAGAATGAAGATAAAACAGTTCAAAATCTTTGGGATACAGCAAAGCAGTCCTAAGAGGAAAATACATCACAATACAAGCATCCCTCAGAAAAATGGAAAAAACTCAAATATACAAGCAAACCTTGCACCCAAAGGATCTGGAGATAGAACAGAAATTAAAACTTACACCAAGGAAAAGAAGAGAGATAATAAATATTTGAGCAGAACTCAATGAAATAGAGACCAGAAAAATTGTAGAGCAGATCAACAAAACCAGGAGTTCAGTAGTTGAAAGAATTAATAATATAGATAAACCATTAGCCAGCATTATTAAAAAACAAAAGAGAAAAGACTCTAGTTAATAAAATCCTGAATGAAAGAGGAGAGATTACCATCAAAACCAAGGAAATACAAATGATTTTTAAAACATATTATGAACAGCTATACGCCAATAAATTAGGCAATCTAGAAGAATTGGATGCATTTCTGGAAAAACACAAACTACCAAAACTGAAACAGGAAGAAATAGAAAACTTGAACAGGCCAATCACCAGGGAGGAAATTGAAGCAGTCATCAAAAACTTCCCAAGATACAAAAGTCTAAGGCCAGATGACTTCCCAGGGGAATTCTATCAAATATTTAAAGAAGAAGTAATTTCTATTCTACTAAAGCTGTTCCTAAGGATAAAATTGGATGGAATCCTTCTAAACTCAATCTATGAGGCCAGCATCACCTTAATTCCAAAACCAGACACAAAACCCTGATGAATACAGATGCAAAACTTCTCAACAAGATCCTAGCCAATAGGATCTAACAGTACATTAAGAAGATTATTCTCCTTGACCAAGTGGGATTTATCTCTGGGATGCAAGGCTGATTCAACATTCATAAAACTATCAATGTGATAGATCATATCAACAAGAGAAAAAACAAGAACCATATGATCCTCTCCATAGATGCAGAGAAAGCATTTGACAAAATACAGCACCCATTCCTGATCCCAACTCTTTAGAGTGTAGGGATAGAGGGAACACTCCTCAGCATCTTAAAAGCCATCTACAAAAAGCCCACAGCAAATATCTTTCTCAATGGGGAAACGCTGGGAGCCTTTGGCTGAAGATCAGGAACACGGCAGGGATGTCCACTCTCACCATTGCTATTCAACAGAGTACTAGAAGTCTTTGCCTCAGCAATCAGGCAGGAAAACGAAATAAAAGCATTCAATTTGGCAAAGAAGAAGTCAAACTCTCCCTCTTTAGAAGATATGATACTCTACATAGAAAACGCAAAAGACTCCACCCCAAGATTGCTAGAACTCATACAGCAATTTGGTCTGTGGCAGGATACAAAATCAATGCGCAGAAATCAGTGGCATTTCTACACACTAACAATGAGACTGAAGAAAGAGAAATTAAGGAGTCAGTACCATTTACACTTTCACACAAATGCATAAGATACCTAGGAATAAACCTAACCAAAGAGGTAAAGGATCTAGGCTCTAAATACTACAGAACTCTTCTGAAAAAAATTGAGGAAGACACAAAGAGATGGAAAAATATTCCATGCTCATGCATTGGAAGAACTACTATTGTGAAAATGTCAATGTTACCCAGGGCAATTTACACGTTTAATGCAATCCCTAACAAAATACCATGGACTTTCTTCAGAGAGTTGGAACAAATTATCTTAAGATTTGTGTGGAATTAGAAAAGACCCCAAATAGCCAGGGGAATGTTGAAAAAGAAAACGAAAGGCGGGAGCATCACAATGCCGGATTTGAAGTTGTACTACAAAGCTGTAATCATCAAGACATTGGTACTGGCATAAAAACAAACACATTGATCAATGCAACAGAATCCAGAACCCAGAAATGGGCCTTCCATTATGGTCAACTAATATTAGGCAAAGCAGAAAAGACTATCCACTGGAAAAACGACAGTCAATAAATGGTGCTGGGAAAATTGGACAGGCATGCACAGAAGTATGAAACTAGACAATTCTCTTACACCATACACAAAGATATACTCAAAATGGATGAAATATTTATAAGTGAGACAAGAATCCATCAGAATCCTAGAGGAGAATATAGGCAACAACTTTTTTGGTCTCTCCCACCTCAACTTGTTGCAAGATGCAACTATGAAGGCAAGGGAAACAAAAGCAAAAATGAACTATTGTGACTTCATCAATAAAAAAGCTTCTGCATAGCAAAAGAAACAGTCAACAAAAGTAAAAGTCAACCTACAGAATGGGAGAAGACATTTGCAAATGACATATCAGATAAAGGGCTAGTATCCAAGATCTATAAAGAACTTATTAAACTCAACAGCAAAGAAACAAACAATCCAATCATAGAATGGGCAAAGACATGAACAGAAATTTCACCAAAGAACACGCACACATGGCCAACAAGCACATGAGAAAATGCTCCTCATCACTTGCCATCAGGGACATACAAATCAAAACTGTGATGATATACTACCTCACATCAGTGAGAATGGTGAAAATTAACAAGACAGGAAACAACAAATGTTGGAGAGGATGTGGAGAAAGGGGAACCCTCTTACACTGTTGGTGGGAATGTGAACTGGTACAGCCACTCTGGAAAACTGTGTGGAGGTTCCTCAAAGAGCTAAAGTAGAGTTACCCTACAACCCAGCAATTGCACAGCTGGGGATTTACCCCAAAGATACAGATGCAGTGAAACAGCAGGACATTTGCACCTCAATGTTTATAGCAGCAATGTCCACAATAGCCAAACTGTGGAAGGAGCCTTGGGGTCCATCAAAATATGAATGGATAAAGAGTGGAATGCACACAATGGAATATTAATCAACCTTTAGAAAGGATGAATACCCACTATTTGCTTCAGTGTGGATGGAACTGGAGGGTAATATGCTGAGTGAAGTTAGTCAATCAGAGGAGGACATTCATCACACGGTTTCATTCATATGGGGAATATAAAAAATAGTGAAAGGGATCATATGGTAAAGAAGAGAAAATGAGTGAGAAAAATCAGAGAGGGTGACAAAACATAAGAGACTCCTAACTCTGGGAAATGAACCAGGGGTAGAGGAAGGGGAACTTGGCAGTGGGATGGGGGTGACTGGGTGATGGGCACTGAGGTGGGCAATTGATGGGATGAGCACTGGGTGTTATATGTTGGCAAATTGAACTCCAATAAAAAGATACACCAAAAGAAGGGGGAAAAAAGAAGACAGCTTCACTTACAATTGCACCAAAAACAATAAGATACCTATGAATAAACCTAACCAATGAGATAAAAGAGCTATACTCTGAAAACTATTGAAGACTTATTAAGGAAATTGAAGAGGACACAAACAATGGGAAGCCGTTTCATGCTCTTGGATTGGAAGACCAAACATTGTTAAAATGCCTAAACTACTCAAACCAATCTGTATATTTAATGCGATGCTTATGAAAATACTACCAGTATTTTTCACAGAGGTGTAACAAACCATCCTAAAATTTTTATGGAAACACAATTATCTCTTAATAGGCAAAGCAACGCTGAAAGAGAAAAAACAGGCATCATTAATCCAGATTTCAAGCTATATTACAAAGCTATAGTCATCAAGACAGTATGGTACTGGTACAAAAAATAGACACTCAGGTCAATGAGACAGAATAGAAAATCCAGAAATTTACCCCAACTGTACGGTCAACTAATCTTTGGCAAACCAGGAAAGAATATCTATTGGAGAAAATGCAGTATCTTTAAGCAGTGGTGTTTGGGAAACTGGACAGTAGAATGAAACTAGACTACTTTCTTACAACATATACAAACATAAATTCAAAATGGTTGGAAGACCTAATGTGATACAAGAAACTATCAAAATCTTAGAAGACAGCATAGACAGCAATCTCTTTGACATCAGCTATAGCAATTTCTTACTAGATGTGTCTCAAGAGGCCCCGGAAACAAAAACATAAATGAACTATTGGGACTTCATCAAGATAAAAATATTCTGCACAGTGAAGGAAACAATCAACAAAAAGGTGGTCTCTGGAATGTTGAAGATATTTGCAAATGACATATCTGATAAAGGGTTAATATCCAAAATCAATAGAGAGCTTATCAAACTCAGCATCTAAAAACTAATAATCCAGTTAAGAAATGAATAGAAGACATGAACAAACAATATTCCAAAGCATACAACCAGTTGCCTAAGAAACACATGAAAAGATGCTCAACAGTACTCATCATTAGGGAAATACAAATCAAAACATGATGATAAAAAAACATGGTGATATATTATCTCACACTTGTCAAAACGGCTAAAATTAACAATACAAGAAATGACAGGTGTTGGCGAGAATGTGTAAAAGGGGAACCCCCGTGCATTGTTGGATGGGAATTGAAACTGGCACAGCCATTCTAGAAAATAGTAAGCAAGTTCCTCAAAAAGTTAAAAACAGAACCACCCTGTGACCCAGCAATTGCACTACTAGGTATTTACCGAAATGTTACAAAAATACAGATTTAAAGGGATACATGCAGGCCCATGTTTATAGCAGCATTATTAACAACAGTCAGATTATGGGGAGGTTCAAAAGGTCCATCAATTGATGAAAGGATAAATAAGATTTTTTATGCATATATAGTATTATATTATAAATATATATAAATAGTATTATATATAAATGCTATATATTAAATATATATTATTATACATTACAATATTATACATTACAATATATATTATTATACATACTATATTATTATACATTACAATCAAATATTACTCAACCATAAAAAGAAATCCTGCCATTTTCTAGGACATAAATGGAGTTACTGTATTATACTAAGTGAAATAAGTCAGTCAGAGAAAAATAATACCATATGATTTCACTCATATGTGGAATTTGAGAAACAAAAGAGATGAGTATATTGGAAAGGGAAAAAAGAAAAAAAAAGGAGAAAGGGAAGCAAACCATAAGAGATTCTTATGATGCAGGGAGGTGGGTCAGCCATGAGCTACATAGGTGATGGGTATTAAGGAAGGCACTTCCTGTGATGAGCCCTGGGTGTTGTATGTAAGTGATGAATCACTGAATTCTACTCCTGAAGCCAACATTGCACTGTATGTTAACTAACTAGAAGTTAAATATTTCTTCAATTAAAAAATAAAATAAATAAAATGTGAAAAAATTAAATCTCTTGTAAGCAAAGCATTGATGGAATGTGGTTTGTTTGTTTTTTTTTAATCCATTCAGATTCTCTTGTCTTTTGAGTGGAGAATTTAGTATGATTACATAAGTAATTATTGATAGGTAAGGCTGTACAGTTGCTATTATTTTAGTTGTTTTCCTACTGTATTTTAGTTCTTATTTTTTCCATCTTCCTCTTTTGTTGTGTTGCTTTTGTGATTTGTTGATAATTTTGTGCTGGTATGCATTGGTTCCTTTTTCTTTATCCTTTGTGTATCTACTAGAAATTTTTTTCTTTTCTTTGTGGTAACCATAAGACTTACATAAAACATATTTATAGGGACACCTGGATAGCTCAGAGGTTGAGCATCTGCCTTTGGCTCAGGGCATGATCCTGGGACTGGAGATTGAGTCCTGCATCAGCGTCCCCAAGGGGTGCTTGCTTCTCCCTCTGCCTCTCTCTGCCTCTCTGTCTCCGTGTGTCTCTCATGAAGAAGTAAATAAAATATTTTAAAAACCATAATTATAATAGTCTATTTTAAGATGACAGCAACTGATTTTCAATCCCATACAAAAGCTCCACACTTCCACTTCTCCTTCCCCTAGTTTTTATGTGATTGACATAAGAATTTCTATCTTTTTCTGTTGTGTATCAGTCAATAATTTATTGTGGATGTAGCTATTTCTGATACTTTGAGGTTTTTAAAAAGGTCTGTTTATTCATTTTTAGAAAGAGAGAACACATGAGCAGGGAGAGGGGCAGAGGCAAGGGAGAAGCAGAGAAGCAGACTCCCTGCTGAGTGCTGAGCCTGATGTAGGACTTGATTCCATGACCCTAAGATCATGACCCAACCTGAAATCAAGAATTGGAAGATTAACTGACTGAGCCACCCAGACACACTGATACTTTTGTTTTTGTAAATTTATACTAGAGTTAAAAGTGATTTACACTCCATCATCACAGTAGTAGGGAATTCTGAATTTGCCTATGTACTTAGACCTTTACTGGTGAGTTTTATGCTTTCCGGTGTTTCCATGTTGTTACTAGCATTAGTTTATTTCAATTTGAAAAACTCTCTTTAGCATTTTTTATAAGTCAGAAGTAGTAATGATTAAGTTCTTCAGCTTTTGTTTGTCTGGTAATATCTTGTTTCTCTTTGACAGGTACGGTATTCTTATTTGTCAAGGTTGTATTCTTTATTTCAAATCATTGAATATATAATTCTACTCCATACTGGCCTGCAAATTTTCTGCTTAGGAAATTGCTGATAGCCATATTGAGGTTCTCTTGTACATGATGAGTTGCTTCTTCCTGCTGCATTCCAACTTATATCTTTACCTTAGAATTTTGACAAATTCATTATAATGTATCTTGGAATGATCTTCTTTGAGTTTATCTTTCTTGGAGATCTTTAAGCTCCATGAATCTGAATGTCCATATATTTTCCAAGATTAAGGAAGTTTTCAGCTATTATTATGTTTTAAATATGCTTTCTGTCCTTTTCTAATTTACAAGTTTGGGACTCCCACAGCAAATATATTAATTCAGGGGCATCTGAGTGGCTCAGTCATTTAAGTGTCTGCCTTTGGCTCAGGTCATGATCCTAGGGTCCTGGGATCAAGCCCTCCATGGGGGGGGGGGGGTTCCTGCATAGCTGGGAGTCTGCTTTTCCCTCTCCCTCTACCTCATGCCCCACACTAGTGCTCTTACTCTCACTGTCTCTCTCTGTCTCTCTTTCTCAAATAAATAAATAAAATATTTTTAAAAATATATTCATTCATCCAGTGCCCCATAGGCTGTATTTTTTTCTTCACCCTTTTTCATTCTTTGTTCTTTTTGTTCCTCTAATTTCAAATAACTTCCTTTGAATTCACTGTTTCCTTCTTCTGAATGAGTCTGTTTGTTGAAGACTTCTATTGAATTTTCAAATCTCAATAATTATATTAATCAATTACAGAATTTCTGTTTGGTTCTTTTGTACAGTTTTCACTTCCTTATTAGATTTTCATTTTGTTCATTCATTTTTTAATTTCATTTAGTTGTCTATCTGTGGGGTTTTTGAGGGGGTTTTTTTTTTGCATCTCTTGGAAATTCTTTAAGAAAATTATTTTTTTTTATTTTGTTGTCAAGTAATTTGTAGATATTTCTTTGGAGTCAATTACTGGAAGTTTATTAGTTTCCTTTGGTGATGATATAGTTGCCTGAATCTTTGTGATCCATGTAGTCTTGTGTTGTTCGTGCATTTGAAAGTGCAAATACTCATTCCCATATTTACAGACTGGTTCAGCAGGTAAAGACTTCCTCCTGTCAGGTCCCTGGACTGATGGGATTGCTTCCAGAATCACAGTTAAGCAGGGCTTGAGTCAGGTCACATGGCTGTCAACAAACACATCTGTAGTGGGATCTATGGTTTGTACAACTGTTACTTGGCATTTGGGTGGCCTTGGATCCTCCTTCAGTGATAGATGAACAGGATTGCCTCCAGGACTTGGTCAGTAGGGTTAGTGCTGGACATAAGTCTCCTTCAGGGAAGTTGGGTCCACATATGGTGGGCCTGTTACCAGGTGGGTAACCCCAGTAAGTCACTGGGTGACAGGCCTTGATTCAGGCCATAACTGAGAAAGACTGGAACCAAATTTCAGTGCAACATCAGGGTCAACACCTGGGACTGAAGTCTTCCATCTTCTTTCCATGGTTACAGAGAGACATGTCTTCTGTCAAGTTCTTGGGCAGGTAAAACTCTCCCTGGACTATGTCTAAAAAGGGCTATATCCAGGTCACAGGTCTGCCTCAGGGTCTATAATCAGACCATGGTCAATGTCTAAAAAAGGCTAAATCCAGTACACAGGTCTGCTTCAGGATCTGCAATCAGACCATGGTCAGTAGGCCTGTCTACTGGGGCCTGGACGGGTATGTCTTTTGCTGAGTCCCTGGGTAGTCAGAACTGCTCCCATATCACAGTTGAGTGAGGCTAGGACTCTTCAGTGCCCATAGCCAGGACCAGATTCAGTTAGTCTATTACCTGAAGCAGGGGCAGGTGAGGCTCCTCCAAGGTCTCATGGCAGATTGTGCTGGTGGCAGGACCAAAGCCAAATGGGGCTGCAGCTAAGTACACAGGGTTTCTAGGTCTTTATTCAAGATTACAAAAAGGGTCTTGTGACCTGGGCATGAGCCTGTTTCCTAAAATCACCTTGCTTAGCCTTGGGCTGGATTAGTGTTTCACAGTCTCCTACATGGGTCTCAAATCTCCCACAAAGGCACTTTTTTTTCCATGAATGTAAGTCAAATTGCTGTTGTGGAGGGATATGAGCAGGGGACTTTCTATTCTGCCATTTTGCTCAAAATGATATTATTTTAAACAACCTACATATCTAACAATATGACATAAGTTGAGTTATTGTACCTCTGAATTGTGCAATAGAATAAAGTCATTAAAAAACATATTGTATTGGGACACCTGGGTGGCTATGGTTGAGTGTCTGCCTTCAGCAGAGGGTGTGATCCTGGAGTCCTGAGATCAAGTCCCACATCAGGCTCCTTACATGGAGCCTACTTATTCCTCTGCCTCTGTCTCTTCCTCTCTCTGTCTGTGTCTCTCATGAATAAATAAATAAAATCTTTAAAAAACATATTGTAAAAAGTGATGTTATATATTGCTATGTGAATAAAAGAGATTCTAAAATAGTATGTACAAGGAGACTTCAGGGTTTGGATCTGATGGGTAAAGAGATTACAAGTTGTTGCTATTGTCCTCACAAGAAGAAGGTGATCTGAAAGTCAACAACTCTTCTTATATTCATCAGAAAATTGAGATCAGAGGGCAAACAATTGCCAGGAAAATTGGAGAAATTGATGCAGATAATTACAGCTTACCAGTAGCAGAAGTCTACCACTAAAGTTAGTACTGGTTGTAACACTTAAACTCTAATTGATGAATTACTGGAGGCTCGGGGTAGCCTAACTTGAGAATTAAAAACTTGGCATGTCTAGTCTTAGCAAGGCTTTCAAAATGTTATAAATTTTATCTTCTGAAGCCCCACCATGTCCACTGGATGAACTTTGGAGGAAAATCCCCTCAGCTTATGGCACAGGAAAGGGAAAAGTAGCTGTTTTGAAAAACATCAGAGGATTCTGTTCTTCTTAATTATGGAACATCTTTAAAAGAAACTATTCATTAGAGACTAATCCCACTTATTATTTTTTTTACTAGACCCTAACTAAGGGCACCTGGGTGGCTCAGATGGTTAAGCATCTGCCTTCAGCTCAGGTCATGATCTCCAGGTCCTGGTATTGAGCCCCACATCCGGCTCCCAGTTCAGCTGCGAGTCTACTTCTCCCTCTGCCTTTGCCTTTCCCCCTGCTTGTGCTCTCTCTGTCTCTCTCAAATGAATAGATAGACCCTAACTAACCTGGAGGAAGGGAAATAACCAACTTCAGTCTCCTGTGGTTGCTCTGACTCATCGAAGGAAAGAAAAATATAAGAAGCACTTGTGAAAGTCACAGTACAGTGACACATGCTCTTAAATTACTGAGGACTAGCCATAGGAGTATAGAATTCCTCCTCTCCTTCACACCATACCATCATATAATTCTGGCTACTGTATGATAATAGTGGACTACAACTTAAAGGACTACAAGTTTCAGACTCTATTTAAAATGGACTCTCTTAGGAAAATCCAAAGACAACAATGGAGATAAAAACAAGCACACTAGAGAAAAATTTAGCCATTCCTAAGGGTAGCTACAGCAAATGGTAAACACAGACTATCTCTCAGCCAGAAAAACAAAACCTTTCACCAATATATCAGGTTTGACTGAACAAGAAATAACAAGACATGCTAAAAGGCAAATAAGACAGTTGAAAAGACAAAAAGGATCAAAATTAGACTAAAGGGGTGGCTGGATGGCTCCGTTGGTTAAGCATCTGCCTTCAGCTCAGGTCATGATCCCAGGGTGCTGTGATAGAGTCCTGCAATGGACTTCCTGCTCAGCACAGAGTCTGTCTCTCCCTTTACCTCTCCCCCCTGCTCCTGCTCTCTCTCTCTCTCTCTCTCTCTTTCACACACACACTCTTTCAAATAAATAAATAAAATCTTTTAAAAATCAGACTAAATTATGACAGAAATTTTGCAATTATCAATAGAATTTAAAATAATTATGATAAATATGCTAATGGCCCCAATAGAAAAAGAAGATAACATGGGAAAGCACATAAGTAATGTGAGTAGAGGGATGGACATGATAAAAAAGAATAAAAAATATGTGCTAGAAATCAACAATAATATAAAAAGAAGCAAAGAATGTTTTCAATAGGTTCATCAATAGAGTAAACATGACTATGGAAAGAATCAGTGAGCTTTAAAATATGTCCATAGATACATCTAAAGCATAAATGCAAAGATAAAAATAATGATTTGACAGTCTCAGCTATTTATTCAAAATAATAATAGCAACAATGTATTCAATGATTATAGTTTATGGAAAACTGAAATGAATAATAATATGATAAGATATGGAAGGGAGGAATTTGGAATAATATGTTATAAAGTACTTACACTACCCATGAAGAAGAATAGTGTTATTTAAAAGTTGATTTGGATTAGTTGTAAATGTACAGTGCAATCTCTAGGACATTCACTTAGAATTAAAAAATATATATATTTGAAATGCTAAGGATGAAGACAAAATTTAATCATATAAAATGCTTAATTAAGGCAAAGAAGAAAAGAAGAAGGCAAAATGACAAGAGAAAAAAATGGAACAATGAATTGAACATAGATATATATGTAGTAGATGAAACAAACTATATTAATAATAACATTCAATATAAAAAACATTAAATATGGTCTAAATACACTAATTAAAAGAGAGAAAATGCCAGAGTGGATAACAAGACCCAAACACTTGCTGTATTCAAAATTGTATGTACAATAAGCCTCCAACTTTTAAAAGCTTTAGATCCACATCTGTATCTTTATTTTAATAATAAAAATAAGATGAAAAGGGTATAACTCAAAAATATAATAAAAGTGATTATATATTGGTGGTAAAATTGTAGGCAGTTTTTATTTGATTTGTCTTTTACATACTTTGAAAATCATCAACAATAAAATGATATTGTTTTTGTAATGAGAAAAGAACAATAAATTTTATGAAAATAACAATGCAATTGGAAACTTTTGCACATTTTGTAAATCAGTGTCTTTTATTTAGAGAGTTATCTATGAATTAGAACCCAACCTGAATAATAAAATATGGCTGACACTAGTTCTGGATATTCTTAACACAATTCTTATTAATACATATTCTTATTAAAAAGTAAGCATCTATAATAACATTCCATATACATTACAGCACAGTTAAAAAATTTTAGGAACAGAAAAAAATCATCTTTTATACAGTAACACTTCCAACCTTACAATGTAGTAATTATAGACATACAGGTGTATGTGTCTGTGTGTGTTTCTGTGTGATTATGGTACCCACAGTTTCATAGTTTGACTTTTTTCATTTATTTATGTATTGTGAACATTTTCTTAGGTCTATCATATATAGAAAATATCCATGGCTTCAGAGAAGTCCCCTCAATGGAGGTATCATTATTTATTTAATACCTATTGCTGGACATTTAAAGTTTATTTCATTTTCTCTTGATACAAAAAAGTGCTAATGTGAATAATCTTTTGTATCAATTTTTATATAGTTATGGCAAAGATTTTATAGAATAAATTTTTAAAGATTATTACTAAGTCAAAGATATGTGAATTTATGAAGCTTTTTCAAACATTGGTAAATTTTCCTCCAAAAAGTTTAACAGTAAACATTTTCTATTGCAATGTGAGAGTTAATTTTTCCACATAATATTCATTAACACTACACAGAATTATTATTTTTCCTTTCTGTTAATACTATATGTAAGAGAGGGTTTCTCATTTCAATTTGTATTTTATTAAAGGTGATGTTGAGTATGCTTCAAATTTGAATTTTTTAATAAAGTGGTTAGTCCACTTTTCATTTGACTTTTTCTTATTATTTGGCAATAACTCTTTATATGATAAAGTTACTACCCCTTTATCAGCCTATATTGCAAATATATTGCCTGCCTGTCTTTTCTTTTCTTTTTGTTTTACCTATTATTTTTCTTTAACTTTTTTTAAAGATTCTATTTATTCATTTGAGAGAGAGAGACAGAGAGAGACAGAGAATGAGTGGGGTTGGAGGGAGATGGAGAAGGATAAGCAGATTCCCGCTGATCCAACGTGGGGCTCCATCCCAGGACTCTGGGATCATGACCTGAGCTAAAGGCAGATGCTTAACTGTCAGAGTCACCCAGGTACCCCTAACTTTTTTGTTTTATAGTGTGTTTACTATGCAGATGTGGTTGATTGCTAAGATTCCTCCATCTTTTCCTTTATGGTTTCTGTCTTAGGGGTTATACTTAGAGAAGTCTTTATTTTCACAACACAATATAGATAATAATCTATATTAGCTTAATTACTTATATGGTTTCTCTCAAAAATTAAACTCACAAATTCCATGCAAATTCCATGTAGGCACATTTATTACATTTTGTATATTGAAAATAAAAATATATATAAATATAAATTATCTCTGTGTCTCTCATGAATAAATAAATAAAATCTTAAAAAAGAAAACATCAAAATTATAATCCTGGATCATAAAGAAAATACAAATCAGGTGTCAGAAGTTTGAAAATAAAGCATACATGGTACATATGTGATTTATTTTTTAAAAGATTTTATTTATTCATGAAAGACACACAGAGAGAGGCAGAGAAATAGGCAGTTCATGAGAGACACACAGATAGAGGCAGAGACATAGGCAGAGGGAGAAGCCGGCTCCCTGTGGGGAGCCTGATGTGGGACTCCATCTCAGGACCCCAGGATTGAGACCTGAGCCAAAGGCAGATGCTGCACCTCTGAGCCACCCAGGTGCTTCTGTGTGATTGATTTTTTTATCCCAAATAACCCCCCTCTGATATTTAAATCTTTAAAATAATTTTAGTGATCAAAACAATATGGTATTGGCATATAAGCAGACACATCAAAGAATGGAACAGAACAGATAGTCCAGAAATAAACCCATACATATATGATAAATTAATTTGCAACAAAGAAGTCAAGAATATATAATAGGGAAAGGATAGTTTCTTCAATAAATGGTGTTGGGAAAACTGGGCAGCCCCATGCAGAAGAATGAAATTGGGCCATAATCTTACAGAATACACAAAATTCAGCTCAAAATCAATTAAAGATTTGAACATAAGACCTGAAACTATAGGATTTCTAGATGAAAGCATGTGGGATAATCTCTGTGACAGTGGTCTTAGAAATAATTTATTTTTTAATTTGACACCAAAAGCAAAAATAAACAGGTGGGACTACATCAAACCAAAAAGCTTTTGTATAGCAAAGGAAACCATCAACAAAATGATAAAGAAACCTAAAGAATGGAAGACGATACTTGCAAAGCATATATCTGATAAAGGATTAATATCTAAAATATATAAAGAACCCACACAACTCAAAATCAGAAAAAGAAACCAATTTAAAAATGGACAGAGGAACTGAACAGACATTTTTCCAAAGAAGATATCTTAATGGCCAACAGATACATGAAAAGGTGCCCCAAATCACTAATCATCAGGGAAATATAAATCAAAATCATAATGAGCTACTGTCTTATATTTTTTAAGATAGCTATTATCAAAAAGATAAGAAATTATGAGAGTTTGGTAGGATGTGGAATAAAAGGAACCCTTGTAAACTGTTGGGAATGTAAATTGGCACAGCCACTATGGAAACCAGAATGGAGATTCCTCAAAAAATTAAAAGTAGAATTACCATATGATCCAAAAACCTCACTTCTGGGTATTTATCCAAAATAAATGAAATCACTATCTTGAAAAGATATCTGCATCCCCATGTTTATGCAGCATTATTTATGGTAGACATGGAAGCAACCTAAATGTCCATCAATGATGAATGAAATTATATATATATATATATATATATATATATATATATATATATATATAAGAAAAATACTGTATGATCTCATTTAGATGTAGAATCTCTAAAAACCTAAGATGATAGATTCAGATAACATATTGGTGGTTTCCAGAGATGGGGATGGGGATGGACAAACTGAGTGAAAGAGGTCAGAAGGTAAAACTTCCAGGTATAAATAAGTTCTAGGATATAATGTACAGCATGGTGATTATTAAATTAAAACATATTTTAATAATTGGGAAAATCTATTTATGTGCCTCACTTTCTTTCCTGTTACAGTCTAATTACATGTTATTACTGCTAGGCAACCTCTGATTTCCAACTGGAAAGTGTTCAAGAGTTTCAGTGATGATTCAGTTGTTCAGAATAAAAAATACATTTTTATATCAATCTTGTCATTTGTTTTTTTTTTTAAGATTTATTTATTTATTTTATGACAGACATAGAGAGAGAGAGAGGCAGATACACAGGAGGAGGGAGAAGCAGGCTCCATGCCGGGAGCCCAACGTGGGACTCGATCTCAAGACTCTAGGATCGCGCCATGGGCCAAAGGCAGGCACAAAACCGCTGAGCCACCCAGGGATCCCCCAATCTTGTCATTTGTAACGTTTGCTTTCTTAAACCAAAAAAAAAAAAATACAATTGAACTACTAGAATAGTTGATCTGTAGATAGAAACATCAGTGCTTTAAAACTCCCAGCTACCTATCAAATCTAATAATATTGTCCATGGGAAAAAATTGTCCTCCTTATGAGTTCCATCATAAGCCCAAAGAATATAACAACCATGGTATCCTTAATAGCAAGATATGGAATTATTTCATCTCCATTTCAATGTATTGAGTGATGAGAGTAAGGAATCTCATGGGGCTGTTAATGTTGTAGAAGTACTGACTTTGGGGTTATCCTGGACAAGAAAGTATAGGTGACAGAGAGTGGATGAGGGTTCAGAGGGAGCATGCCTTCTCAGGTGGTAGAACAGCCAACATCTAAAAGTAGCAAACGGAGTGAAACTGGGTGGTAGGAAAAAAAGGTGAGACAAGCTGGAGCCATAGTTTATACATGAAGGATGATCCTTTGTTATGCAATTAAACATTCAAGGATTGACTGTATGAGTAAAGGTGAAAGAATTAAGTTAATTGAGTCTTTAGTTGAAATGTTCTATTTCAAATAAAACTTTCTGTGGCAAATGATTTTATTAATGTTTGTAGAAGCTTAAGTCTAAATATTAAACCTTGCTAAGAACATTTACTTCATATTGATCAACCGATAGAATAACTGACATTTTCATAATTAAGATTTTAAACATCTATAAAAATTGGTAGCAAGTGTGCCATCTCTAATTAAAGGAAAACTGCTTTTAAATTAGAAATATGTAGAAGAAAATGTAAAAGTGTTATTTTATTTTTTTATAGCAAATCATTGCATTTTATACTTTATTTTTATTTATTTTTATTTTTTTAATTTATTTTTTATTGGTGTTCAATTTACTAACATACAGAATAACCCCCAGTGTCCGTCATCCATTCACTACCACCCCCCGCCCTTCTCCCCTTCCACCACCCCTAGTTCGTTTCCCAGAGTTAGCAGTCTTTACGTTCTGTCTCCCTTTCTGATATTTCCCACACATTTCTTCTCCCTTCCCTTCTATTCCCTTTCACTATTATTTATATTCCCCAAATGAATGAGAACATATAATGTTTGTCCTTCACCGACTCACTTACTTCACTCAGAATAATACCCTCCAGTTCCATCCACGTTGAAGCAAAAGGTGGGTATTTGTCATTTCTAATAGCTGAGTAATATTCCATTGTATACATAAACCACATCTTCTTTATCCATTCATCTTTCGTTGGACACCGAGGCTCCTTCCACAGTTTGGCTATCGTGGCCATTGCTGCTATAAACATCGGGGTGCAGGTGTCCCGGCGTTTCATTGCATTTGTATCTTTGGGGTAAATCCCCAACAGTGCAATTGCTGGGTCGTAGGGCAGGTCTATTTTTAACTGTTTGAGGAACCTCCACACAGTTTTCCAGAGTGGCTGCACCAGTTCATATTCCCACCAACAGTGTAAGAGGGTTCCCCTTTCTCCGCATCCTCTCCAACATTTGTTATTTCCTGCCTTGTTAATTTTCCCCATTCTCACTGGTGTGAGGTGGTATCTCATTGTGGTTTTGATTTGTATTTCCCTGATGGCAAGTGATGCAGAGCATTTTCTCATGTGCATGTTGGCCATGTCTATGTCTTCCTCTGTGAGATTTCTGTTCATGTCTTTTGCCCATTTCATGATTGGATTGTTTGTTTCTTTGGTGTTGAGTTTAAGAAGTTCTTTATAGATCTTGGAAACTAGCCCTTTATCTGATAGGTCATTTGCAAATATCTTTTCCCATTCTGTGGGTTGTCTTTGAGTTTTGTTGACTGTATCCTTTGCTGTGCAGAAGCTTCTTATTTGATGAAGTCCCAATAGTTCATTTTTGCTTATGTTTCTTTTGCCTTTCGTGGATGGATCTTGGAAGAAGTTACTGTGGCCAAGTTCAAAAAGGGTGTTGCCTGTGTTCTCCTCTAGGATTTTGATGGAATCTTGACTCACATTTAGATCTTTCATCCATTTTGAGTTTATCTTTGTGTATGGGGAAAGAGAGTGGTCTAGGTCATTCTTCTGCATGTGGATGTCCAATTTTCCCAGCACCATTTATTGAAGAGACTGTCTTTCTTCCAATGGATAGTCTTTCCTCCTTTATTGAATATTAGTTGGCCATAAAGTTCAGGGTCCACTTCTGGGTTCTCTATTCTGTTCCATTGATCTATGTGTCTGCTTTTGTGCTAGTACCACACTGTCTTGATGACCACAGCTTTGTAGTACAACCTGAAATCTGGCATTGTGATGCCCCCAGATATGGTTTTCTTTTTTAAAATTCCCCTGGTTATTCGGGGTCTTTTTTGATTCCACACAAATCTTAAAATAATTTGCTCTAACTCTCTGAAGAAAGTCCATGGTATTTTGATAGGGATTGCATTAAATCTGTAAATTGCCCTGGATAACATTGACATTTTCACAATATTAATTCTGCCAATCCATGAGCATGGAATATTTTTCCATCTCTTTGTGTCTTCCTCAATTTCTTTCAGAGATATTCTGTAGTTTTTAGGTTATAGATCTTTTACCTCTTTGGTTAGGTTTATTCCTAGGTATCTTATGCTTTTGGGTGCAATTGTAAATGGGATTGACACCTTAATTTCTCTTTCTTCAGTCTCGTTGTTAGTGTATAGAAATGCCATTGATTTCTGGGCATTGATTTTGTATCCTGCCACGCTACCAAATGGCTGTATGAGTTCTAGCAATCTTGGGGTGGAGGCTTTTGGGTTTTCTATGTAGAGTATCATGTCATCAGCAAAGAGGGAGAGTTTGACTTCTTCTTTGCCAATTTGAATGCCTTTACTGTCTTTTTGTTGTCTGATTGCTGAGGCTAGGACTTCCAATAATATGTTGAATAGCAGTGGTGAGAGTGGACATCCCTGTCTTGTTCTTGATCTTAGGGGAAATGATCTCAGTGCTTCCCGATTGAGAATGATATTTCCTGTGGGCTTTTCGTAGATGGCTTTTAAGATGTCGAGGAAAGTTCCCTCTATCCCTACACTCTGAAGAGTTTTGATCAGGAATTGATGCTGTATTTTGTCAAATGCTTTCTCTGCATCTAATGAGAGGATCATATGGTTCTTGGTTTTTCTCTTGCTGATATGATGAATCACATTGATTGTTTTATGAGTGTTGAACCACCATTGTGTCCCGGGGATAAATCCTTCTTGGTCGTGGTGAATAATTTTCTTAATGTGCTGTTGAATCCTATTGGCTAGTATCTTGTTGAGAATTTTTGCATCCATGTTCATCAAGGATATTGGTCTGTAATTCTCCTTTTTGGTGGGGTCTTTGTCTGGTTTTGGAATTAAGGTGATGCTGGCCTCATAGAACGAATTTGGAAGTACTCCCTCTCTTTCTATCTTGCTGAACAGCTTTAGTAGAATAGGTAAGGTTTCTTCTTTAAACGTTTTATAGAATTCCCCTGGGAAGCCATCTGGCCCTGTAGTTTCTGTCTTGGGAGGTTTTTGATGACTGCTTCAATTTCCTCCCTGGTTATTGGACTGTTCAGGTTTTCTATTTCTTCCTGTTCCAGTTTTGGTAGTTTGTGGCTTTCCAGGAATGCGTTCATTTCTTCTAGATTGCCTAATTTACTGGCATATAGCTGTTCATAATATGTGTTTAAAATATTTTGTATTTCCTTGGTGTTGGTAGTGATCTCTCCTTTCTCATTCATGATTTTATTAATTTGAGTCTCCTCTCTCTTCTTTTTAATATGGTTGGCTAATGGTTTATCTATCTTGTTAATTCTTTCAAAGAGCCAACTCCTGGTTCTGTTGATCTGTTCCACAGTTCTTCTGGTCTCTATTTCATTGAGTTCTTTTTGAATCTTTATTAACTCTCTTCTTCTGCTGGGTGTACGATCTATTTGCTGCTTTTTCTCTAGCTCCTTAATGTGTAAGGTTAGCTTTTGCATGTGAATTCTTTCCAGTTTTTGAATGGATGCTTGTATTGTGATGTATTTCCCCCTTAGGACTGCTTTTGCTGCATCCCAAAGATTTTGAACTGTTGTATCTTCATTCTCATTAGTTTCCATGAATCTTTTTAATTCTTCCTTAATTTCCTGGTTGACCCTTTCATCTTTTAGCAGGATGGTCCGTAACCTCAACGTGTTTGAAATCCTTTCAAACTTCTTGTTGTGATTTAGTTCTAATTTCAAGGCATTATGGTCTGAGAATATGCAGGGGACGATCCCAATCTTTTGGTATCGGTTCAGACCCTATTTGTGACCCAGTGTGTCGTCTATTCTGGAGAAAGCTCCATGTGCACTTGAGAAGAATGTGTATTCAGTTGAGTTTGGATGTAAAGTTCTGTAGATATCTGTGAAATCTATCTGGTCCAGTGTATCATTTAAAGCTCTCATTTCTTTTTAGATGTTGTGCTTTGAAGACCTATCGAGGGTAGAAAAAGCTAGATTGAAGTCACCAAGTATCAGTGTATTATTATCTAAGTATTTCTTCACTTTGGTTATTAATTGGTTTAAATATTTGGCAGCTCCCACATTCGGGGCATATATATTGAGGATTGTTAAGTCCTCTTGTTGGATAGATCCTTTAAGTATGAGATAGTGTCCCTCTTCATCTCTCACTATAGGCTTCAGAGTGAATTTTAGTTTATCTGATATAAGGATGGCCACCCCTGCTTTCTTTTGAGGACCATTTGAATGGTAAATGGTTTTCCAACCTTTTATTTTCAGGTTTTAGGTGTCCTTCTGTCTAACATGAGTCTCTTGTAGGCAGCAAATAGATGGGTCCTGCTTTTTTATCCAGTGTGAAACCCTGCGCCTTTTGATGGGGTCATTAAGGCCATTCACGTTCAGAGTTACTATTGACAGATATGAGTTTAGTGTCATCATGATATCTATTCAGTCCTTGTTTTTGTGGATTGTTCCACTGGACTTCTTCTTAAAGGGAATTTTAAGAGTCCCCCTTAAAATTTCTTGCAGAGCTGGTTTGGAGGTCACATATTCTTTCAGTTCCTGCCTGTGTTGGAAGCTCTTTATCTTTCCTTCCATTTTGAATGAGAGCCTTGCTGGAAAAAGTATTCTTGGTTGCATGTTCTTCTCATTTAGGACCCTGAATATATCCTGCCAGCCATTTCTGGCCTGCCAGGTCTCTGTGGAGAGATCTGCTGTTACCCTTATACTCCTCCCCATAAAAGTCAGGGCTTTCTTGTCTCTTGGTGCTTTAAGGATCTTCTCTTTATCTTTGGAATTTGCAAGCTTCACTATGAAATGTCGAGGTGTTGAAAGGTTTTTAATGATTTTTTTTTTGGGGGGGTCTCTCTATTTCCTGAATCTGAATGCCTGTTTCCTTTCCCAGATTAGGAAAGTTTTCAGCTAGGATTTGTCAAATACATATTCTGGCCCTCTGGCCCTTTCGGCGCCCTCGGGACCCCCAATTAAAGATAAGTTTTTCTTCCGCAGGCCATTGTTTATTTCCCTTAATCTGTCCTCATGGTCTTTTAATTGTCTGTCTCTTTTTTCCTCAGTTTCCCTCTTTGCCATCAACTTGTCTTCTATGTCACTCACTCCTTTTTCCACCTCATTAACCCTCGTCGTTAGGACTTCTAGTTTGGATTGCATCTCATTCAATTGATTTTTAATTTCTGGCTGATTGGATCTAAATTCTGCAATCATGAAGTCTCTTGAGTCCTTTATCTTTTTTCGAGAGCCACCAGTTGTTTTATAACTGTGCTTCTGAATTGGCTTTCTGACATTGAATTGTAATCCAGATTTTGTAACTCTGTGGGAGAGAGGACTGTTTCTGATTCTTTCTTTTGAGGTGAGGTTTTCCTTCTAGTCATTTTGCTCAGTGCAGAGTGGCCAAAAGCAAGTTGTATTGGGAAAAGGAGAAAAAGAGAGGAGAGAAAGAAGGAAAGAAAAGAGAAAAAGAAAAAAGAAAAAAGGAAGAAAAAAAGGAAAAAAGAAGAAAAAGAGAAAGAAAGGTGAAAGAAAGGGTGGGGGAAGCAATCAGAAATCAAGAAGAAAAAGAAAAAAACAAACCACGGGGGAGTATCTTCTGATTCTGTGTTCTTTAAGTCTCTTGACTTCCCCTCGAACTTGTCCGTCTAGCTGGTCTTCTGGGGGAAGGGCCTGTTGTGATTTTCAGGTGTTAGCACTTGGGGGCGCTGCTCTGCCCCCTGCCTGGTGCAGGGCTCAGTGGGGATTGTTTACCCCGTGAGGCCCCAGGAGGAACAACCTCATGGGCGGCGGCCAGCTCTGGAGCCCTGGATTCAGCTCCCGCAGTAACTCCGGAGCTCTCCGTCCAAAGGGGCCTGGATGCTCCGGGGCGGGGCCGCTGATCTGCTCAGCTCGAGTCAGGAGAGTCCTTGCAGTCCTGGGCCCTCCCGGCCTTTGCCTGTCCCGGGGGGAGGCCGGATCCTGGGCTGTGTCCCGGCGCCCTGTGCTCCGGGGTCTGCGCTGTTGGATTCGCGCTCCTGGGCCAGGCAGCTCCCTCCGCGGAGCCGCCGCCAGAGCCCCTCCGAGCTGCTCTGGGTCCCGCCGTGCGCGCTGCAGCCCTTAGGGAGCTCGGCGCACTCTCCTGGGCGCGCAGTTGCTGTTACTGTCCCGGGAGCCCGAGGGCATCCCCGCCCTCCTGGGTCCTGCTCTAACTCCCTGCGAGCCCCTTTCCGCCTGGGAAGGTCGGTGCAGCTCCTGCGTCTCCGGGACGGGGCTCTCCTGTCCTGGGGACACTCGCCCCGGCCTCAGCCTGGCTCCTCGCGGGGCTCCTACCCCTTGGATGCCTTTTGTTTCTTTATTTCTTTTTCCCCGTCTTCCTACCTTGATAGAAGCGCAAACTCTTCTCACTGTAGCATTCCAGCTGGTCTCTCTTTAAATCTCAGGCCAAATTCCTAGATTTTCAGGATGATTTGAAGGTTATCTAGGTAATTTGGTGGCGACAGGTGACTTGGGGACCCTACTCTTCCGCCATCTTGCCCCTCCTCTTAAAAGTGTTATTTTATGACAGGTAACTGTCTCTCTTCCTGTACCATCTCCATTCAATCCATCCCACACTGCCCTCAGATTAATCTCTCTAATGAGTTCCTGTTATATGTTTATTGCTACTTATTGTATTTTTTAGCATAAAATTAACTGAGTATAATGTGTTTAATTTGCTTCAAGAAAAGTCGTCTAAAGATGAGAAAACATTCCCCCCATCATAACACAATTAATTAACAAGTCATGGCCTGGAAAGTTCATTATTAAGGTTTAACTGCATTTGCATTTATTGTAGTGCATCCTGTCACAACTCTCTGATTCAAATAGGTAAGGGAGAGAGTGCCTGGGTGTTTTAGTTTGTTGAGCATCTGACTTCAGCTCAGTTCATGATCTTTGGATCCTGGAAAGAGATCCATGCAGGGTTCCCCATTCAGTGGGGAGTCTGCTTGTCCCTCTTCCTCCTTTGACTCCCTCCCCTTCTTTCCCCCCTTTCTCTGCCCCCTTACTCTGCCCTTCCCCTGCCCCTGCTTATGGCTCCTGACAGTTCTCTCTCCCTCAGATAAATAAATAAATAAATAAATAATTTTTAAAAAATAAAAATTAAAAAACCCAGATAGGTAAGGGAAATTGTTGATGGAGCATAAATCAATTCCAAAAATTTTAATAAATATTCCTGGATATCCTAGGCAGTCTTACTTTTACTAAATCAGTGTGTTTACTTTCCTGAAATTTCCGTCTTCCATATGTCTAATGTATCAGGACTTAAAACATTGTCCCAGGCTGTGTTCTCAGTTCTATCATTTAGTTTAAAACTAGAAACTTTAGAGAAAGATTGCAATGTAACTGAGATAATGCATAAAAGGGGAAATCTCACATGGATAGTATGAGGTCAATAGAGGGGACTTTGTTTAAAACATTAAGGAGCTGAGCTTCAGAATTATCATCGACATCTAGGCATTTTATATATGAGATTACTTCCACCTTTTCTGATGATAGCTTACTAGCTGCATACCTACCTTTCTTTTTACAATCTCATAATGTAGCTGCTCATATTATCCAAGAGACAATTGAACCATGTAAAATTTATAAAAGGTTCAGATTTGATTTCAATAACTCATTGAGAAAGAAAAGTTGTGTTTTGTGTCTATATACTGTGTGTGGGCATACATGCATGAACATGAGTGCAAACACGAAGAAACCATGCTGATTTGTTTCCATTACCTATAACATCTAACATCTGATGGATTTCTATCATTTTTAATGAGGAATCACTTACCTATGTGTATGATTGCGCTAGTTTTTCTCTATCAAGTTCAAGTTGAAATGACAAAATTTTGGTTCACTATCAGTTTACACTTTTCTATACTAAAAGCTGCTAATGAAAGAATTATCTTCTTGGCATTGTAATTGTTCAAATACTAATTATGTGCCTCCCTTTGAGATATCAGGCTACTGATGATCTTCAAAGGTCCTCCCATACACTCCTTAGTCTAAGATTCTATTATAAGTTATTTTTGGATCATCATCCACAGAGACACTTTTCCCTGAGTAAGAAGGCACAACGTTGGTGTTTGTTGATGAAGGGGAGCCTTCATGACCAAATCCCTCAGCATTCATTTATACACGTAGTAGTTGGGAAGAGTGACAATTGGATCTCCAAAAATTTTAGGTACTTTAAAAGAGATGAGAAGACCCTTATACTAGAATTATCATTAAGAATGACAGTCTTATGATTATGCCTGGAGGTAGGAGCAGTTGTTTCCCCCCACCACTAGTGCATAAGCAGTGAACTGGAGATCACAGTCCCTGAAATTTGCATGCAGCTAATCAAGCCTCTCTAGCCAGTCTCAGGATAAATGTAAATTATACAATCTCCAAGGAGAGGGAAATGATGTAATGCTGATCCTCCCAACCCTAGAAGACAGCTTATACCTAAGAAATAATTGATATACAGTGAATCCACTTCCCTGCAATGAAGGAATTCCTGTCTTGTGCTCTTTTCTCAAGACTAAGGTTCTTATGTTGTCAGAGGAGGGGGAGGTAGTGGTGAGGAGGAGGTGGTGGAAGGGTGGTCAAGGGTTCGCATTGAAATAGAAAGCAATCCTATCCCAGGAAACATGAGGGTGCAGAGTGGGTTTCAATTCCAGTATTTTCTGCTCCCATTCTCCTCAGATGGGCCAATGAGGTAAGCTTCAAATAATCAGAAGAATCCTATAGTTGCTTCTACTTCCTAGGAAGTACCAGCTATCCACCAGACTCAGAATCAAATTGCCCCAACAACGTTAAGCCAGTGTGGATAACTGCTTCCAGATGAGGTTAAACCACAGACAGTATTGAGCACCTGGAACCCTGAGGGTTGGGCAGCAAAGGGCACATGCTTCCTCTGGTCATTGCGTTCAACTTTGAATTATGCAATCCTGCATATCATGTGATTGACTCTTTGGTACCCTTTTTATTGTGTTATGGTGGAAGGAGGTCATACTACCAGAGCAGGCCTGTTTAGCCACCAAAAACTCTGAGGGATATTTCTCTTCCAAAGCAGAGGATGAGCTTACAGTCATCTTAGGACTCTTAAAACTTCCATAAATAAGGGTGATAAAGAGGTGATGGTGAGAACAAACATCTGGAAGTAAGCAATATGATTCCAAATTAGAAGACCTACAGTCTGTGGTGAGCCAGCTGTGGAATGCAACACATCTTTTATAAGGCACGGTGAAGAGTAGAAGTAGCAATGTGTAGGAGTAACTGAGAGGCTCTTTGATGAACCAGAATTTAGATAGACTCAAGGATTTTAGTGGGAATAAACCAAAGAGAAGGTGAAGACATTTTAGATTAACTAGGGTAGGGCCACAGTTTTGGTTTTGGTTTTCATTAAGCTTTTTAAAAATCTAGCCTTGGTTTTTCATTAGACTACAATGAATATTTGGATGTACAGAAATTTCTTTGGGCCAGAATAGATACATGCCCTTTCCATTTTCTTGTTATTCACTGAAGGTGGTTCTCAAGAAGAAACTTTTTAGAAATAACAGATGTTCAGAAATGATTTTACAGTTTTTTATTTACCACATTTTTTCTGTTTCCCAATACAACCCTTCCTCCTAAAAGCAAGTTCACTAAGCACACACAGCCAGGAAATGGCAATCTGGTGTGATTCAATTGAACAATTTAGGACAAGAATATTGGCCTATTTAAACTAGTGAACTGAAATAAGATGGATGTTCATATTTGTTTGGAAATAACCAAACCAGAGAAAGTTTTGCAAATACCAACCTAGTTCCTGAATTTTGATTTGCATTATAACTTTACTTCAATGACTGCAGTTGGCAATTTGAAAATAAAAACTCAGTGACAACTGACAAAATCAAAATGCTTTTATTTATACTGAGGTTTAGCAAGTACATTTTTAACAAAGAAGGTGTACTTTAACTTATATATGGCAGAACAGAGAAACCATACATATGTTTCTAGTCTCTAACACATTACTGCATTGTTTTTCCTTAAAAGACAAAAATCAAGCTGAAGTGAGCATAGAAAAGCATCATATATGGTCAGGTTACTTTACCCATTAGATTAGGATTTAGCTCATATTCTTAAACTGATCAATCGAATGCAAGGAAAGAGTTTACATCATTGCATTTAAACTGTACACATGTTCCTATTTTAATGTAACAGACTGAATAGATGCTTCAGTAAACAAAGCTTTGTTGATAAACACAATTGCAATAATTCCATGTTGAATAGTTTCAGAGATAAACTGGAATCACAAGCATCTTCATTTATGTAAAGCCAGCGAGGACCTTTCAGGCCGAATAAAACTGTTGTGCCATTGCTAAACAGTAATAGTTACCTCCTTTAAAAAAAAGAAAACAAGTTAGTTCTTCTGAGGAATAATTCTGATATGTGCTTAAAAATATTGAACTTCTATTTTCAGGAACCTAAATGATCTGATGTAACAGGATTGATTTAATATTGGTAAAATTTAAAATTTCTTAACACATCTATTGTTATTGGGTAAGTTTTCAAAGATCTCTCATTTTTTGGTACAGCATCTGTTCTTCTCACAGCACTTAAGACCTTGAAGACTGAGAAGACTTCTTTCATAAAATGTGATATCTACAGTTATCCACATGACTGTCGCGTTTTGCATATAATGATATGTTCAAGATCCCTATGATTTACCACAACAAGGAGAAAAGAGTGTCTGGCTATCATCTAAGGTAATGATAGCTTTGTACATTTAGAATTTCCCCTCCCCAGACTAACCCTGAGACTATGTATACTGCATGAAGGGGGACTAGTTCTGATTACCAATTTAACCATGTGTTTGGTCAAACTTAAATGTTGGCAATCAAAAGAATGCATACTATCCATATTTGATTGTATGGATAAAATTATACTTGGAAACAATTTTCCAAAAGGAATTCTACCTCCTTTTGTCTAACCTTGCTCTTTTTGATAGTCATGGCTTATGACCTGAGTCTCTATCCAACTACATCATAAAAATTTGACTTTGGTCACAAAAGAAGAACCAGGAAATAAAGTGGGATGTACAAGTCCATCACCCATGCTTAAGAAACAATGAAAGTCTCTATTTGTGAGCCGAATATATCAAATTTACATAGAAAGGAAAGTACATTATCATTTTTGGACTGATATGCTTAGTCTAAGATATTAATTCAGTCTGGTCAAAATTTAGCATTGTCAGGAGGAAAATATATCTTTTAAGCCTTGTGTATAAAATCTTTAAAATATTTCTTTTTTTCTCTATATAGATATTGTGTTGAGTGAGTGGAATTATCTGGATAATACTTCAGAACCAAAAATAAAGATAATGGTAAAGTAATAGAAGAATAAAAGTCTATGTTAGTCAGATGACCTAGAGGGCCAAACTTCATTAGAGGGCAACCAGATATTTTGCCAAAAATCCTGTAGAATTCACTTGAACTTTACCTAGGACCGGAAGAAAACAATGTTTGAATTTGGGGGAACTGTTTAGTAGTCTGTCACCCCAGAAAATTGGTCAAATTCCTTTGTGGCATCTAAGAATAGTCATTATGAAAACTCGCCAGATCGTTGCTGTTTTCCAGTCTACCTCATCTTCTGTGTAAACAGCCTGAATGTCAAAGGAAAGCTCTTCAGCATCAAATGGAAAACAGGATTGAATTTTATACAATGTAGCTAAAGCTAAAATCATGCAATATAAATTGTGAACATTACAAACTTGAAACAAAACAAAATAATCTTATAAAAAAGGCCCATAAGCACAGTAACAAATGGTAAAAAGCAATCACCATTTTCCCTTTAGAAAAATGATTTCTGAAAAATCTCTCTTATTATGTTTAATTACTGCCTTAAAAAAAAAGACAAACATATCTGCCCATACCCTTCATTAAATATGCTTGTTTAGAAGGCCTACCTAGGAGCTATTTCTACAGAAGCTCAAAAATCCAAAGAAAAACTAGGCTAACAAGAAAATGACAGTATTAATATGAATTAATTTTCCCACCCAGAATACAATAAATTGAGATTTCATAGTGGTAAAACTTTTTCTCCTAACTTAGATGATACTAGCAAAATAGACTCTTGTGCAGCATGCTGTATAATGGCTGAGATTGTTACTGTTTTACATATATCAATACTGAGTGATCATAAGGAAGGAGCCAATATTGACCTGCTAATTGACATTGATGCTTACAGCAATCTCAATGTTTGCCACATTTCAATTTCAAAATGCATTTCGCTATAATATGAGTGATTTATCATTTAGTAGTAGCTGTCAAAGTAAACTAGATAAAACAAAAACATCTGGAACCATAAATAGAGGAGAGCTGTCGCTGAATTTCAATCCAAACCCAGCGTGCTCATTTCATTTGGAACAGGAAATAGCCAATTAGTAATTAAATGTTTCATGTTTTTAAGAAGGTTTGCACTTGAGTTCCAAAAGAGATTATCTAATATTCATTCTAGATATAAACAAAATTAAAGATCAGGGAGAGCAACCAACAAAACAAAATTTAGAAGAATGTTAGGAAGCTTGAGAATTTATAAGGAGCAATAAACACTAACATTTGGAAAGAGCTGCTGCAGTTTATTGCTTTAAGATTTACCAGATAAGTCAAAGGGGGATTTGATATACACAAATGTGATCTTTTAAAATAAAAATGAAGGTCCATATAGTCCTTCTGTTAGCACAGCATTGCCTGATATAGGCATACACCATGGCACAGGAGTCTGGTGTGGCCCCCTTCCTACAGGAGGTGAGCCTCTGCTGATCAATTGAATTATCTTTAAAGAACATGCCTGGTTGTTTCAAACCCAGAAAGTGTGAGACTTGCCTTCTGTAGCATACATCTGAAGCTTATGAAAGTAAAAAGCTAAAATCACGTGTCACAAAAAAGGCAGATATGTGGGAAAAGGCCAGAAACAACAACAACAACAACAAAAAGATTTCTTATAGTTCAGTCAAGCACAATGAAACACATCTATTTGTTAAAAGACTCTTGTTTGTTTTTAAGTGACTTAGTTAATTTGAAAATGCTCTTCAATTTCCCCTATAGTTTAGTACACGTTTGACTATCAGATAATAATGAGACATTTCTGGATGCTGTATTTTTAATCACACCTATTTGTTATGCAGTTCAGATATCTGATATTAATAATTTTTTAAAAAATTATATTTGCCTCAATCCATGATTGTTTTTCTTACCCATGATTTATTTCTAATTTGGCATTGTTTCCCTGAAGTAGATTGAAGCGGCACACCTACTCTATGGACGTAGACTTTCTATAGTCTATCAAGAACACAGGAAGTCAAATTCCTGTGCCTTAAGAGATTCCTTTAGAGCATGGAATGACTCGAATGTCACATTGATATGAATTAATGTAACATTTAAAACTGTGTAGAGTAGGTGGCCATTGTATGTACTGTTGTGCAAAAAAGGGAACTGATTATTGGAGAATGGATTAAAAACGCAGTTGGAATTTTGCATAGGATGAGTGGTGCTTTTGTCACATCATCAATTAATTGTAGGGCAGATGTAAAAATAACATAATAGATTATATTTTGCTTGGTGTAAGGAGGGCATATTAGGATGAGACATTGAAACTTTTTGATCACTAGAATGCCACTTAACACATTGGAATACTGCTCTATTACATTCTCAGGAGGCATAAAAATAATGACAGGTATTTGCCACCAGCCTTTGTCCAGACCTCCATTTAGTAAATGGTTAAAGATATGTAAGGCAATTTCCTGGACAATTCAAGCCAAATGATCCATTTGATTCTAATTACTGGAACATCTTAGGCATCTGGTCATATCTAGATCATAGAGTGAACAATAGAAAATAACCATGATGTGAGTGGTCCATCATATCTGCCTTTCTTATGTCTATAGATTTTTCAGTCTGTTTAGTTGTTGATAGCTTAATAAAGAGGAAGCAGGATTGGAGATGGGAGGAGAGCAGAAAAGAATAAAGGGGATATTTTTAGCAGCTTGGGTATGTGTTTTTATCATTGCCTTCTTTATAAGTAAAGAATGTGCTAGTATAAAGGGATTAAATGACTTGCTTTACTCTCAAAAGTTCAAAGGAAGAACTAGATATGGCAAAATCTGCAAACTAGATCTGTCTATATTCCCTTAAAGAACACTACAAGTGTGTTTTTTATTTGTTTGTTTTTGTTTTTGTTTAGAAAAGTGAGCTCCAATTCAGTGATAACAAATATTGGTCATTTGCACAAATGAGTTACCTCCTCACATATTTCCTGTTAAATCCCAGGTCAGCCAAATATAAAGCTATTTCACAGTAATCACAGCTTAAAGTGGATGTGCCTACATTTAAGTTTCTGCCACACTATTTAGAAATAGCATTTTCTCTGTCTCAAACATTATAGCACCTACTTACCCCACTACAATGCTGTGTGGATTGATGTGATAACATTTATGAAGCACTATGAACTCCATGGAAGAAAGGGGTTATAAAAGTGTAAAGTATCATTTTCAATCATCATTATGATTATCCCCTAAAAACTTATGAAACCTATTCACTAGCACATTTTCCCAGTACGTGCAAGGTTCTATTTATCCCTAGTGAACAAATACTAATTGAAGATTCCATATTTTAAGAATTTGAGTATTAATTCTAAAGAATTACAGCACTAGATAAGCAGGTAACTGCTACAGCACTCTACTCGTGCCTATGATCAGTTGGAGTTCCGGCATCAGTGTTCAGGCTGCACAGAAAAAACAATAAGACCTGGTCAAAATTTTATTACGACAAAGAAAATCCTCAATCCATCTACTCAATGAACTTCACTGAAAACCACAAACTGGCTTTATAGTATTTTGCTGTGCTATATATGTTCAAGATTTGAATAAATCTCTGTGTAGTAAATGTATTACTTTATTAGGCTTAGCCCTTAAACATATATTCATTGATGTGAGTTTCATTCTATTAAAAATGAAATCATACAAAGGTGAGCAAAACTGTAGATTTACAGTAGTTTAAAGCTTATTCTTATTATCTAGGGGTGATACTGACAATATAAAAATAGTGTAAATGATATTTCCTAACTCTAAAATATGCTTATGAGCCTCTTGTGCATGTTCTACTGTTTTTACAACCTGCAGTGAAATGCATGACTAGCTTAACAAGCCAGGCATTAAGAAATGTTTTTCCCCCTTCATCATCTAAAACATGAATAAATGGCCACACCATTTTCCCTGAATCAAAATCTTTGTTAATGATTGCAGTTTCCCCTCTGGATGAGATTTCCTTCCCTGACAGGATGGTAATTTAAAAGTAACTTTTCACTGTTTATTTTTTGTTATATATCTCTATATCTCCATATATCTATTTATCTTATTGAAGTTCGATTTGCCAACATATTAAATATAGTTGACACATGGGGTTACATTAGCTTCAGGTGTACAACATAGTGATTCAATACCTCTATATGTTGTTTTATGCTCACCACAAGTGTAGCTACCATCTGTCACCACACAGGGCTATTACAATATCATTGACTATTCTCTATGCTTTGTCTTTTATTCCTGTGGCTTGTTCATTCCATAATTGGAAGCCTGTATTTGCTTTTTAAAAAGCTGCAAAGAAGGGCAGCCCCAGTGGCCCAGCGATTTAGCGTTGGCTTCAACCCAGGGCCTGGTCCTGGAGACCTGGGATTGAGTCCCACGTCGGGCTCCCTGTGTGAAGCCTGCTTCTCCTTCTGCCTGTGTCTCTGTGTGTCTCTCATGAATAAATAAATAAAATATTTAAAAAATAATAATAAAAAATAAAAAAGCTGCAAAGAAATTAGTCTATTATGCTTTTGAAGGTTTAATTTATGTTTTGAAAAAGCTATTTTTCCTACTCAGAGCTCATGTTTTCTTCCAAGTGTTTCTTCACCACTTAATCACTTATATAAACAATGGGATTAGGGAGTGTACTTGATATGATGAGCCCTGGGTGTTGTATGCAAGTGATGATTCACTGAATTCTACTCCTGAAACCAACATTGCACTGTATGTTAACTAACTGGAATTTAAATAAAAAATTGAAAAAAAAAAGTGCACCTGTGTTGATATGCACTGGGTATTGTATATAACTGTTGAATCACTAAGTTGTACACTAATATTACACTGATGTTAACTAACTGGAATTTAAGTAAAAACTATAAAAAAGACAATGAGATTTCCTTAAGAACTGATAGGATTCATCACAGGCATACTTTGGGCTATCAAAACTTTCTTTTGGGGTATCTGCCTTATTCATGAACTAATGACAATATTTTGTAAATGATTTCTCCAGCTAAGTAGTAAGTTTTATGTTTTCTTTACATCGCTTAACTAGTGATGTGTTTCTAATCTTCAAATGGGCGCTATGTTATTTGGTACTAAATAAGATCACATCTGAAAGGCCATGCTTTTCTAGCCTGAATAAGAAAGAGATAAAACAATGTGCTGGTTACTGCTCCACTTCACTCTTAGGTTCAATCCAAATTAAATATTCAGTCAATTATGAGCTCTACCTGTTTGTGGAAACATATTCAGAATGTGGCATTGGAGATTTGCACTCGCAAATCAAATAAGTGATAATAATTTGGGGTCCAGTTAAATATGGAGCTACTAATTTGAGAATAGGAAAAGTAGACTAATGCAAGAATGGGGCAGATAATAGAATAGTATAGCATTTGATTACTCTTTGTCTAGAGAAAGCATTGTTTTAGAGTCATTGTTTAACACGGTCTTACATTGATTTTATAAGTCCTAAAAAAATCAAAGTTTCTTGAAAATCATAATCACTTGACTATTAGCTCCCCAAAATTTCTGATATTTATACTCCAATCAAAACAAAGATCAGTACAGGTTTTCTTTTCTTTGCGAATTGTATCACAATGGAACATGAAACTTTCTTGCTCACTTTTAACTCATTTTGTTTGTGAATTAATTCTTTATCTTTTTCACTATTATTTAATCCCTGGTCTTTGTAAGACCCACCCTAAAAAGGTGGAATGGATACACTTCTATTCTCATATGAGGATAAATTATAAAAAATATATTTACCGTAACTGTATACGGAAGAGAATACGTTTTAAAGGAAGTTTTATACGTCAATTACATGCCAAATATTTCATTCCTACTAAAATCTACACATGAAAACAAATGCTAACTTCATATGTATTTTATTGGGCACAGTAATAATAAAATCCAGTATTTGTCATACTTGTCAGAAAGTATGGATCTAACTTATTGAAGAGAATAATTAGGCAAATACTATAATTACTATTTTACTAAAATTAAGGCAGAGAGAAGTTAAATTACTTCTCAAGCTTAGTAACTGAGTTAGCCAGTTAGTGACTGAAAAATTCTGACTACTAGACAAGTGCTCTTCCTACATTGTGTCTTCCAAAGACCACTTATAAAATGTCAGTGAAAGTGCATGTGTCTAGTACACAGATTTGCAAATTTGAGTCACACTAAGAGCTCTAGATGTACTTGAATTCTACTTTCCTGCAGAGAAAAGAAAGGAAAAGACAGAATAAATGAAAACTAGTATTTATGGAACACTGACTATGTTAGGAGCCACATTAAGCCATTCTAAGCACTTGTGTCACATATGGAATGCCATATTTTTAAACTACTTCTTATAAATGGTGAAAAGTTGCTTATGTTTCTATGTCATTCCTCTAAAAATCTAAGGTTATATTACCCATCTTCCATAAGTGTATAAATCACAAAATATTTTGTAAATAAAGGACAAATTTATTTGAGTTTTATTTAGGATGAATATTGTAAATATTTTAATATAATATTTAGAAATACAATTAAGTTCTTTTTATAACTTTTAACTACTCCTTTTGTATGTTTAACTAATAGAAAAACACCATAATCCTACATTTCAAAGGAATCAAAATGTACAATCAAAATATGGAGGAAAATAAAAATGGAAGTAATGGGAAAACATTAAATGTTTACTTGAACATTAAAAATAGCCACATCCAACATTTCCCATAGACAGTTGGAATGCAGTTACCAGGAGATTGTGAAATTTGAAATTTGAGTTGCAGATTTTGCTTCACACATTTTATTTTATTTTTTATTTTTTTATTTTTTTTTGCTTCACTCATTTAAATGGCTACTCTCCAATGTTGAGATCAACATGATATTCATTTGTATTTTTTAAAAAATAAGAGCATTTAAACATTTATGTTTATTATTCCTTTATAATAAGGAAATAGTGAAGACATGTTTATAAACAGGCTTTTTTCTTTAAACTTAAAAGAGAAATTGGTGAAAATGTTGTCCAAATAATCATTTGCATTATTGATATAAAGTAGATTTCAATTTAAGTATGCAGATTATTACTAAGGTTAATTTTCATGCACTAAACAAGTAAATTATAAACCTGGGGGGGTCAACAGATTGGGGGGATGTCAAGAAGGTCTGTATAAAATTTAAAGAATGATTTTCTTTACATTTACTTTAATTTCCAAAACTGATTGCTATATGGTTATTATAAATGAGAAAGAAGTTCCTTATAGCAAACAAATAACACTTTATGCTAATGGACCACAGTAAAGAATTCTGGCTTAAGTTATATAACTGAGGATCTGTTAAGGTTTGTTCTGATAGATGATGTGAGTTTTGCCACAAATAGAAATATTTCTTCCTATTTTTATTTCAGCTTCTCTACACAGTTTTAAATAGGAAAGAGAGCTTTATCTGTGTAATTTTTATAACTACTATCCCACTCTCTGCAAAGTTTTAAGGCAAAGGTGATTATTTAATTAGAGTTGGTTTTAGACTATTTTTGTTTAAAACTAGAAAATCTTTCTTCCACCTAGGTCCCAATGCATTGTTTTGCATAGGATAATATTACAGTCTAGTTAAACATCCTAGCTAGCTGACTATGAGAGTTTATAACAGGATGGATTGAAAGTGATAATATCAACATGAATTGACAATGAGGTTAATGGGTGAGGGGGTTAAGATTCCTATGTTTTAGAACCCACTATCAATAGCAAGCCAATCAACTTCTCCAAGGATATTTCCCTACTTAAGAAATGGGGGTTAATCATACCTTTCTTAACTATCATACAGGGATAATCCTGGTAGAGGATGTGTATTAAGAGTGGCACAAAGACAAAATCTTCTTTCTGATGGAATTGTTACTAATGAAATAACTAAAAATAAGCCTAGGCTTGCCACATGTTGTTAAATGGAGCAGAAAAACTTAGCCAAATATAAAAAAAAGTCTTCCATGGGTAGGGACACTGGATGGAATGGGAAGGGAATATCTTAAATTGATGTATTCTTTGAGTTCCTGGATGAAGCCATGCCTGAATATATTCTCAGAAGTTTCAGTTAAGTCACTCAGTAAGTTACGTTTTTAAATTAAGCCCTCCCCCTCCTTAAAGTCCCAAAAAGAAAAGAATGGCACAGAGTTTACCAGGGTATACAAACACTAGATCTTGCCTTTCTTTTTCTCAATATTCCTGTTTTAGGATTATCCAATAAGCATATTGGCATAGAACCACAACACATTTATGTGACTGCAACATCATTCTGCTTTTTTTTTCATTTTATTCTACTACTTATTTTTAAAAAATGGTATGACAACAATAGCATGTTATTACAACCTTCTATGAAAATGCCGTGTGTTTTTATTTAAAACACAAATGTGAGGCAGCCCGGGTGGCTCAGCGGTTTAGCGCTGCCTTCAGCCCAGGGTGTGATTCTGGAGACCGGGGATCGAGTCCCACATCGGGCTCCCTGCGTGGAGCCTGTTTCTCCCTCTGCCTGTGTCTCTGCCTCTCTCTCTCTCTCCCTCTCTCTCTCTCTCTCTCATGAATAAATAAATAAAATATTTTAAAAAATAAGACACAAATGTGAAACAGGAATTTTGGGTCAGAGAAAGGCTTTCCTTTTGCATTTTCCTCAAGCTTATCTGGGTTTGGGGAGGGATAGAGAGAAATTTCAACTTAAAAATATATTGTCTAAGTACAGAGAATGGAACATAAAGTAACTGGTTAAGCAGTTACAGAGTTAGGCTAAACAATCCTTCCTAGATAATAGTCAGAAAAATATTTGATTGATGAATTATTTCTATAGACTTCCAAAATGCTGAGTAGCAGAGCAACCTATTTTGGCTTGCAAGTCTCACTGTCTTGCTATCACTACGACTCCAAATCCATATATTGTGTAGGTGAGATATAACTGGAATTGTAAGTCTTAGATTTGTAGATGGGATTTTATGTTAGCATCATGTGGCAGCCTTTCAGTCATTGCAAATATTCTTTTAACAATGTAGTGGTAGGTGGTGCAAGCCACCCCTTGACAACCAAGCCGTAAATTCTCAAATAATATAAGCTGTTTACATCCTCCTTAGAAAGAACTAAAAACATAATGTGTGCTACAATCTGACAGGTATTTCACAGATAAAGGTATGATGTGGTCTGGGAGGTACCATCAATCAAGATAAAAATCCTGTGAAGGATGAAGAAAATGAGAGAAATACTTCCTGGGGGAGAAAATAAAATGACTTGAGCCACCTAATGAATCTTACAGGAAAAATAATACTGCTGCTTTAGAGAAAGATGCTAAAATCTACTCTGTGGGGTGTGTACTACCTAGTCTTTTTTCACTCTATGATGGCAGTTGCACTAAAGTTTCTCTGAGTAGTAAAAGGCTCCTGCACTTAAGAGGAGAGAAGACCCACTTCCCACAATCTAATCTCTGACATGCTAATACACTTTACAAAAGAACATTTCCACTTTACAAGGGAATATTAAAGTGCCTACGTATACCTTTCAACATAGTATAAGACATAAAAGGGGAGGACAATTAATGACTGATGAGGATAGAGTCGGAAGTTGTGGAGTCCCAAGAGAAAGATGTAGAGCGCAATCTGGTGGAAATGAGTAGAAAAGCCTATAGAGAAATTCTATCTGATCTCCTTTTAGTTTTTCTTGTCAAGCCATATACACGGCTGGTAATCATATGCAATTTAGTTTTTCCAGTCTCTTTACTTGCTCCTAACATCACTTTCATTGCTATCCTACCAGATTCTGCAATGACAACCTTAGTCCATGGGTAAGTGTTTCCAATAAATATTGGCACACCATCTGAAGCTCATAGGAGGGATGTTATCCTGGGTTACCAAGTGAGCTGCAAAGATGGACTATAAGGAAGTTTCAAAAATCAAGGAAGGGTAGACATTGCTCAAATTGATTTGGAGAGAGTAGATGAGAATATACATATTCAAATATATTTCATAGTATAAATATATATTAGATTTTCTATATTACAGACATGTATGTTAAATCATGTTGTAATATATAATAATTGTGGGGTTTTTTTAGCATAGAAGTGTTAAACTGTGTCTGTTGCTTTTAGAGCCAAATGGCACTTTAGTCACCTTGCTTTTAATTCATCAGTGGCTCAAGCAGACTAGTGGCGAGTTTCCAAGGTGGCCTTGTTCCAGGATCCCACCATGCTCTGTCACTGGCTGGGAACAGCCTACAGGAAGCATGGCCCAGCATGTCCACCACGGTGGATCCAAAGATCCTCTAGCTTAAGGCTGTCAATCAGCTTTTTCTCTACTAATCGAAAGTTCTCTTGAAGGGAGATCTAACCAACTCACCTCCAAGGCCACCACTATAGTCATTTTCTTCTAGAAATTACCTGGCCATCCCATTGACCTGGAGTCTATGGCATCTTTGTGTTTTTGTTACATATCTGTAGAAATTCTTCATATGTTTGGTGCAATAGTTCTTGGTTGAATATGCTGCAACCATTCCCTACTACTCTTTGCTTTCTTTTAACTCTGACTCTGTGTTTCACCATATAGAAGGCTTTTCTGTTTAAAAAAATTATATAGTAAAATCTGTTAATTTTTCAAAAAAAAATTCTTCAGTGGCATCTTCACCAAGTGCTGCATTGATGAGATCATGCTTTTTGTATTTTAGAATGATTAGTCCATATTCTCTGAATAAGCTTTCAAATTTTTTTTAGCAAAAATGGGTCAGCAGGGAAACATTTAATAGGTTTATCTTTTGCACCAAATTTTGGTTTACATTTAGCATGCAGATGAGATTTAATATCTACTTCTGTTGTGTTAGTAGCAAAAGGAAGGAAAATTATTTGATTCCACCATATTTATGGAAAAATACCTTCCAGTGGTGAATCATTTTGTGTCATGGTCAAACACGTAGGCAAGACAAAAACAAAAACAAACAAAACTCCCCCACAAATGTAAAAATTGGTCATACAGATGGACATTACCCTTGCAAAAGCAGTTCCTAGTTTGTTTGCTTTTTAAGTTTTGTTTTGTTTTGTTTTCCCCGAACAAATACAATGTCAGGAACAGGAGCATTGTGTCACTTAGACCTTGCACTTTATGATGCTATCTCCCTTGAACTTTTTTTTTTATCTAGAAAGTCAGTTCATGAAGGCTGTTGTATGTTTTCTAGAACTTAAGAGCTTCATATCCTAGGTTCATTTTATCTGTTATTAGTAAGATGATGATGTCAATTCTCAAAAATTTAAGAAACATGCACTGTCAACTATACCAGTAGCCCTAAACAATGAAATATAGACATATAAAAGTTAACTCAGGTATAAACACGCAAAAGAATTCTCCCTGTGATCATAAAATGATGTTATTTTCTGTTCAGCAGTTAATGTTACTGCTGTTAATGCCGATTAATTAAAGGATGTTGCTATAACGTGCAAATAGGGAATCTGAGAAACTGAGAGGTCTCTACATGAAGTTAAGTCAATCTGGGCACAGGCAATCAAATATAATGAAATCACTTGTCAGTGCTAAGCTTGCAAAAACTGTGAAGTTTGACTAGGGAGTAAAAGGGTTATAATTAGATTTCCAATAGAATAATAACTAAATGGCAGAACATGGTAAAGAGAAAATATTACTTTGTTAGCTGATGGTACTGCCGTTCAGTTCAGTTTTAGTTTTTATCAGTGCACTTGTAGTTGTGCTAATTCAATTTGCTTTTATCAGCAAAAATGCACTACGCAAATGGTACTTGAAAGTCATTTGCAAGAACCATTGATCTGAAGGTGCACTTAATGACACCCAGTATGTTTATTTTACGTGAAACAGAGATTGGTTGATAAGATGGCTAATGTGCTGTCTTGCAGGCCCTCAACTGAGTTCTGTGAATCTGGGTGGGAGAATGTTAGTGTATATGCTTCACCGAATCCTTCACCTCCAGCAATAGTGGACAGAGCCATCAGAGTATGTATTCATTGTTTGATCACTTTAAAATATTCAGAGGGAGCTGCTATAATAGCCTTCTAAGATAAGGGATACAGAAGGTGATTTATGCATACCTTGTCTATCAAACAACATTCAAAGCATAAAGGACATGAAATAACTAAGCTAAAGAGGTTTAGAATATATATAAGAATCTTAGTACAGGGCAGCCTGGGTGGCTCAGCGATTTAGCACTGCCTTCGGCCTAGGGCCTGATCCTGGAGACCCAAGATCGAGTCCTGTGTCAGGCTCCCTGCATGGGGCCTGCTTCTCCCTCTGCCTGTGTCTCTGCCTCTCTTTCTCTCTCTGTGTGTCTCTCATGAATAAATAAATATAATCTTAAAAAATTAAAAAAAAGAATCTTAGTGCAAAGAATCTTTGTACTAAAGTCCAAGTGAAAAAAAAATAATAAAAAAAATAAAGTCCAAGTGATAATTATCATAAAACTGTATGTGACTTTATTACTTTTAAAGCTGGCCAAGCAACATCCTTCCTAGTCCTCTTTGAACTCTCTTAAGGAGATATCCCATTGGAACTAATTTAATTTCAAAAGAGAGAGCACTGGGAGATTGATAGATTTCTCTCCAGCAGAGCTATTGACAACAGAAAAAGAAGAATTCACTGGTGCTGGAATTGTTTGCTATGAAAAGATGAGTTTTGGAAATGGCATTAGATTGGCATGCATGAATTCATCCTCATAAACAATGCTAGCAAATGATTATTTTTTCCCAAATAAAAAATGGGTAATTGAGGGAAATGAAAAGATGAAATCAGTATCAAAAAAATGTCCTGAAAGATAAAAATTATAATACACAAGAGCAAATCCATTAGGAAGAATGAAAAAATATTGGCTAATGTTTCATTTTATGTTTTCTGGCATTATACATTTTCTGAAGTTCGTATATGCATATAAAAGTATTTTATCAATTCCGAGCCTATTAAATAATAAGTAATATTATTGGGACTTTTCAGGTAGTTACTTGAACTGATTGATTTTGTGACCTATACTCAAGATAGTTCTGATAATATTTTCAGGCACCTATTTCACTGTCTAATAAATCTTTTTTTCTTTTTTGCTCAAAAAATAAACTTACTTTAGATATTAAACTATGATTTTACTGTCATATTAACACAAATAATTCACTCTAGTTTTCCATAAACTGATGATGGGAACTTTATTATTTGTAGTGCTTTAATACTATGCTATGAGAGATGAGAATGTGTACTTTTCCATTTTCATTACATTTATCAAGATTATTTAACATAAACTAAAATGCAGACATTCAACAAGTAATCATTAATATGCCATACTTTTACCATATATTGACACTATTAATGACATATATTAGACATATATTAGACAATTTGATTTATAATTTCAAAAAATAATAAAAGTTGATTTCCTTGCTTTAAAATAAATCCCATTAATCCTTTTAAAGGTGTACTATTCTCTCATGTTTAGCCAGCAAGAATAGAACTTACTAAAAGTATGCTCAATGAAAATAAATATTAAATGTTCCCTACCCCTAGCCACAAATTAATATTCAAAAGCCATTCTTTACAGACTTGTTTAAAATAAGAAAATTTAAATCAAATGGAAGACTTTTAATTTATATCATCTAACTAACTTCCCATGAATAAGGTATGTGTTTTTTGTTGCATGGAAATGAAATAACTTTAGAACAGTAAAAAAAAAAAAAAAAAAAAAAAAGCTTGTATTTATTTCAGAGTTGGGAAAGATGTTACTGCTGCAAATTAAAGGAATAATATACATTAAACAAACAGCAATGAATTGAAATATAGGATTAAAGGATAAGAAATATATAAACCACTGATGGTATGTTTGCTTTAACATCCTCAGTTCCAAAGCTGACCTTACATCCTATCAAAGGAGAGGCACAATCGAGCTCAATATTCCATGAAAGACTGGGATTATATTTGTGTGCCACAAATTAAGAAGGCATTAAACACTTCAGGCTTAGGGTTCTACCTTGGCCTGATATGTGGTAGCAAACTCAACTAGTGGTAGCCCACAACTAGTGGGGCTTTCCTCATAAATTTAACTGTGGTGTGAATTAATTGGATAAATACAGCGTCTCATCCATATTGGTTTTGGTCACATAGACACACCTTTTAAATTGAGGGAAGAAAGCAGGCAAGCAAAAGAAGAATAAGAAATAGCAAAATCTTCACTGAATGAAATAAACGTACATGATTTTCACACGTAGCAAAATTAATGCATTAATTAGGTCTACTCAACTTCAGCAGAGACAGGTATTAACAGAAGATCCATGAGCTCTGACATTCTTTGTTCTGTAAAAATGATGGGCAAATCTACATGAAACAGGGTTTCTAAATATTCTAAAGCTGCCACATAAATGGAGACCCTCAAATGAACACGAATGGATCTTTTTTTCACATCCAGTTCTGTTGCCTTCATGTAGATCCAGACATCACATAACGAAAAGGCATTGATTAGTTAATCCTCTATCAACAACATATCCATGGTTGTTGTCTTGCTTTCTGAAGTTAGGAAATCACTTTTTCATGGAGATGTCTTTTCTTTTTTATTAGCGTGAGACATCTTTTCATATTAAACATGAAAACAAAAGTAATCTGCATACAGAGGGCTAGAAAACTGCATTAGAATCAGACTAGAAAAACTCCAGTGGTTAAATTCAATTTCTATTTTCAGGTTGTTTTGCACTCCAATGAAATTCTATACTGAATTTTTTCACCGATTTTCTTACTACTAAATATTTTTATATACTTTAAAGGATCTAGGCATTTATGGGAATCTTGAAAATCATGAATTAAAAGTCGTGGTTTTATTTCCATATTTAGATTGTTTCTAAAGTTATCTATATTTAGCACTGGAATTTAAAGGTTGATAAAAAGTGTTGCCTTGAACGCTTTAAACATAGTGATAGGTTATGATTATTTTACCTGTGAGTTTTACAAACAGTAGTGAGATTTCTTTGAAGTATATTTTTGTACACCTCATAAAGGTAAATTATATTCACAGCTAAGCATTTTTAGAATATGCCTAAAACATAAATATACATACTTGTAACAGCTAAACATATAAGAAATTTGCCCACATTGTATATGTAAAATTATTAGTCCATATATATGTATGTATATATATTTTTTATATGTATATATGTATCACTGAAGATTTCTGCCTCTGACATAAAGTAAGAAGAATTAAACTTATTTATTTTATTCATACAAAGAATACCAATATAGGAGCACATACCCACCCCATATCACACAGTTATAGAGAGAAGTATGCTGTTTACTGTACCTTGCACAGCAGTACTATCATGAGGAGTCCCATTGTTTTCTATTTCAACATCTGGATTTCCAGTATCTGAAAGAAGGGACATTCAAGATTAAGGTACAATTCTGTTTTTTCTGATTCTATTTAAAGTGAAACCAGTAATTTGGTCCTATCGATAACACAAGACTCTGGATGGCATTTTTGGTTTTGTTTTTGTATGTCTGTTTTTAATGGTAAGAGGGAGAATTATAAACTATGGCTGAATTCTACAATTTCACATATATTTTCAAGTATATAGTAAATACTTCTTTATTTCATTCTCTAGAGATAATTCTCAGGAAAATAATCTATCCATAAAAATTACTTCATACTATCAGGTAACACGACCTGACTATAGAATAAGAAAAAAGACTGATGCAATTACATAAATGGAAGTTCCCTATTCTTATGGTATATTTTTAATTGTAAAATATGATAGATGATGAGAATATCTCTATGCTAAGCATACTGAACATCAGAACACAGTTGTGGTTTGTGGTCTTTATGTAGTACTGGCTATAAAGGCAGAGAGAGATACATGAACTGTTTCTGAAAAAAAATGAGAAAAAGAAATAAGAAGTTAGGTTTTTATTTTCAATTTTAAATAAGAGATGTGATTATCTAAAAGCTATCCATATCCATGAAGCACAGCTTTATATGAGCATTTCTATATATACACATTTGCTTGGGCACCCTTGGGTAATGTGGCAACAGATGCCAATATATCATCCAATGCCATCAAAGATTAATATGAGAATAAAATGATTTGAATACAAGATACCCACCATGCTGTAGAAACAGCTGTTTTTCCTCTATAATAGAAAAGCTAGACCTGGATGGGTGAATTTTAAATATGTAAAAAAATTCAAGCCACCTCAGAATGACAAGGGCCTCGAATGATAATAATGAGTGCACAGAACATATGTCCCATGCTACTCAAGTAATGTTATTTTTAAAACCTTTGATAAGCAAGGATGCTGGCTCCCACTGAGATGTCCCATTTTGTAAGATATTAATGTATAATTACTCCTTCTTTTCTGTGTTTCAACGAGGCATGGTTAAGATGAGGTAATAATCTAACACTATTTCTATTGATTGTGAACACAATGATCCAAGACAGTCACAGTGAAAAGGAAATTGAACTTTTGGAAAGAAAGAATATGATTCACATTTATAAAAAAAATCCCTTACTCATTCTTAGTATAGGACACTGAAGCACCCTTTTAGTCTTATGTGTGTGTCATGCATGTATATGGGGTATGTGTGCATGTTTGTGTAAAATTCTTCAGTTTATATTTGCTACACACACATAGCAGTTAATATACATATGTATATTTAACATGTCAGTTAAAAACACAAGCTGTTAGTGTGCAATGAAAGAAGAACCTGAATATTCTATGAGATGAGATGATGTTGTGGAGTTTCATAATTGACAGTGTAATCAGAAAAATATTGGAATTAAGAAAATTCATGACAGAAGCATTTCTTCTAACAGAATCTCCAGGAATGTACTTAAATTTTTTAAAAAATATTTTATTTATTTATTCATGAGAGACACAGAGAGAAAGAGGCAGAGACACAGGCAGAGGAAGAAGCAGGCTCCATGCAGGAAGCCCAATATGGGACTTGATCCTGGAACTCCGGGATCATGCCCTAAGCCAAAGGCAGATGCTCAACTGCTGAGCCACCCAGACGTCCCTAGGAATGTACTTAGAACATTTTTTTTCATCCAGGCCCTCCTTAAACCCCCAACACTGATACAATCTACATTAAATAAATCAGCATCCTATAACTTATTTAAAAAGAGTAGACCAATTATCAGCATATTTTAAAATGAGTGGACATAAAATACTTACATTTTAAAAACAAGAAGGTTATCAGCATTACTGTTTCTATTGCAAAAGTCAGCAGGGTTTCATGTTATTCCTAGGATATTTGTATCTCCCAGAATAGGGATTATTTTGACACATTTAATTCATAACCTAAAGAGCCTGGCCTCAAATTGATTTTTAAATTATTGTTGAACAAAGCCTCTTCCTTCCTTCTTTCCTTCCTTCCTTCTTTTCCTTCTTTCCTCCCTTCCTCCCTGCCTTCCTCTTTCCCTTTCTTCCTTTTCTCCTTCCTTTTCACCCTCCCTTCCTTCTTTTTTTTTCTAGGTTTTCCTTCCTTCCCTCCTTTCCCTCTCTCTTTCTTTCTTCTTTCTGTCTTTCTTTCTCTCTTCCTCTCTCTTTTTAAATCAGGTTGTTTTTGGGATCCCTGGGTAGGGCAGCGGTTTGGCGCCTGCCTTTGGCCCAGGGCGCGATCCTGGAGACCGGGGATCGAATCCCACGTCGGGCTCCCGGTGCATGGAGCCTGCTTCTCCCTCTGCCTGTGTCTCTGCCTCTCTCTCTCTCTCTCTCTGTGTGACTATCATAAATAAATAAAAATTAAAAATATATATATATATTATAAAAAAATAAATCAGGTTGTTTTTTTTTTTTCTTTCTGTACCTTGAGAGTTAAAGTCAAATCAAATACTACCTTTCAAGAGGGGCAAGATAGAGGAAGAGTAGGGTCTCCAAATCACCTGTCCCCACCAAACTACATAGATAACCTTCAAATCATCCTGAAAATCTACGAATTCGGACTGAGATTTTAAAAAAGAACAGCTGGAATGCTACAGTGACAAGAGTTCGCGCTTCTATCAAGGTAGGACGACGGGGCGGGGAGGGGGTAAGAAATAAAGAAACAAAAGGCATCCAAGGGGGAGGAGCCCCGCGAGGAGCCGGGCTAAGGCCGGGGCGAGTGACCCCAGGACAGGAGAGCCCCGTCCCGGAGAAGCAGGAGCTGCACCGACCTTCCCGGGTGAAAGGCACCCGCAGGGAGTTAGAGCAGGACCCCAGGAGGGCGGGGATGCCCTCGGGCTCCCTGGGACACTAGCAGACACCTGCGGTCCCAGGAGAGTGCACCGAGCTCCCTAAAGGGCTGCAGCGCGCACGGCAGGACTCGGAGGGGCTCGGGCGGCGGCTCCGCGGTGGGGTCTGCGAGGCCGGGAGCGAATCCAACAGCGCAGACCAGGAGCACATGGCGCCGGGACACAGCCCAGGATCTGGCCTCCCCCCGGGACAGGCAGAGGCCAGGAGGGCCCAGGACAGCAAGGACGCTCCTGCCACCAGGCGACCCCAAGCTGAGCAGATCAGCGGCCCCGCCCCGGAGCATCCAGGCCCCTTTGGACGGAGAGCTCCGCAGTTACTGCAGGGGCTGAAACCAGGTTTCCAGAGCTGCCGCCGCCACTGGGGTTGTTCCTCCAGGGGCCTCACGGGGTAAACAAACCCCACTGAGACCTGCACCAGACAGGGGGCAGAGCAGCTCCCCGAAGTGCTAACACCTGAAAATCAGCACAACAGGCCCCTCCCCCAGAAGACCAGCTAGACGGACAAGTTCCAGGGGAAGTCAAGGGACTTAAAGTACACAGAAGCAGAAGATACTCCCCCGTGTGTTTTTTTTTTTTTCTGATTGCTTCCCCCCCCCTTTTTTTCATCTTTCTTTTTCTTTCTCTTTTTCTTCTCTTTTTTCCTGTTTTTCTTCCTTTTTTCTTTTTCTCTTTTATTTCCTTCTCTCTCTCACTTTTTCTCCTTTTCCCAATACAACTTGTTTTTGGCCACTCTGCACTAAGCAAAATGACTAGAAGGAAAACCTCACCTCAAAAGAAAGAATCAGAAACAGTCCTCTCTCCCACAGAGTTACAAAATCTGGATTACAATTCAATGTCAGAAAGCCAATTCAGAAGCACTATTATACAGCTACTGGTGACTCTAGAAAAAACCATAAAGGACTCAAGAGACTTCATGACTGCAGAATTTAGATCCAATCAGCCAGAAATTAAAAATCAATTGAATGAGATGCAATCCAAACTAGAAGTCCCAATGACGAGGGATAACGAGGTGGAAGAAGGAGTGAGTGACATAGAAGACAAGTGGATGGCAAAGAGGGAAAATGAGAAAAAAAAGACAGACAATTAAAAGACCATGAAGACAGATAAAGGGAAATAAACGACAGCCTGAGGAAGAAAAACCTACGTTTAATTGAGGTTCCAGAGGGCACCGAAAGGGCCAGAGGGCCAGAATATGTATTTGAACAAATCATAGATGAAAACTTTCTTAATCTGGGAAGGGAAACAGGCATTCAGATCCAGGAAATAGAGAGATCCCCCCCTAAAATCAATAAAAACCGTTCAACACCTCGACAATTAATAGTGAAGCTTGCAAATTCCAAAGATAAAGAGAAGATCCTTAAAGCAGCAAGAGACAAGAAATCCCTGACTTTTATGGGGAGGAATATTAGGGTAACAGCAGACCACTCCACAGAGACCTGGAAGGCGAGAAAGGGCTGGCAGGATATATTCAGGGTCCTAAATGAGAAGAACATGCAACCAAGAATACTTTATCCAGCAAGGCCCTCATTCAAAATGGAAGGAGAGATAAAGAGCTTCCAAGACAGGCAGGAATTGAAAGAATATGTGACCTCCAAACCAGCTCTGCAAGAAATTTTAAGGGGGACTCTTAAAATTCCCCTTTAAGAAGAAGTTCAGTGGAACTATCCACAAAAACAAGGACTGAATAGATATCATGATGACACTAAACTCATATCTGTCAATAGTAACTCTGAACGTGAATGGGCTTAATGACCCCATCAAAAGGCGCAGGGTTTCAGACTGGATAAAAAAGCAGGACCCATCTATTTGCTGTCTACAAGAGACTAATTTTAGACAGAAGGACACCTACAGTCTGAAAATAAAAGGTTGGATAACAATTTACCATTCAAATGGTTCTCAAAAGAAAGCAGGGGTAGCCATCCTTCTATCAGATAAACTAAAATTTACCCCGAAGAGTGTAGTGAGAGATGAAGAGGGACACTATCTCATACTTAAAGGATCTATCCAACAAGAGGACTTAACAATCCTCAATATATATGCCCCGAATGTGGGAGCTGCCAAATATTTAAACCAATTAATAACCAAAGTGAAGAAATACTTAGATAATAATACACTGATACTTGGTGACTTCAATCTAGCTCTTTCTACCCTCAATAGGTCTTCTAAGCACAACATCTCCAAAGAAACGAGAGCTTTAAGTGATACTCTGGACCAGAGGGATTTCACAGATATCCACAGAACTTTACATCCAAACTGAATACACATTCTTCTCAAGTGCACATGGAACTTTCTCCAGAATAGACCACACACTGGGTCACAAATAGGGTCTGAACCGATACCAAAAGATTGGGATTGTCCCCTGCATATTCTCAGACCATAATGCCTTGAAATTAGAACTAAATCACAACAAGAAGTTTGAAAGGATTTCAAACACGTTGAGGTTAAGGACCATCCTGCTAAAAGATGAAAGGGTCAACCAGGAAATTAAGGAAGAATTAAAAAGATTCATGGAAACTAATGAGAATGAAGATACAACCGTTCAAAATCTTTGGGATGCAGCAAAAGCAGTCCTAAGGGGGAAATACATCGCAATACAAGCATCCATTCAAAAACTGGAAAGAACTCAAATACAAAAGCTAACCTTACGCATAAAGGAGCTAGAGAAAAAACAGCAAATAGATCCTACACCCAGGAGAAGAAGTGAGTTAATAAAGATTCGAGCAGAACTCAACGAAATCATGACCAGAAGAACTGTGGAACAGATCAACAAAACCAGGAGTTGGTTCTTTGAAAGAATTAATAAGATAGATAAACCATTAGCCAGTATTATTAAAAAGAAGAGAGAAGAGTCAAAATAATAAAATCATGAATGAGAAAGGAGAGATCACTACCAACACCAAGGAAATACAAAATATTTTAAACACATATTATGAACAGCTATACGCCAATAAATTAGGCAATCTAGAAGAAATGGACGCATTCCTGGAAAGCCACAAACTACCAAAACTGAACAGGAAGAAATAGAAAACTTGAACAGGCCATTAACCAGGGAGGAAATTGAAGCAGTCATCAAAAACCTCCCAAGCCACAAGAGTCCAGGGCCAGATGGCTTCCCAGGGGAATTCTATCAAATGTTTAAAGAAGGAATCATACCTATTCTACTAAAGCTGTTTGGAAAGATACAAAGAGATGGAGTGCTTCCAAATTCGTTCTATGAGGCCAGCATCACCTTAATTCCAAAACCAGACAAAGACCCCACCAAAAAGGAGAATTACAGACCAATATCCCTGATGAACATGGATGCAAAAATTCTCAACAAGATACTAGCCGATAGGATCCAGAGCACATTAAGAAAATTTTCACCATGACCAAGAGGATTTATCCCCGGGACACAAGACTGGTTCAACATTCGTAAAACAATCAATGTGATTCATCATATCAGCAAGAGAAAAACCAAGAACCATATGATCCTCTCATTAGATGCAGAGAAAGCATTTGACAAAATACAGCATCCATTCCTGATCAAAACTCTTCAGAGTGTAGGGATAGAGGGAACTTTCCTCAACATCTTAAAAGCCATCTACGAAAAGCCCACAGCAAATATCATTCTCATTGGGGAAGCACTGGGAGCCTTTCCCCTAGGATCAGGAACAAGACAGGGATGTCCACTCTTAGCACTTGTATTCAACATAGTATTGGAAGTCCTAGCCTCAGCAATCAGACAACAAAAAGACATTAAAGGCATTCACATTGGCAAAGAAGAAATCAAACTCTCCCTCTTCACCGATGACATGATTCTCTACATAGAAAACCCAAAAGCCTCCACCCCAAGATTGCTAGAACTCATACAGCCATTTGGTAGCGTGGCAGGATACAAAATCAATGCCCAGAAATCAATGGCATTTCTATACACTAACAATGAGACTGAAGAAAGAGAAATTAAGGAGTCAATCCTATTTACAATTGCACCCAAAAGCAGAAGATACCTAGGAATAAACCTAACCAAAGAGGTAAAGGATCTATAAAACTATAAACATCTATACAACTATAAAAGGATCTATAAAACTATATAAAAACTATAGAACACTTCTGAAAGAAATTGAGGAAGACACAAAGAGATGGAAAAATATTCCATGCTCATGGATTGGCAGAATTAATATTGTGGAAATGTCAATGTTACCCAGGGCAATTTACACGTTTAATGCAATCCCTATCAAAATACCATGGACTTTCTTCAGAGAGTTAGAACTAATTATTTTAAGATTTGTGTGGAATCAGAAAGACCCCGAATAGCCAGGGGGAATTAAAAAAAAAAACCATATCTGGGGGCATCACAATGCCAGATTTCAGGATGTACTACAAAGATGTGGTCATCAAGACAGTGTGGTACTGGCACAAAAACAGACACATAGATCAGTGGAACAGAATAGAGAACCCAGAAGTGGACCCTGAACTTTATGGTCAACTGATATTTGATAAAGCAGTAAAGACTATCCATTGGAAGAAAGACAGTCTCTTCAATAAATGGTGCTGGGAAAATTGGACATCCACATGCAGAAGAATGAAACTAGACCACTCTCTTTCACCATACACAAAGATAAACTCCAAAGGGATGAAAGATCTAAATGTGAGACAAGATTCCATCCAAATCCTAGAGGAGAACACAGGCAACACCCTTTTTGAACTCGGCCACAATAACCTCTTGCAAGATACATCCACGAAGGCAAAAGAAACAAAAGCAAAAATCAACTATTGGGACTTCATCAAGATAAGAAGCTTTTGCACAGCAAAGGATACAGTCAACAAAACTCAAAGACAACCTACAGAATGGGAGAAGATATTTGCAAATGACCTATCAGATAAAGGGCTAGTTTCCAAGATCTATAAAGAACTTATTAAACTCAACACCAAAGAAACAAACAATCCAATCATGAAATTGGCAAAAGACCTGAAGAGAAATCTCACAGAGGAAGACATAGACATGGCCAACATGCACATGAGAAAATGCTCTGCATCACTTACCATCAGGGAAATACAAATCAAAACCACAATGAGGTACCACCTCACACTAGTGAGAATGGGGAAAATTAACAAGGCAGGAAACCACAAATGTTGGAGAGGATGTGGAGAAAAGGGAACCCTCTTGTACTGTTGGTGGGAATGTGAGCTGGTGCAGCCACTCTGGAAAACTGTGTGGAGGTTCCTCAAAGAGTTAAAAATAGACCTACCCTACGCCCCAGGAATTGCACTGTTGGGGATTTACCCAAAAGATTCAGATGCAATGAAACGCTGGGACACTTGCACCCCAATGTTTCTAGCAGCAATGTCCACAATAGCCAAACTGTGGAAGGAGCCTCGGTGTCCATCGAAAGATGAATGGGTCAAGAATATGTAGTTTATGTATACAATGGACTATTACTCAGCCATTAGAAATAGAAATGACAGATACCCACCATTTGTTTCAAGGTGGATGGAACTGGAGGGTATTATGCTGAGTGAAATGAGTCAATCGGAGAAGGACAAACATGATATGTTCTCATTCATTTGGGGACTATAAATAATAGTGAAAGCGAATATAAGGGAAGGGAGGAGAAATGTGTGGGAAATATCAGAAAGGGAGACAGAACATAAAGACTCCTAACTCTGGGAAACGAACTAGGACTGGTGGAAGGGGCAGAGGGCGGGAGGTGGGGGTGAGTGGGTGACGGGCACTGAGGGGGACACTTGACGGGATGAGCACTGGGTGTTTGTATGTTGGTAAATTGAACACCAATAAAAAATTAATTTATTAAAAAAAACAAAACATACAAACAAAAAAAACAAATACTACCTTTCAAGATTCTCAGGCCACTGTCACTAGTAGTGGCTTGCTTAAATGCTTGTTCCACTTGTTCCCGGCGCTTTGATTCATATTCCAAGGCTTCCTGCAGTTTTCTCTTGGCTTTTTTCTCCTTCTTCAGACGTTTTTGCATGGTAGCTGAAACGTGAAAAGGTAATTAGTTGGCAAAACTTTAGTCAATAAAATAATGTTGCCTATTTTGGTGGATTATAAACCATAAATAGATACTGAGAGAGACATAAATGCATATCATTAGTTTATTTTGGTTCCAGATCTCATTAGGTTCAACCAGAGTGTTAAATCATACAATTTACTTCTTTTTGCTTTCACCTTTCCAGTTCATACGCTTTATAATAAACATGCATTTGTATGGCAATGGTAGTCGTGGTAGAAAATTATTTTGTACCTTCACTAACTACATGCACTTAGTGATAGCATTAAATGTTTGATAATTTCTTAGATAGAATTATTGGGTTCCTTCAATATATTGGCTCATAGAAGGGTTTTAAGCCTACCAATCTTTACAGTCTTTCTGAATCATTCTTTTTAATTTTACTTTTTTAAAGATTTTATTTATTTATTTATGAGAAACACAGAGACAGAGACACAGGCAGAGGAAGAAGCAGGCTCCCCAGTGGGAGCTTGATGTGGGACTTGATCCCAGGACCCTGGGATCATGACCTGACCAAAGGCAGATGCTTAACCACTGAACCACCCAGGTCCCCCTGAATCAGTTTTTAAAAATTGAAGATATTTTTTATTGTGAAAGTAGAAAAACATTCAAGAAATATGCAAACTTTAAAATTTTGGCATTTAAAAAATGTTTAAAGTGTTCACATATAATTAAAATATATTTTAAACTAATTATGATGCTAATTTGTTTCACTTGTATTTATTTCACAGTTCAATGTCTTTCACATAAATAACCTACAGCTGGGCAGCCCCAGTTGCTCAGCAGTTTAGCACCACCTTCAGCCCAGGATGTGGTCCTGGAGACCCAGGATGGAGTTCCATATCAGGCTTCCTGCATGGAATGGAACCTGCTTCTCCCTCTGCCTGTGTCTCTGCCTCTCTCTCTCTCTCTCTCTCTCTCTCTCTCAAATAAATAAATAAAATCTAAATAAATAAATAAATAAGTAACCTTCAGCAACTTGAAAAGAATTAGACACCCATGTAAATTTACATTCATGTGAAACAAAAATTCAGAGCTTTGAGGTAATAACAAAATTGGAAAACTTGAAACAAAGACACTGAGAATGTATGGTTTCTGTTATTTTTTTAAAAGATTTATTTATTTTGAGAGTGAGGAAGGGCAGAGGGAGAGAATCTTCAAGCAGACTCCCCACTGAGTGTGGGATCTATCATACAACTCAGGAGATCATGACCTGAGCCAAAACCAGGAATCTGATGCTTAACTGACAAGCCACCCAGGCACCCCTGGTTTCTGTTGGTTTGGGTAAAAGATTATTAAATGAGGTTCAACATAAAGCTGTTTTTCTATTTTAATTATACTTATTTATCATCATTAATATAAAGCATTTAACAAATTACTTAAATCAGAAATCTTAATTTATTAAAAATAATTTATAACTTAATGTCCTTGATAATACACAATTTTGCTTCCAGTAAAATTATTGGCTCAAAAGTATTCTATAATATAGTTTTTCTTGAAATTTATGATTATGTATATTACAATGGCACAGTGAGGAGAGATAGAAGCAGAAAAAATGTTCACCTTTAGCTCAGAAGACTGACCTATAGACTGCGTTGTTTTGATAGTGATCACATATGTGCTGACTGCTACACTTTTAAAGGGTCTCATGACTGTGGGTAAACCCACTCATAGCTAATATGAACTGAATGATTAGCATCTGAGAAATCTTGTGAAAGCAGTTTTATGTGAAGCTATTTGAAGAAGACATTTATGCTATAATAATCCTTGCACATCTCCTCCCCTTTGAGTACTAAGCTTATAACCACCAGCTTCATATAGCAAAAAGTACAGCTCTTTCTGCCCGTGGGTCCTGTCCTCGTGCTACTTCAATAAACTTATTAAGTTGCACTATAAAATGTCTCAAGAATTCTCTCTTGACCATCGTGTTCAACAATCCCACAGCATTAGCATATTACATTTTTAAATATATAAATAAATAATAATAACTTTCATGTATTTTGGACCTAATATGTACTGAGCATTTTCTGGGACTATATCTCATTACATTTTAATTGGAAAAAAAGATAATAATATATAATATTATATATAAAATAATAGTTTTATTATAACCAGAATTATACATACAATTTACTTCTTTTTGCTTTCACCTTTCCAGTGCATATGCTTTATAATAAACATCCAATTGTATGGCAATGGTAGAAGTGGTAGAAAATTATTTTCTACTTTCACTAACTACATGCATTTAATGATAGCATTAAATAATACAATATTTACACATGTAGTTTTATACAAATATATAGTTACTATTCTTTTGATATACTTGGACTGTTGTTACTTCTAAGCATAAGATCAATTCCTCCCCCTCTTTCTTTTCTATCATATGACTTCAGATAAAAAGTTCCCCTTTTGTAATAAAAAGTTAGTTATAGTGGATATGAGATATTTAGGGAACTAGAAAGGAATTTAAGTTATTATCCAGTTCAACTATTGTAATAGATGAGAATACTGAGCTTCATAGAGATGAAGTACATAATTTTTCTACATCAATTGAGGATAACAGAGTAGTTTCCTATAATTGTGAGTAATTAGATGTAAAATGTTAAAAACAGTGCTTAGCACATAACAATTGATAAGCATTACCCACCAGTAGTAGTAGTAGTAGTAGTAGTGACAGTAATGATAGTAGTAGTGATAATGTGGTATGTAATGATAGTAGCAGTGGTATTATTATTACATCATAATGTGCTACATTTATTAAATACAAATACTTTAGAATAAATTTGATAATAGATATAATATTACGTCAACCATGTCTAGGCCTTTTTATTTTTTTAAAGATTTTATTTGAGAGTGCAAGTGAGACAACATGGTGTGTCAGAGAGCAGGAGCAGGAATGGGGGGAGAGCACGAAGGGTGATGGGGGAGCATGGGTAGAGGGAAAGGGAGAAAGATGGAGAAGAGAGGGAGAAGCAAGCTTTCTGCTGAGCAGGGAGCTCAACTTGGGGATTGATCCCAGGACCCCAGGATCATAACCTGAGCTGAAGGCCGGTGCTCAACAAACTGAGATACTCAGGTGCCCCTATCATGTCTAGCCTTTTTTTAAAGATTTTATTTATCTATTCATGAGAGACACAGCAGAGACATCGGCAGAGGGAGAAGCAGGCTCCCTGCAAGGAGCCTGATGTGGGACTTGATCCAGGATCCCGGGATCATGCCCTGATTGGAAGGCAGATGCCCAACTGCTGAGCCACCCAGGTGTCCCTGTCTAGACCTTTTTAAAAGATAATAGATGTGATAGTAATTATAAAGATATACCTCAAGAATCTAAGAGGAGTTAATGAACAGAAATTGGTATAACTCTAAAAGTTAGAAGCCAATTTTACTCTATGTAGTAGTTACATATATGCTAATCTGGGAATGTTATATTTGACATATGATTATTAAGTTCTTTAGTATAAAAAATCATTCTACTAAAAATGTGTGTTTTTATGATTGTTAATTATAATTATTTTGCATATCAAACACCAGATATAAATGGATTTTTCTAAACTTTAAAAAGACAAGTTAGGTTTTGCTTAATAGTATTTAATGATTTTGACAAGATAATGAGAGGTTTAATTCTTTTGTTTTTAAGATTGTATTTATTTGTTTGTTTATTTATTTGAACTCTCCACCCAATGTAGGGTTTGAACTTATAGTCTTGAGATCAGGAGTCACATGCTCTACTAACTGAGCCAACCAGGTTTCCTCCATTTTTTTAAGATTTTATTTTTTAAAGACATTTAATTCTTTTTAAATGAAGTGACTGAATTTATATTTTGAACTGGACTAATAATGATTCCTGGGCCTTAAGGAAAATATACTGTAAGTTTTCAATTGCTTGCCAAAAATTTTGGAATATAATATACAACTTTGGAATAAGGTAAAGTTAGTGGATTTCACTCAACTGGAATTATTCTTCCTTGGTTAAGGAGGCATTATCTATCTTGTGGATTTTCTCTTTTTTTCCTTCTCCTTCTCACTCTCTATTTTATTTAGCATTTACTTTGTTACCCTTCCATAGAAGAATAAGCAGAGAAGAGAAGAAGTTGAAATTCACAATCGACACTCTTGCTGCTATTTAGTATTTAAGGTAAATGTAAGGAAAAGGTGAAAATTATTGGCTGAAGTGAAGATTTAAAATTTTCCTGGTTTTTATATGAACTAGTGTCTTTATCCACATCTGTACATGACCTAATGTCTACCCATGGTTTGAAAGTTAATTCTATTTGTGAAGATTATCTCTCCTTTCTCTCTCTTTTATCTCCATCCCTACTTATGCTATCCAAATTCAGTCCTCATCTCCACTGCCAGGATGAGAGCAAACTCCTTTTACATAAATTCCTTGTTTGTAGTCTTACTCCAAGCCCTCTCTCTATTCCCAACACTAAAGTGGTTTAATTGATATCAGACCAGATCATCCCCCTGCTTATTTCTTTATTACTTCCCATTACCTATAGGATAAAATCCAAGCTAATATTTTACATGGTTAAAAATTTCCTTCACAATTTAGCTTCTACTTTCATCTTTCTACATCATCTCCCATGATTCACTTCATTAAATTCAGAGTAATAACAATCTGTTTATAGTTGCCCATGTATAAAGCTTCTTGCCTTCATGCCTATGCTTACTGATACCTCTATTGAGAATGTCCAAATCACTCAGATACTTTCCTGCCCTTACTTAGCCTGCCAATCTTCAATACTCAGGTTCAAGTGTCAGCAACAGGGAGCCTTCCTCAACTATTCACTTCCCCACCAAACTGAACTAACTACCCCTTCTCTGTATAGCCATATATACTGTGCTTCATTGTTCTTGCCACATTGTCTTGAATTAACTGGTTGGTTGTGCTGGCCCTCTAAAATGTAAATCTCTCAAAGACAAGGACTGAGTTTTATTTATCTTATTTATCTATCACTGTTCTTGGCAAAGAGCATTTCGTCTACAAGAAATTATTAGATTATTTGCATCCAGGAATATTTTATGAAATTGTGAGGAAGCTAAGAATATTCATGTTTTCTAAATCTGCAAGTGGCCTGAAGTCAGATATATTTCATTATCTTTTATAATTAAAGAGAAAGAGTATAAATATCTTACCTTGTGAATTGCACACAGTATTTGATTCTTAGCCTGTCATTTTTTTCAGTAGTTCCAAGCTATCCCTAAGAATATTTCTACTATTATTGAATATATTTACAACAAAATGTTTATTCTGTAATTGAACTTGTTAAACTTACTTCTGCTTTGAAGCTCAACTGCAAGTTGTCTTTCAAGGTTTTCTCTAATTTCTCTCTCTCTATAGAGCTCCATTCGCAGTTCCTTTTTTTCTTGTTGAATCTGCTTCTCCTGGATGTGAGCGTTATCCAAAGCCACTTTCAGCAGACCCTGTCAAAGTACAGAAAATGACATGCAGTTCATCTTATCTGTTTTAGTTTCTCAAATGTGAAATAATTTATGTAGATGCTAATGTCTTGTATTACATTTATTTTGTTTATAGAAATATTGTTGACCTGAATGTTGGTCAACAGTGTCTCCACGGAGGACAGACTATCAGCGAAAATGAGTGGTCCAGGAAATCCAGGAGGCAATGCCTGCCCAGGAGTCAGTTGGATCTTGTCCAAGGGTGACTTCATTGTTGGAATTTGAAATGGTACCTCTTCTGCAAAAAGAAAATTAATATCAGAGCATTCACGAATTAAGAGCTCAAAAACTTCACTGTGTTTCCTTTACCTCTAATAGCATCTATAAATATTTTATTTCTATAACTAGATGATGGAAAACTCTCAATTGGAACTCATACCTATCCCCCAGCTGCCTCTACTTTCTTAAAATAAATGTTTCAGTAAATAATCAGTGAAAATGAAACAACATTTGCTGCTAAAGAGGCATGAGACTTGGAGAAACAAATTTATGATATGTTTATGAATACCTATAAATTAAATAACCAGATCACCTTCTTGTAAAGCATACACTGCATTTTTTTAAAAAACTGTCATCTATCTATCTATCATCTATCTATCATCTCCATTCTTTAATATCTTTATCAAAGTATAATTCATACATAATAAAATTCACCTATCTTAAGTGTACATTTCAATGATTTTCAGTGGATATGAGAGTAGTACAGAGTAGTTTCCTATAATTGTGAGTAATTAGATGTAAAATACATCACAAATGTATATTAGAACAGCTTGATCACCACAAAAATACTCCTGATGCCCACTTACAGTTAATCTCCTCCCCCAGCCCCAGCCCTTGGCAACAGCTAATTTACTTTCTATCTCTATAGGACTGCCTATTCTGGATATTTTATACAAATAGATGCAATATGTGGTCTTTTGTGTCTGGCTTCTTTTACTTAGCAGAATGTTTTTGACGTTCATCCATGTGGTAGCATGTTTCAGTGGTTTCTTCCTTTATATTGCTGAAAAGTATTCCATTACATGGATACATTGCCCTCTGTTTAATTATTTACTAGCTGACAGGAATTTTGATTATTTCTGGTGTTACCTTTTATTTTGAAGAATATTACTTATGAAAAAATATCACCTGTGGCATATAAACACAAGCTGTATTTTCTCCTTTTATTTTTATATTATCTTCTCTCACATCTTCATTACATTAACAAGATTCTTTCTTAGCTTCCAATAGAATTTTTATTTAATAAAATGTTTCAAATTTGTCTTGAACAGATCTATCTAATTAAAAAAGGAATTTTCTCTTACACTGGGAACCTAACTACATGACTATATCTTTGAATTCTGATTGCAAATCTTTTATGTGAGATGTATGAACCAGATAGCAAAGTTTTCCCTGCAATTAGAAACTGGGGATTTTTTTCTTTTTTAACATAGGTAAGTATAAAAGGCTACAAAGAAGTGATCTTGGAAGGTAATCAAACAAACCCTGGTGTTCTCTCTTTTTTTTTCATTCACCTATTTTTTGAGAAAGAGAGAGAATGGGAGAAAGGGGCAAAGGAAGAGGAAGAGAGAGAATCTCAAGCATACACCCCACCTAGCACAGAGCCTGACGCAGGGCTCGATCTCAGGACTCTGAGATTATGACCCTTGCTGAAACCAAGAGTTGTTGCTTCACCAACTGAGCTGCCCAGGTGTCCCCAAACCCTGGTATTCTTAAATGCCTTCAACTACAGTGCATGAGGGGTAAATCATAGTACCTCAGACAAAATTACTCTACTCACCACAGTCTCTTTACTTCAGTAATGGGCCACAAACAAAGTTTGAAAATATGCATATCCCTGGTCAGAAAAAATTTCAGTGACCCCATATATTACAAAAATCATCCAAGAAAAGAAAAACCTAGGCTTGAATCTGGACCTAAACAATTTTCACAAAAATCTAGCTATTGGTTCTGGTTCCAGTGGTGATAGAAATATGGATTTATTGTACAGATATAGCTAATTTTGTAATTGCAAGCAGCCTATACATCTAGTATGCAGTCTTGAACCACACAGATTTCATAGTCATCATTGTTTGCTGCATAGCAAATGACATGCCCTATTTACTGTATGGAAAGCTGTGGCATAGAATTCTGGGAAACTTCTGTGAGATTTGTAATGGGACAGCATTATCTCTGAATAAAATGTTTTTAATAGAGATCACCTTTTCCAAATTCTTTTCTTTTACAACTTCCAATTTCCCAAAATCTATACTGATAAAAATGCTAAGCAATTATTTTATAGAATTAACAGTTTCATACTATTTGTTTTTTTTTAATTTATTTTTTATTGGTGTTCAATTTACTAACATACAGAATAACCCCCAGTGCCCGTCACCCATTCACTCCCACCCCCCGCCCTCCTCCCCTTCCACCACCCCTAGTTCGTTTCCCAGAGTTAGCAGTCTTTACGTTCTGTCTCCCTTTCTGATATTTCCCACACATTTCTTCCCCCTTCCCTTATATTCCCTTTCACTATTATTTATATTCCCCAAATGAATGAGAACATATAATGTTTGTCCTTCTCCGACTGGCTTACTTCACTCAGCATAATACCCTCCAGTTCCATCCACGTTGAAGCAAATGGTGGGTATTTGTCATTTCTAATGGCTGAGTAATATTCCATTGTATACATAAACCACATCTTCTTTATCCATTCATCTTTCGTTGGACACCGAGGCTCCTTCCACAGTTTGGCTATCGTGGCCATTGCTGCTATAAACATCGGGGTGCAGGTGTCCCGGTGTTTCATTGCATTTGTATCTTTGGGGTAAATCCCCAACAGTGCAATTGCTGGGTCGTAGGGCAGGTATATTTTTAACTCTTTGAGGAACCTCCACACAGTTTTCCAGAGTGGCTGCACCAGCTCACATTCCCACCAACAGTGTATGAGGGTTCCCTTTTCTCCGCATCCTCTCCAACATTTGTTGTTTCCTGCCTTGTTAATTTTCCCCATTCTCACTGGTGTGAGGTGGGATCTCATTGTGGTTTTGATTTGTATTTCCCTGATGGCAAGTGATGCAGAGCATTTTCTCATGTGCATGTTGGCCATGTCTATGTCTTCCTCTGTGAGATTTCTGTTCATGTCTTTTGCCCATTTCATGATTGGATTGTTTGTTTCTTTGGTGTTGAGTTTAATAAGTTCTTTATAGATCTTGGAAACTAGCCCTTTATCTGATATGTCATTTGCAAATATCTTCTCCCATTCTGTAGGTTGTCTTTGAGTTTTGTTGACTGTATCCTTTGCTGTGCAAAAGCTTCTTATCTTGATGAAGTCCCAATACTTCATTTTTGCTTTTGTTTCTTTTGCCTTCGTGGATGTATCTTGCAAGAAGTTACTATGGCCAAGTTCAAAAAGGGTGTTGCCTGTGTTCATCTCTAGGATTTTGATGGAATCTTATCTCACATTTAGATCTTTCATCCATTTTGAGTTTATCTTTGTGTATGGTGAAAGAGAGTGGTCTAGTTTCATTCTTCTGCATGTGGATGTCCAATTTTCCCAGCACCATTTATTGAAGAGACTGTCTTTCTTCCAATGGATAGTCTTTCCTCCTTTATCGAATATTAGTTGCCCATAAAGTTCAGGGTCCACTTCTGGATTCTCTATTCTGTTCCACTGATCTATGTGTCTGTTTTTGTGCCAGTACCACACTGTCTTGATGACCACAGCTTTGTAGTACAACCTGAAATCTGGCATTGTGATGCCCCCAGATATGGTTTTCTTTTTTAAAATTCCCCTGGCTATTCGGGGTCTTTTCTGATTCCACACAAATCTTAAAATAATTAGTTCTAACTCTCTGAAGAAAGTCCATGGTATTTTGATAGGGATTGCATTAAACGTGTATATTGCCCTGGGTAACACTGACATTTTCACAATATTAATTCTGCCAATCCATGAGCATGGAATATTTTTCCATCTCTTTGTGTCTTCCTCAATTTCTTTCAGAAGTGTTCTATAGTTTTGAGGGTATAGATCCTTTACATCTTTGGTTAGGTTTATTCCTAGGTATCTTATGCTTTTGGGTGCAATTGTAAATGGGATTGACTCCTTAATTTCTCTTTCTTCAGTCTCATTGTTAGTGTATAGAAATGCCACTGATTTCTGGGCATTGATTTTGTATCCTGCCACGCTACCGAATTGCTGTATGAGATCTAGCAATCTTGGGGTGGAGACTTTTGTGTTTTCTATGTAGAGTATCATGTCATCGGCGAAGAGGGAGAGTTTGACTTCTTCTTTGCCAATTTGAATGCCTTTAATGTCTTTTTGTTGTCTGATTGCTGAGGCTAGGACTTCCAGTACTATGTTGAACAGCAGTGGTGAGAGTGGACATCCCTGTCTTGTTCCTGATCTTAGGGGAAAGGCTCCCAGTGCTTCCCCACTGAGAATGATATTTGCTGTGGGCTTTTTGTAGATGGCTTTTAAGATGTCGAGGAATGTTCCCTCTATCCCTACACTCTGAAGCGTTTTGATCAGGAATGGAAGCTGTATTTTGTCAAATGCTTTCTCTGCATCCAATGAGAGGATCATATGGTTCTTGGTTTTTCTCTTGCTGATATGATGAATCACATTGATTGTTTTACGGGTGTTGAACCAGCCTTGTGTCCCAGGGATAAATCCTACTTGGTCATGGTGAATAATTTTTTTAATGTACTGTTGGATCCTATTGGCCAGTATCTTGTTGAGAATTTTTGCATCCATGTTCATCAGGGATATTGGTCTGTAATTCTCCTTTTTGGTGGGGTCTTTGTCTGGTTTTGGAATTAAGGTGATGCTGGCCTCATAGAACGAATTTGGAAGTACTCCATCTCTTTCTATCTTTCCAAACAGCTTTAGGAGAATAGGTATGGTTTCTTCTTTAAACGTTTGATAAAATTCCCCTGGGAAGCCACCTGGCCCTGGACTCTTGTGTCTTGGGAGGTTTTTGATGACTGCTTCAATTTCCTCCCTGGTTATTGGCCTGTTCAGGTTTTCTATTTCTTCCTGTTCCAGTTTTGGTAGTTTGTGGCTTTCCAGGAATGCGTCCATTTCTTCTAGATTGCCTAATTTATTGGCGTATAGCTGTTCATAATATGTTTTTAAAATCGTTTGTATTTCCTTGGTGTTGGTAGTGATCTCTCCTTTCTCATTCATGGTTTTATTAATTTGAGTCTTCTCTCTCTTCTTTTTAATAAGGCTGGCTAATGGTTTATCTATCTATTAATTCTTTCAAAGAACCAACTCCTGGTTTTGTTGATCTGTTCCACAGTTCTTCTGGTCTCGATTTCGTTGAGTTCTGCTCGAATCTTTATTAACTCCCTTCTTCTCTTGGGTGTAGGATCTATTTGCTGTTTTTTCTCTAGCTCCTTTATGTGTAAGGTTAGCTTTTGTATTTGAGTTCTTTCCAGTTTTTGAATGGATGCTTGTATTGCGATGTATTTCCCCCTTAGGACTGCTTTTGCAGCATCCCAAAGATTTTGAATGGTTGTATCTTCATTCTCATTAGTTTCCATGAATCTTTTTAATTCTTCCTTAATTTCCTGGTTGACCCTTTTATCTTTTAGCAGGATGGTCCTTAACCTCCACGTGTTTGAGGTCCTTCCAAACTTCTTGTTGTGATTTAGTTCTAATTTCAAGGCATTATGGTCTGAGAATATGCAGGGGACGATCCCAATCTTTTGGTATCGGTTCAGACCCGATTTGTGACCCAATATGTGGTCTATTCTGGAGAAAGTCCATGTGCGCTTGAGAAGAATGTGTATTCAGTTGAGTTTGGATGTAAAGTTCTGTAGATATCTGTGAAATCCATCTGGTCCAGTGTATCATTTAAAGCTCTCGTTTCTTTGGAGATGTTGTGCTTAGAAGACCTATCGAGTATAGAAAGAGCTAGATTGAAGTCACCAAGTATAAGTGTATTATTATCTAAGTATTTCTTCACTTTGGTTAATAATTGATATATTTGGCAGCTCCCACATTCGGGGCATATATATTGAGGATTGTTAAGTCCTCTTGTTGAATAGATCCTTTAAGTATGATATAGTGTCCCTCTTCATCTCTCACTACAGTCTTTGGGGTAAATTTTAGTTTATCTGATATAAGGATGGCTACCCCTGCTTTCTTTTGAGGACCATTCGAATGGTAAATGGCTCTCCAACCTTTTATTTTCAGGCTGTAGGTGTTCTTCTGTCTAAAATGAGTCTCTTGTAGACAGCAAATAGATGGGTCCTGCTTTTTTATCCAGTCTGAAACCCTGTGCCTTTTGATGGGGTCATTAAGCCCGTTCACGTTCAGAGTTACAATTGAGAGATATGAGTTTAGTCTCATCATGGTATCTATTCAGTCTTTGTTTTTGTGGATTGTTGCACTGAACTTCTTCTTAAAGGGGAATCTTAAGAGTCCCCCTTAAAATTTCTTGCAGAGCTGGTTTGGAGGTCACATATTCTTTTAGTTGCTGCCTGTCTTGGAAGCTCTTTATCTCTCCTTCCATTTTGAATGAGAGCCTTGCTGTATAAAGTATTCTTGGTTGCATGTTCTTCTCATTTAGGACCCTGAATATATCCTGCCAGCCCTTTCTGGCCTGCCAGGTCTCTGTGGAGAGGTCTGCTGTTACCCTAATACTCCTCCCCATAAAAGTCAGGGATTTCTTGTCTCTTGCTGCTTTAAGGATCTTCTCTTTATCTTTGGAATTTGCAAGCTTCACTATTAAATGTCGAGGTGTTGAACGGTTTTTATTGATTTTAGGGGGGATCTCTCTATTTCCTGGATCTGAATGCCTGTTTCCCTTCCCAGATTAGGAAAGTTTTCATCTATGATTTGTTCAAATACATATTCTGGCCCTCTGTCCCTTTCGGCGCCCTCGGGAACCCCAATTAAACGTAGGTTTTTCTAGTCAGGCTGTCGTTTATTTCCCTTAATCTATCTTCATGGTCTTTTAATTGTTTGTCTCTTTTTTCCTCAGTTTCCCTCTTTGCCATCAACTTGTCTTCTATGTCACTCACTCGTTCTTCCACCTCGTTAACCCTCGTCGTTAGGACTTCTAGTTTGGATTGCATCTCATTCAATTGATTTTTAATTTCTGCCTGATTAGCTCTAAATTCTGCAGTCATGAAGTCTCTTGAGTCCTTTATACTTTTTTCTAGAGCCACCAGGAGCTGTATAGTAGTGCTTCTGAATTGGCTTTCTGACATTGAATTGTAATCCAGATTTTGTAACTCTGTGGGAGAGAGGACTGTTTCTGATTCTTTCTTTTGAGGTGAGGTTTTCCTTCTAGTCATTTTGCTCAGTGCAGAGTGGCCAAAAGCAAGTTGTATTGGGAAAAAGAGAGGAGAGAAAGAAGGAAAGAAAAGAGAAAGAGAAAAAAAAGGGAAGAAAAAAAACGGAAAAAAAAAGAAGAAAAAGAGAAAGAAAAGGAAAGGAGAAAAAAAAAGGGGGGTGGGGGAAGGAAACAAATCAAAAAGCAAAACAAAACAAAACAAAACAAAACAAAACAAAAGAACCACCGGGGAGTATCTTCTGATTCTGTGTACTTTAAGTCCCTTGGCTTCCCCTGGAAGTTGTCAGTCTAGCTGGTGTTCTCGGGGAGGGGCCTGTTGTGCTGATTTTCAGGTGTTAGCAGTTGGGGGAGCTGCTGTGCCCCTGCCTGGTGCAGGGCTCAGTGGGGGTTGTTTACCCCGTGAGGCCGCAGGAGGAACAGCCCCAGTGGCGGGGCAGCTCTGGAAACCTGGATTCAGCTCCGGCAGGAACTCCGTCTGCAGGGCCTGGAGGCTCCGGGCCGGGCCGCTGATCTGCTCAGCTGGGGCAGGAGCGTCCTTGCTGTCCTGGGCCCTCCCGGCCTCTGCCTGTCCCGGGGGAGGCGGGATCCTGGGCTGTGTCCCGGCGCCCTGTGCTCCGGAGCCTGCGCTGGTGGATTCGCGCTCCCGGGCCGCGCAGCCCCCTCCGCGGAGCCGCCGCCCGAGCCCCTCCGCGGAGCCGCCGCCCGAGCCCCTCCGAGCTGCTCCTGGAATCACGCAGCCCCCTCCGCACGGAGCCTCTTCCTCTGCCCGAGCCCCTCCGAGCTGCTCCCGAGGCCCCGCAGCCCCCTCCGCGGAGCCGCCGCCCGAGCCCCTCCGAGCTGCTCCCGCCCCGCAGCCCCCTTCGCGGAGCCGCCGCCCGAGCCCCTCCGAGCTGCTCCTGGTCCCGCCGTGCGCGCTGCAGCCCTTAGGGAGCTCGGCGCACTCTCCCAGGGCGCAGGTGTCTGTTAGTGTCCCGGGGAGCCCGAGGGCATCCCCGCCCTCCTGGGTCCTGCTACACCTCCCCGCGAGCCCCTTTCCGCCCGGGAAGGTCGGTGCAGCTCCTGCGTCTCCGGGACGGGGCTCTCCTGTCCTGGGGACACTCGCCCCGGCCTCAGCCCGGCTCCTCGCGGGGCCCCTCCCCCTTGGAGGCCTTTGTTTCTTTACTTCTTTTTCCCCGTCTTCCTACCTTGATAGAAGCGCGAACTCTTCTCACTGTTGCATTCCAGGTGTTCTCTCTTTAATTCTCAGGCCGAATTCATAGATTTTCAGGATGATTGGAAGGTTTTCTAGGTAATTTGGTGGAGACAGGTGATTTGGAGACCCTACTCTTCCGCCATCTTGCTCCTCCCCCCCCATATTATTTGAATCCAAAATGTTATAAAAAGCATTTGTTTATTGGTCTTGAAGAATTCAATAAAATGACACCTGGGTGGCTCAGTCGTTAAGCATCTGCCTTTAGCTCAAGCCATGATTCCACGGTCCTAGGATCAGTCTGCATAGGTCTCCCTGCTCAGTGGGGAGTCTGCTTCTCCCTCTCCCTCTGCACCTCCCACCCCATTTGTACTCTCTCTTGCTCCCTCTCAAATAAATAAATAAAATGTTTTTTTAAAAAAGGAATTCAATAAAATGTATAAATTAACCTATTAATTTTCTTTTAGCACAGGAATCTATAATAAACATATTCTCAGGAATTGTTTTATCATAAAACATAAAAAATAATATTTTGATTATAAATGCATGATGCATGTGTCTTGTACAACTCCACTGTTGTGAAATTAACCCTAAACTCTTTCCTTCCTTCCTTCCTTCCTTCCTTCCTTCCTTCCTTCCTTCCTTCCTTCCTTCCTTCCTTCCTTCCTTCCTTCCCAGTGGTGGTTTTGGAAGAGGTAACTATTCCAGAGGGAGTGAGCACAATATCAGAAATTCTATGATCTACTTCAACTACAATGTTTGAACATTTGAAATATGTTATTAAGAAACTAAATTCTAAAATGTCTTAGCATCTCTAGTGCTTCTAAAGTACATTTCTCAACACCTAACCAAGCAATATTATGTCTTATTTCTATGGTTTGAAGTCTGTATTTAGATAGTATTTTGTTTTCTGCACTTTATAAGTGGATCAAATAACTTCATAATGATTTATTGATAATAACTGGAGAGGTTTTATGCTTTTGCACTGTTGTTTATAAATCTTAAAGTATGAATTTATTTAGTCTGGAAGATCTATTTTTACAAAACGAACTGCTACAAAGTTAGAACATTGACATCCTGCTGAGTCTAAGATAATATAATCTTTCCCCTGAATAAATATTTTCTATCTGGGGCAGAATTCTTAAAATTAATAGATCCTTTGTTCTGTATCACTCTATATACAAGTAACCTCATTAATAAGAATCTGAGGAGTTTTCTACAAACAAGATATGCAAAAAGAAAAGTAATACATTCATCATGCATAAAACAAAATTAAAACTATATTAAAATTCCTAGAAGTCACCTATTTGGAGATGAAATAAATGCTATTAAGTTGGCTGAAAGGAAAATTATTATGGACTATGAAAACAGGTCGCATGGTCTATACTTTGTAATGTTGCTGTATAGTAGATTGAAGTTTCAAAATAGCATTACTCTTTTTAAAAGAGATGGACACAGTTGAATTAGGTGTTGCTTGCCACAGTGAGGATCAAATGCACAAAGAATCATATTTCATTGGACCTAGTCAACACCAGGAAAATAAATAGAAATATAAGAGGTATGCAGGCAATGATTCATTTTGATAATCTGGCCCAAGAGAGACACATAGAGACAGCACACAGATCTAAGCTTCTACCAAAAGACAAATAGGACACAGAGGGTGGGAATTGGGATGACAGTGTAGCAGGGGTCACATCGATTTTCAGCAGCAGTTTTCACACAGATGAGATAACCCTGGACTCTATTTGGCCCATTGTTCATATCCTACTTGTCCCACAAGCAATAAATTTCCTAGACCTAGAAAAAGGCAGTAAAGAAGAAGGATTCTACTTATGACTTCTTATGATTAAGTTTCTGTGATAACCAAACATGCTTTTTCAGACCAAGGTCACATCGCATGTTAAGGTCCATAATAGCCTAAAGCTAGTCGAAGTGTATTATGTTTTGGTGTAAATGAGTGAAAATATCAAACCATTTGTCTTTTTTTTTCTGATTTAAATTCCACGCTACAAAAATGTATAACAAATGCATTAGAAATCTATTTCAATCTTGTAATAGGTCTTCACATCTGAATGACATCAACATTTTGCTCAGAATTTAAAGACATTCACTATTATGTACAAATGTTTCCCATAGACCTGATCAATCCTAATTGTTAATGAAATTAAATATAGACAAGTACTAGAACCATAGATTGTCAGGTAAATAAGAGTAACTCTTTGTAAGCCAGGGAGAAAGGGTTTTGGCTGAGCATTTTGATTTAAAAGGCTGGTGTTCAAAATGTGTATATTAAAACCTTTATCAACACATATGATGCAATGGTATAAACTAAAAGATAAAGATAGGACAACTGTTATCTAGTTGAGGACATCAGCAACCTCTTCATTCATTGAAGCAAAGTGGAGACTGCTTTTATTGAGCCTGTTGGCTAAACTTGCTATAATTTGTATAGCACTTGGAAATCTATTTGCTGAACAAACTCTTAATTTTAATTTCTTCCTTAGGGCCCGGATGAATAGATGTTAAACTTGACAAGAACTTTATTTGTAGAAAAAAGATAAACATTTGATAATTACTCAGAATGAAGAAATTCCCCTAAGAATTAAAATCAAGACTGCTAGACTTTCTATATGAACGTAGTGCTTATTTTCCCACTTTTTCATAGTTCAGTGTTTCTTCTTTCCTCTGGGCTTTGAGGATTATAATACAGGATTAGAAAATGAACACCACTGACTCACTCAGCAGTGGAAAAATGCAGCCACCTGCCATCAGGTCATCAGCTTTTATTCTTTAACAAATAAATTATATTTCTCTATTTGATTTGCGTGCTTTCCCCTAAATAGAGCTGTCAAGAGACTTTCTTTTGTTGGTGCCATCAGTATTACATTTGGCAGAAGCAAGACACCTGCTTCCCTCTTCCAGACAGATGAACAATAACAACAAAATGACCAACTGCTGTGTAATGATGTGACTTGCATGAATATAAGAAAGTGTTCATCGTCTGAGTTTAACAATGAATGATTCAAATGTTGCCCTTCCTGAATGTGGAAAAGAAAAACTTGATCCCTAAATTGTTACATTTCTTTAGGGAAATGAAAAAGAAATTATGCTGACAAATGAAAACCAAAAACTAGTAGTGAGCAGATGAAGGGTCACCAGCCTGAGAAAGTATGATATGATACTTCTAAAACTAGAATGGCTCTGTTTTACTCTGGATCTTTATATGATCAATTTGACATAATAGGTCCCTTTATAAATTATGAATTAGAAAGAAGTCAACTTTCAGATAAAATATTATCCTGATAACAAATATTATATCCAGTGAAGGATTGGAAGAAGTATGATACCCAGCGCTTGCTGTTCAGGAGCTGATACACCTTGAATAAAAGTCAATGAGTTATAGAAGCAGACAATTAAGTGTGAAATCATGTGACTTAGGCTGTTAAGTGCCTCTCAAAGGGAAGAATACTTCAGTCTGGAGTAAGCACTTAAACTAATCCATTCATTATAGCTGAGAAGTGTTCCCACTATCCTTAAAGTCCCATGGATTTCCCTAAGATATTAGGTATGCCAACAGTGTTTCTTACTCAAACTAATAGTGAACAAACTGGGTTAAACAATAATAAACAGTTTTAATTAAAGCAAGGGTTAGCAGATAAATTACAAGGTGCTTAGTGAAATTTGATTTTCGGATAAATAGCAAATGATTGTTCAATGTTTGTCCAAAAATACTCCATGGGTCATCATTATACTAAAAGAATAATTTGTTCTTGGGGCACCTGGTGGCTCAGTCAATTTCAGCTTAGGTCATGATATCAGGGTCCTGGGATTGAGCATCACATAGGGCTCCCTGTTCAATGGAGAGTCTGTGTCATCCCTCTCCCTCCCCCTGTTTGTGCTCTCTCGTGCCCTCTCTCTCTCAAATAAATAAAATCAATCTTTTTTAAAAAATCAAATCAGGGTCATGAGATCCAGCCTCCTTTCAGGTTTCTCATTCAGTGGGGAGTCTGCTTCAGATTCTCTTTCTTCCTCTCCCTCTGCCCCTACACCCCATGCATGCATATGCTCTCTCTCTCAAATAAACAAATCTTTAAGATGATAATAATATGTTGTTTATCTGATTCAAATATCACTGGACATGTTGTTCTCTTTTTTGTTTGCAAAGTATATTAAAGCAAACAACTCAGGTCCTTTAAAAAGCTAGTGCTAAATATAAGCATATGTTACATATTAATTTAGGCAGCCGAGAGCATAATGATGAACAGCAAAAGATGCCAAACTCTGACTGTGTAGGTTTGAAACTCTGTTCTGTGATTTACTAGCCCCTGAGAAAGTTACTTAATTTTTCTGTGCCTCAATTTCCTCATCTGTAAAGTTCAGATAATAATACCTATCTCATAAGGTTGTTTGTTATAAAGATTAATGAGCTACTATTTGTAAAGCTTTTACAACAATACCTGACCCAAAGGAAATGCAAAATAATTGTTTGTTAAATAAACTAAATGGTGAGGTGCCTGGATGGTTCAGATGGTTAGGTGCCTGCCTTCCGCTCAGGTCATGATCCCAGGGTCCTGGGATTGACCCCTACATGATCTCCTTGATCTGTGGGGAGCTTGCTTCTCTCTCTCTCCCTCTGCTTGTGCTCTCTCTGTCAAGTAAATAAATAAAATCTTAGAAAAATTAAAGAGCGATTGAAAATTCCCAGGAGTGGGAGACGAGCCTAAAATAAAATATTTGAACACCTAAGCATCCATCAACACCTCATAAAACATGTGGCAAAATACTTTTCTTAGGTAGTAATTGTATAAGCCTGGCTTTACCCTAAATTATGCCAATGTTACTTTTTCAGTTATCAAAGGTCTGAAGAGACTTCTTAAGTCAAGGTCAGTGTCTCAACTGGGGGTAATTTTGTAGTCCAAAGGACATTTGGCAATGGCTGGAGACATTTTTGACTGTCAGAACTGAGGGGGTAGGAGCATGTGATACTGGCATCTTTCTGCACTGAGCTTCTACTAGAGAGTTTAATAAGCTTAATAAGATACTTTGTGATTTAGAACATAATACTTTACAAGGTATGTTTTATAGATCTTATGCATTTAATTTTGGGTACTTAACTCCAGTTCTTTGCTCAAATGCCACCTTATTATTGAAATCTATACTGAACACCCTATTTAATATTGCAACTTGCACTCCTATTTTCACTCCTTTAACATGTTTTCTTTTTTCCTGGAAAATGTATCACCAAAAATATACAATATAACTTACTTATTAACTATTTTTGTTATCTATTTTATCTCACTACAATATATTCTTTAGGAAAATGGGAACTTTGTTTTTCTAAAAATTTGTCCAATGCTGTTTTCTCAGTATCTAAATAGTAACTATCCTGGGTCTACGGCACATGTACTGACTTTGGATGTGCCAAATGGTAATCTTAAATCTTGAGGTAATATTTTTACTCATCAAAATGATTCCATTATCTTTTTCCATTTAAAAAGACAATATTGTAAATGAATATGTAATTTGAATTTTTTTATATAAGTATATGGTCAGAAAGGAAGAAAGAGGGTGGAGGTGAGGAGCTTCTGGTCAAATCTCAGCCTTTTCAATAAAGTCAATGATTAATATATATATAATGTGACAAACTGGAAGTTTGTAATTTTGAAAAATAGTTGATATAGTTGTCATAACATGCCTACTGTATATTTATTGAACTTGTCTACATATTATAGTCCTTTGAGCAAAAAATAGTAAAATATAAATAGTTGGCTCACACACATACTTTCCCATCATCTTTGAGATGATATATTATTGCATCAAAAATAAAGCAAACTTGACTGATTTTTAGAAGTATATCTATATTTACTAGAGCCTAGAAATTAAAAAAAAGGCTGAGGATCCAGAATGAAAAGCAATCTTACACACAGACCAGGATTTGCTCTGAAAACTGCAAGACAGACAAAAATTTCTAACATAAAAAAACAAACAGTACCAGAGCCATGTGCAAGTCCCTTCTCCAGAAAACTACCCTGGCTACTTCTGTGAATAAGGCTGCAGAGATAACATTAACTGAATGGAGAGTAAGAATGTAACAATCTGCATTAGAAATTGACAAACAAGAGGCAGGAGTGGGCATAGAGGTAAAATGGGAAGGAAGTATGTGTTTAGGAAAGATTCTGGGGAGGGCACACATTTCCATCAATTAGCTGACTGTTTCAGGTGATAATGTTTTATTATGCTGACTTATCTTTAAAATGGCCTCAGAGCTTCAATATAACCCTGCTTTTACCCTTACTAGGGGTTTGGTCATCAGGCTGACTGCAGAGGCTATAAAGCAGATTTCTCATTTTGTTTCTCTGCCAGGAAATGTGCAAGACTTTCCATCAACTAGAAAGCTCTCTTCTAAATCTGGCACAAATCAGGAAGACAAATTTATTGTTCTGACCTGGAAATTCAGGTGCTAACTTTAAAATCACTGTTGTTGTTGTTGTTGTTTTGACTTAACATATCTGACTAGAGAGGTTTGGTGGAAGGTACAATGGAACATGATCCTAATATCTAGCACTTTAACAGCATGAGTTCTTTAACTGTATTATGTATCAGAATGTCCTGTTTTTTAAAAAGTTCCCAACTCCCAAAGTTTCTGATTTATTAGGCCTGGGGTAGGGCCTGTCTACTCGAATTTCTAGGTGCCCAAATTGATAGTTGATGTTACTGGTTTGGGGACCACAGCTTGAGAAACCATTGGATTATATAAAAGTCAAATTTTGCTACCTTTAAACATGATTAATACTGCTGATGTAGGAATGAGTTAGGGGTAGATGGGGCTAGGCAGGGAAAGATAAGGGAAAGGCCCAGAGTCAGGCTCCCAGAAATCTGTGGGCTCCCTTAAACCACAAGGACACCAAAATGCCCAGAGTCAGGCTTCTACCTATCCCAAGAAAACAGAGATAAGACAGTAAAAATATAGAAAATAATAAGCCTGGCTCCCTAGCTCCAAAATGTTAGGGAGTATCTCCCTTTAATGGCTACTAAGTAATCACAGAAACTCACCAGACCACAAACAAATATGTCATTGAGGTGTTATCAATAGTCCCTGCTCAAACCAAGACTGCACAAGAATCTCAAGGCCTCGGGCTCCTTGGCTAGTTTCTCAATAAAAGACTGCCACTAAAAGCTCTCAGTGATAACCCTACTGGGGCCCCTGTCCCTTCTGAGAGCTTTCTCTGTATCTCTGCTCAATAAACCTCTATCTTTTGCTCACTCTCTGTTGTCCACGAGATTTCATTCTTCCACTCTGTGAGACAAGAATCTAGCTCTCCCAGATCACTCCCTCTTATCACAATATCTTTTTAAGCTAGCCTGTACAATTTTTAAAAATCTTTTCAAAATGATAACTATATTTTAAATATATATTTTCACAGCTTTAAGAATTGCATGAAATTAAAGACACATCAATGAGCCTCTTCTACAGACCTAGAGATTCTAAAAATCAATTTACACTGCACTGAAAGGAAGTGTATAATGGAAACTATTTAGAAACAGAATTGGGCAGCCGGGGTGGCTCAGTGGTTTAGTGCCGCCTTCAGCCCAAGGTCTGATCCTGGAGACCTGGAATTGAGTCCCCCGTCAGGCTCCCTGCATGGAGTCTGCTGCTCCCTCTGCCTGTGTCTCTACCTCTCTCTCTTTCTCTCTCTCCCTCCCTCTCTCTCTCTCTCTGTCTCTCATGAATAAATAATAAAACCTTTAAAAAAAACATAGAATTGGGAAACAAAATAATAAAAAAAAACAAATGTGAGTCTACAAAGTTTAAAGCAAAATTCTTTTCCAAGGATGAATTTAACATAAGCAATTGTTTAATAAGGAAAATCACACTCCTATGGATTAATCCTTACATAGTATTTCCCTATATTCAGGAAAGGTGGAAACTGAGTATTCTGGTAGGATTAAGGTTTAAAAATAAAGATAGTTCAAAATCAGAATTACACTGTCATAGAAAACTTGTCAATAATAGTCTATATAGCAGTTTATAATTTGTCATTTCCTATAAAATCTTTAATAAGAAATGAATAGATATACAGGTTTGACATTTATATAGATATCCTCACTAATAATGGCAATTATACCTATTTATAATCTGTGCATAGTCATATTTTTTATTTTACCTCCATACCAATTATAGAAAATTAAGAATACTCTTTTATCATTGGTTATCTCTCTCTCTTCCCTCTCACAGACACACAAACATGCACATGCATACATGAATGCCTCCATACACACACTGGTGAGAATATATGTTGATTTTTTTGTTTTAGCTAAGAAATAAGCAACTGAGGAACTAAGGCACCATAATTTTATGATAAAAATTATGAAATGTTTTCTTAATAGATGAGCAATCATAATAGCAACACTGTTATAAACCTAGCCAGTTCATAATATCATTTAATTTAATTATTTTACAAAGCTGAATTTTTAAAATAAGTATTAATAATTAGGGCAAAGCACTGTGTTTTTCACATTTTTCTTTCTTGTGTAATGGAGGCATTAAGACTCTCAAACCTGTTGAAGCCCTCTGAAAACTTCTACAATTTTATCAAAGAAGCAGGCATCTATCAGTAATGCTCCACTCAACAACCTTTGCCAAATGTACAATCCTCCTTTTAGATGTTGTCTATTGCCCTGAGAACTTACTTTATCCATTGAACAAGCTCTTTTTTTTTTTGGATAAAATGATAATTTATAAGATACAGTTAAAGGGGCAGGGTAAACACAATCAGTAGAACATATTAATATGCCATTTTATTTCATGTTTCAACATTGTTCTTCCTCATCTTCATTTATAGGTACATTGGAGGGCTTGTTTCCATTTTACTCTCTTTATTTTCAATATTTGTATCTAATTTTTTTATTTATGAAACTTTATTTTATTTGACAGTATATTGTGGAAATACTTTTGTTGTAAACATACATTCATGGTACACAGTATTTTTTAAAGATTTTATTTATTTATTCATGAGAGATACAGAGAGAGAGAGCCAGAGACCAAGGCAGAGGGAGAAGCAGGCTCCCTGTGAGGAGCCTGATGTGGGAACCAATTCCCGGGACCCTGAGGTTATTCCCTGAGCTGAAGGCTAGACTTTCAACTGCTGAGTCAGGCATCCCGGGCTGAGCCACCCAGGCATCTTGGTACACAGTATTCTTTTAGTGATTTCATTGTATTCAATCCTATGATGTAACTTATAAATTCTTAATCCATTTGTTTTCTGAACACTCAAAGCACATTTGGATACTCTCTTAGGGCATTTTCTACTTATTATGTATTACTATGTATTTGATTGTGCCTTTATTTTCCTATTCTGCTGTAAGTTTCTATAGAGTAAGAACTGTGTTTCACTAATGTACTATATGTTGGCTAATTGAATTTAAATTGAAAAAAAAAGAGCTGTGTTTCAATTTCTAATTGGTCTCCATAATTGCTACCAAATCCACAGGATTGCCTTGGTAAAAGCAGATATTATTTTTCCTAAATTCATTAACTACTTCAAGCCAGAACAAAGATCACCAATCAAACTAGTTATAATGTTGCTTCAAATTATTGTTTCTAAATGCAATAACTTAAGGACATTTATCAGAAACATTTAGTGAATACTTGGTGGGCATGGTATTGTGATGAAAATTAAGACGAGTTCACAGAATTTTAAATTAAAGTGTGTGGTAGTGATTTCTTCTAATAACTATATTAGACAATTATACTTTGCCTGTGTGACAAAGAGAAATAATTCCAAAAAATCTCAATCAATTAAAGAATTTTCACAGATGTATTTTTCAGCTTAATTTCAGTGGTTATTCAAGGGTTAATCACCAAATATCCCCACTTTCTTTTTTTAAAACATTTTCCCCCTAAAATGTAGGAGTCTGTTATTTTACTCACAACACAATGAATATGATTAGATCTCTCTGTATTTTGGGATGTTATATCTCTAAACCTTAGTGTCCCTATTTTAGAGTGGGAAGAACCACCTCAAAGGGCTCAATGAAGGACCTGAGTGGGAAAAATTAGAGAGAGAGAGACAAACCATGAGAGACTCTTAAATCTTGGAAATGAACAAAGGGTTGTGGAAGGGGAGGTGGGCTGGGGGTAAGGGTCACTGGGTGATGGGCACTGAGGAGGGCACTTGATGGGATGAGCACTGGGTGTTACACCATATGTTGGCAAATTGAATTTCAATTAAAAAAAGAGAGAAGGTGGGGCAAGATGGTGGAGGAGTAGGGTCCCCAAGACCCCCGTTCCCACAAACTTACCTAGGTAACTTTCAAATCGTCCTGAAAATCTACGAATTCAGCCTGAGATATAAAGAGAGAACAGCTGGAATGCTACAGTGAGAAGAGTTCACGCTTCTATCAAGATAGGAAGAAGGAAAAAAATAAATAAAAAAGCATCCAAGGGGGAGGGGCCCCCACGAGGAGCTGGCCTAAGGCTGCGCAGAGCGTGCCCCCAGGAAAGCCCAGTCCCTGAGAAGCAGGAGCTTCACCAATCTTCCCGGACAGAAAGGCACAGAGAGCTCGGGCAGAATCCCAGGAGGGGCAGGGATATCCTCCGGCTCCCAGGGGCACTAAGAGAGGAAGTGCGCCCCCGGGGAGAGTGTGCCACACATCCTTGGCTGAGCTCCCTAAAGGGCTGGAGCACACACCCTGCAGGGTCTGGGAACAGCTCAGGCAGCGCCTCCACGTGGAGGGGGCTGCAAGGCACTGGAAGCACGATTCCAGCAGCGCAAGCCCTGGAGCCAAGGGGGCTGGGAGACAGAGCCCAAGATCCGGCGCTCCCCCCAGGACAGGGGGAGGCCGGGAGCACACAGGGCAACAAGGACTCCCCTGCCCCTTGGCTGCACCCAGCAGATCGGAACCCCCACCCCACCCCCACCCTGAGCATCCAGGCCCCTGGGGACTGGGAGCTGCAGTAGTTACTGTGGGAGCTGCCTCCAGAGCTGGAGAGCTGGCCGCCACCACTGTTCTTGTTCCTCCTTCTGTCACCTTGTACCTGGTACTGACCAGGGGCCTCACAGGATAAACAGCTCCCACTGAGCCATGCACCTGGCAGGGGGCGGGGCAGCTCCCCCAGGTGCGCATACCTGAGAATCAACACGGCAGGCCCCTCCCCCAGAAGACCAGCAGGAAGGACAGGGGAAAAGCAAGTTATTGACCAAGCACCGCTGGAAACCTCCAGGGGAAGTCGAGGGATTTACAGTATACAGAATCAAAGGATACTCCCCCTTGTTTTTTGTTTTCTGTTTGTTTCCTCCCCCCTCCCTTTTTCCCTCTCCTTTTCTCCTTTTTCCAGTACAATTGATTTTTGGCCACTCTGTACTTAGCAAAATGACTAAAAGGAAAAAGTCACCACAAAAGAGAATCAGAAACAGTATTCTCTCCCACAGAGATACAGAATTTGGATTACAATTCAATGTCAGAAAGCCAATTCAGAAGCACAATTATAAAGCTACTGGTGGCTCTAGGAAAAAGCATAAAGGATTCAAGAGACTTCATGATGGAAGAATTTAGATCTAATCAGGCTGAAATTAAAAATCAATTAAATGAGACGCAATCCAAATTTGAGGTCCTAATCATGAGGGTTAATGTGGTAGAAGACCAAGTGAGTGACATAGAAGACAAGCTGATGACAAGGAATGAAGCTGAGGAAAAAAGACAAAAACAATTAAAACATCATGAGGATATGTGAAGGGAAATAAGTGACAGCCTCAGAAGGAAAAATCTACATTTAATTGGGGTTCCCGGGGGCGCCGAAAGTGACAGAGGACCAGAAAGTATATTTGAACAAATCATAGCTGAGAACTTCCCTCAGAACAGAAACAGGCATTCAGATCCAGGAAATAGAGAGATTCCCACCCTAAAATCAATAAAAACTGTTCAACACCTGGACATTTAATAGTGAAACTTGCAAATTCCAAAGATAAAGAGAAGATCCTTAAAGCAGCAAGAGACAAGAGATCCCTAAACTTTATGGGGAGAAGTATTAGGTAAAGAGAATACTTCTCCACAGAGACCTGGCAGGCCAGAAAGGGCTGGCAGGATATATTCAGGGTCCTAAATGAGAAGAACATGCAACCAAGAATACTTTACCTAGCAAGGCTCTCATTCAGAATAGGAGAGATAAAGAGCTTCCAAGATAGGCAGAAACTAAAAGAATATGTGACCACCAAGCCAGCTCTGCAAGAAATACTAAGGGGGACTCTGTACAAGAAAGAGGAAGTCCAAGGAAATAATCCACAAAAACAGGGACTGAATAGGTATCATGATGACACTAAATTCATATTTTTCAATAGTAACTTTGAACATGAATGGGCTTAATGATCCCATCAAAAGGCGCAGGGTTTCAGACTGGATAAAAAAGCAAGACCCATCTATTTGCTGTCTACAAGAGACTCATTTCAGACAGAAGGACACCTACAGCCTGAAAGTAAAAGGTTGGAGATCTATGTACCATGTAAATGGTCCTCAAAAGAAATCAGGGATAGCGATCCTCATATCAGATAAATTAAAGTTTATCCCAAAGACTGTAGTAAGAGATGAAGAGGGACACTATATCATACTTACAGGATCTATCCAAAAAAAGGACGTAACAGGGGATCCCTGGGTGGCTCAGTGGTTTGGCGCCTGCCTTTGGCCCAGGACCTGATCCTGGAGTCCCGGGATCGAACCCGAGTCGGGCTCCCGTGAAGGAGCCTCCTTCTCCCTCTGCCTGTGTCTCTGCCTCTCTCTCTCTATGTCTATCATGAATAAATAAATTTAAAAAAAAGGACATAACAATCAAGATTATTTATGCCCCGAATGTGGGAGCTGACAAGTATATCAATCAACTAATAACCAAAGTTAAAACATACTTAGATAATAATACACTTATACTTGGAGACTTGAACACAGCGCTTTCTATAATTGACAGATCTTCTAATCATAACATCTCCAAGGAAACAAGAGCGTTAAATGATACTCTGGACCAGATGGATTTCACAGATACTTACAGAACTTTACGTCCAAACGCAACTAAATACAATTTCTTCTCAAGTGCACATGGAACTCTCTCCAGAATAGACCACATACTGGGTCACAAATAAGGTCTTAACCGATACCAAAAGATTGGGATTCTACCCTGCATATTTTCAGACGATAATGCCTTGAAACGAGAACTAAACCACAAGATGTTTGGAAGGATTTCAAACACGTGGAGGTTAAGACCATCCTGCTAAAAGATGAAAGGGTCAACCAGGAAATTAGAGAGGAATTAATAAGATTCATGGAAGCTAATGAGAATGAAGACACAACCGTTCAAAATCTTTGGGATACAGCAAAAGCAGTCCTGAGGGGGAAATACATCGCAATACAAGCAGCCATTCAAAAATTGGAAAGAACTCAAATACAAAAGCTAACCTTGCACCTAAAGGAGCTGGAGAAAAAACAGCAAAGAAGAGAATTAATAAAGGTCCCAGCAGAACTCAATGAAATAGAGACCAGAAGAACTGCGGAACAGATAAACAAAACCAGGAGTTGGTTCTTTGAAAGAATTAATAAGATAGATAAACCATTAGCCAGCCTTATTAAAAAGAAGAGAGAAAAGACTCAAATTAATAAAATAATGAATGAGAAAAAGGAGATCGCCAACAACACCAAGGAAATACAAACGATTTTAAAACCATATTATAAGCAGCTATACGCCAATAAATTAGGCAATCTAGAAGAAATGGACGCATTTCTGGAAAACTACAAACTACCAAAATTGGAACAGGAAGAAATACAAAACCTGAACAGGCCAATAACCAGAGAGGAAATTGAAGCACTCCTCAAAAACCTCCCAAGACACAAAAGTACAGGGCCAGATGGCTTCCCAGGGGAATTCTATCAAACTTTTAAAGAAGAAACCATACCTATTGTACTAAAGCTGTTCACAAAGATAGAAAGAGATGGAGTACTTCTAAACTCATTCTATGACACCAGCATCACCTTAATTCCAAAACCAGACAGAGTCCTCACCAAAAAGAAGTATAGACCAATATCCCTGATGAACATGGATGCAAAAATTCTCAACAAAATACTAGCCAATAAGATCCAACAATACATTAAGAAGATTATTCACCATGACCAAGTGGGATTTAACCGTGGGATGCAAGGCTGGTTCAATACTCATAAAACAATCAACGTGATAGTTCATATCAACAATAGAAAAAAAAAGGAACCGTATGTTCCACTCAATAGATGAAGAGAAAGCATTTGACAAAATACAGCATCCATTCCTGATCAAAACTCTTCAGAGTGTAGGGATAGAGGGAACATTCCTCATAACCTTAAAAGCCATCTAAGAAAAGCCCACAGCAAATATCATTCTCAATGGGGAAACACTGGAAGCCTTTCTCCTAAGATCAGGAATACGACAAGGGTGTTCCCTCTCACCACTGCTTTTCAACACAGTACTAGAAGTCCTAGCCTCAGCAATCAGGCAACAAAAAGAAAGAAAAGGCATTCAAATTGGCAAAGAAGAAATCAAACTCTCCCTCTTAACAGATGACTTGATACTATACATAGAAAACGCAAACGACTCCACCCCAAGATTGCTAGAACTCATACAGCAATTCGGCAGTGTGGTAGGACACAAAATCAATGCCCAGAAATCTGTGGCATTTCTATTTACTAACAATGAGACTGAAGAAAGAGAAATTAAGGAGACAATCCCATTTACAATTGCACCCAAAAGCATAAGATACCTAGGAATAAACCTAACCAAAGAGGTAAAGGATCTATACCCTAAAAACTAGAGAACACTTCTGAAAGAAATTGAGGAAGACACAAAGAGATGGAAAAATATTCCATGCTCATGGATTGGCAGAATTAATATTGTGAAAATGTCAATGTTACCCAGGGCAATTTACACGTTTAATGCAATCCCTATCAAGATACCATGGACTTTCTTCAGAGAGTTGGAAGAAATCATCTTAAGATTTGTGTGAAATCAGAAAAGACCCCGAATAGCCAAGGGAATATTATAAAAGAAAACCAGAGCCGGGGGCATCATAATGCCGGGTTTCAAGTTGTACTATAAAGCTGTGGTCCTCAAGACAGTGTGGTACTGGCACAAAAACACATAGATCAATGGAACAGAATAGAAACTCCAGACGTGGACCCTCAACTTTATGGTCAACTAATGTTTGACAAAGCAGGAAAGACTATCCACTGGAAGAAAGACAGTCTCTTCAATAAGGGGTGTTGGGAAAATTGGACATCCACATGCAGAAGAAGGAAACTAGACCACTCTCTTGCACCATACACAAAGATAAACTCAAAATGGATGAAAGATCTAAATGTGAGACAAGAATCCATCAAAGTCCAAGAGGAGAACACAGGCCATACCCTTTTTGAACTTGGCCACAGTAACTTCTTGCAAGATACACCCATGAAGGCAAAAGAAACAAAAGCAAAAATGAATTATTGGGACTTCATCAAGATAAGAAGCTTCTGCACAGCCAAGGAAACTGTCAACAAAACTAAAAGACAACCTACAGAATGGGAGAAAACATTTGCAAATGACCTATCAGAGAAAGGGCTAGTATCCAAGATCTATAAAGAACTTATTAAACACAACAGTAAAGAAACAATCTAATCATGAAATGGGCAAAAGACATGAACAGAAATCTCACAGAGGAAGGCATAGACATGGCCAACAAGCAAATGAGAAAATGCTCCGCATCACTGGCTATCAAGGAAATACAAATCAAAACCACAGTGAGATACCACCTCACACCAGTGAGAATGGGGAAGATTAACAAGACAGGAGACAACATATGTTGGAGAGGATGTGGAGAAGGGGGAACCCTCTTGCACTGTTGGTGGGAATTTGAACTGGTGCAGCCACTCTGGAAAACTGTGTGGAGGTTCCTTAAACAGTTAAAAATAGACCTGCCCTATGACCCATCAATTGCACTGTTGGGGATTTACCCCAAAGATACAGATGCAATGAAACGCCGGGACACCCGCACCCCGATGTTTATAGCAGCAATGTCCACAATAGCCAAACTGTGGAAAGAGCCTCGGTGTCCATCAAAAGACAAATGGATAAAGAAGATGTGGTCTATGTATACAATGGAATATTACTCAGCCATTAGAAACGCAAATGCCCACACTTTGCTTTGACATTGTTGGAAATGGAGGGTTTTATGCTGAGTGAAATAAGTCAATCGGAGAAGGACAGACATTATATGGTCTCATTCATTTGGGGAATATAAAAATTAGTGAAAGGGAATAAAGGGAAAGGAGAGCAAATGAGTGTAAATATTAGTGAGGGTGACAAAACATGAGAGACACCTAACTCTGGGAAATGAATAAGGGGTAGTGGAAGGGGAGGTGGGCAGGGGGTTGGGGTGACTGGGTGATGGGCACTGAGGGAGGCTCTTGGCGGGAATAGCACTGCGTGTTATGCTGAATTTTGGTAAATTGATCTCCAATAAAAACATTTTAAAAAAAGAGAAAACAAAAAGTGGAATTACCTATTAATATACTTGATCCTCAGTTAAAATTCGTTAGATCTGAAGCTATGCTATCTTTGTAGATATGGAATGTTTAAGATAAAAAAACTGCATTGAGTATACATTGATTTGCCCATGAAATTTCCTTTTCTTCAATTTCATCTAGTAAATTGTTTAAAGGACTTAGTTAATGTAGCAATCATCAATTAAGGTTTTATTGTATTTGTTTTCCTAATATCAGACAAAAACTTGCAATTCTGTAACTAAAGTCTCTCAGATTAATTCAAAGGTAGTTGGAAGACTTCAGGCTCACATTATTTGAGTCACATTCTTTTTCCCTTAAATTTAATTTAGGCTACACTTTTATCCATATGGAAAATTGAAAATTAATGAGATTATGCCTTCTATTAAAAAAAAAACAGGAAAATGTCTCTTAAATTTTCCTGGCAAATTGATCCTTATTTTATTAATGTTGAAATTCCTTTACCCACGAATTGTTACAAATATTTATGGAATGGCAGGTATTGAAACAAGATACTGCAGATATTTTTCACTTTTGCTAATAACTCTAGTACTTGAGGATTTTATTTTCACCTTCTATCATAAGGGCTTTAGTCTGAATGCAGAATATAATACATTTACTGAATATAACATTATATAAGATTATATCTATGCTGAGTGTAGGTCTATACAGACAAAATAGAGTTTGATATTTTTATTAGCCTGCAAGCAGATATACATTTATATATTTCAAAGCTTGAAATAAAAAGGGAAAATTTGTTTGGGTAATCCAAATTTCTCTAAAACTGCAGAAACTGATCCAAACTGCATGAATAATTTCTCAGCCGTCTACTTCCAGTGACAGTACCACATTATGATTTTCTCCTCTTTTCTTTCTGTATCTGATCCTATCCTTATACATCCTCAAAGTAAATGATACTTTTTAGAGGAAAAATTATTTTAAAGATTTAATTTCCAGAAAGGCTGACAAAAATCAAGAATGAATGTGAAATGCAGTTATCTAACATTTTCTATTTTTATGAATGCTTAAATATTGTGAACTCAGCCAGAGTTACAAGGAAACTTGTAATGTGAAAAAATGGAAATAAATAGGAAATCAAGAACTAATATCTAATATCTTATAACACTAAAATCTTGGAAACCGACTTGAACAAATCATTTGAACTTTCTGTCCCAGATTTCAATTTTATGAAATTGTTCTATTTTAATGATTCAGTTATTTGGTTAAGTGCTTTAAGGATCAATATTATAACATTTGCTTCCAGTGTAGTTATATTCAGTTTAGTACCATATGTTTTCCATTTCTGCATTTGATCTGTATTTGTCTTCATGTTCACTTTAGATGACTTTAAGGAACATGCCTCCACCCCCTGAGCAGCTGTATCTACCTAATTCCCTTAGAGATTGTCATTTTCCTAATCTGAATTGATCATTAGGAAAATCACTTTGCTACTGCCTGTGTCCCCTGTTACCTCCCAACCATTATTCAGTTCCTATTTTGCATTTCTCCAATGTGAAAATACCATATTTTTTAATGACATTGAAATTACCTCCTTGGTTACTGACAATGGATTCCATCTTATTTTCATTTAAAGTACCTGTATTAAAAGATAGTGAAATGTGCTATAGTTAGCCTATGATTCTCAAGTACAAACTGTATCACAGAATCTTGAGAGAATTTACTGAAAACCTAAGAAACGACCTAATATTTACCTACACTGTCTCTGAGACAGTCTGATGTTATAAGAAAAACTATCAGAGTGTAAAAGCAATGAAATAATACTATTCAAGTTTGAATTATGGTATATATTGCTCTATTGACTCAGCTATAATGGTATCTTCCCCACTTGCCTAGAATATGGGCTCTGTGATTAGCAAAATTCTATTCAACACACTTCACAGCTCTTTAAATTTTGTCAACTCTTCCAAACATTTAAAATATACAGAAGCTGCATTTTCAGGTACCAGATAATTATTTTTAATTTATTTTCCTATGGGATGAATCATATTGTAAGGGACAATTCTACTATTATGTCTTAGACCAGAAATATATTCCATGTCATCCACTGAATCCAAAAAGTATAGACACAACAGTAGTATTTTTGCAGATGTAAAATACTCCTAATAAAATAGATATATAAAATAGGAACAAATTGCTCAGGTCCACTTTAATAAAAGAGTATCACTTAAACTGTATTACTCTTATGATACTGACATTCCCATTTGTATGTTGTGCATACCGTTTCAAAGCTATATACTTTGTTCAAATGGCATGGCATATTTTTGCAATACTGCTTGTGTCCAAGCAGATACAAGGTTTGTAGAAAATGCATCTAGGGAGCCATAAAACTGATGGAAAACATATCTCTCTACAGTATTTTAGTACTTTGAAAAATTCAATCACAGGGAAAAATGTTTTACTGTAAACATCTTAAAAGCCATATAAAGGAAATGGCTTCCCATAGCACTTGTTTAAAAAGTTTTAAGAGCTGGAATAGAATAGGTCTTACATACTAAAGTTCAGATTCTTTCAATATTCTTGACTTTTCACAAGCTTTGCTCGTGAAATTTTAAAAATATTTTAAGTGCAATGCAATCTGTATGCAAGTATGATACTTAAAAAGCTGCCCACAAATTTGCAATATTACAATGTTTACCAAAATGAAACCAGAAAATTCATTTTCCCTTAAACATAAGTTTTATGCTTATGCACAGGATATTGTTTGATGACTGTAACTTAGCAAAGAAAAATGAAATTATACCTATTTAACATGCTGTATATGTTTGGGTAAGTTCCAAATAAGCCAGAGTAGGGAAAAATGCCCAATATGTTCCTTATGGTAGAGTAGATTAAAATTTAAATTAGAAGCAAAGACAGTCAAATCCTAAATTCAGGTTTTCTGGGGTTGAAATTTGGGGATATTTGTTTTCATTCTTATGCTTTATTATTTTTAGAAAGTCTTAGGAATTAATTAAAAATGAAGTTCCTCACTATTGAATATTGCCTTCTACTCAGTCCTCATAAATTTTCATATTTGGGAATGGTAAGCATGTGTGTGTGTGTGTGTGTTCTCTCCTATAATTCAAGGTAAAATAAAAGGGCACTTTACACCTCCTTGCTTTATACCAAAGAATTTATTCTTTTATGCATTTCAACCAATTTTTTTTAACTAGCACTTTTCCTCAAAATTTTTTGTGATTCCCAATTGTTTGTCCAAATGAATACAGATATAATCATGAAATGTAATACCTCCACCAATTACTTTTTTATCCAGCTGACTTTTTTTCAATTATGTTATGTCTGGCAAAATATTGAAACATCTTAAACATGTCATAAATATTTATTCTTCCCTGCCTTTAAAGATGTCCACACTATGGAAGAAAAAAAGTTATATTACTCTCTTTGTTTTTCTTTGAAAGAGAGAGTACCTAGATCTATTCCAATCTGTTTTTAGCAATTACTTTTAGCTCCAATTTTTCACTTTCTACTTTCCACTGGACACATTCATCAGGATATTATATCATTACATGAAACTATTCAGAAAGCAAACCCATCACTTTATTAAGATCACTTATCCAACTACAGGCCTCAACCAAATATGACTTCATATCGCGATTCTTAATCATATTCACTCTTTCCAAGGCTTGAGTCCTCCTAATCACTTAGACTCTTCTCTCTTTTGCCTCTCTCATCATATCTAATCTGTAAACATATCTTCTTAATACTACCTTTAGAATATCTCCTATTCCAACTACCGCACACTTGGATAGTTACCTGGAATCCATAGCTTTGGTCTTCCCTGTTTTATGCCACTTTTGTACAATAACACTAGATTAAAATGCTCAAAATAAATGTTATCCTCTGTGAAAAAAACAAAAGACCCTGAAGGATCTCCATAATTTTATCCTACCTTTTGTATTTCACCTGCAAATACTCCTCTACAAAAATTTCAGTTTTAATCAACCTACTTAACTCCCTGCTGCCTACTACTCTCAAAGCTTTCTCATTTCTATAATTTTCTTCAACACACATATCTAGAATATTAGCCCATATCCTCCACATTTCTACATATTATATTTCACTTAAGATCTAAATTAATATCCTCCATTGAAGCTTTTCCTGACTATTTCAGCCCATAATAACCTTCCACTTTTCTTCAATCCTATAGTTAATTTTCTGAACCACACATATAGAAGCATATTATTCTACTAAAAATATATCCCTCACAGTGTTATTGACAGCTTTTATTAGTAATTAAATATTTATATATTAATGGTTAAGGTCCCTAATTAGACATTTAGACATTGAATAATTTGAGAGCATGGAATGTTGTCTACTTATTCTCTTTTTCCTCTGCAGAGACTACTATTTTGCCATACGCACTGTTCATTCAATACATATTTGTAGTTTGATTTCTAAATTACATAGAATGGGAGACAACAAGAATGTTTTAAAGAGGTTAGGGCTATTTAAAGAGCACTCATGAAGACTTAGAACACAGAAGCATAGAGTCCTAGACTTTGACTCTTTGGAAACTTCCCAAGATCCTCAATTTAAGGAAAGGGCACTCAACAGGATAACATTTGTTTTGTGGATGGAATGAGATTGTGACAGCTGTGGACATGTCTAGTTGTCAGAAAGTCATTAATGAGGTTAGGAATTTGAGGTATTGATTCAATCCTGAACAGATCTTAATTTCCTAAATCCAAACAGAATAGGTTTTTATAGGTGGAAAAGAAAATGTATCATTTTCCTACCATTACTTAATATTTTCCTTAAGCAACATTCTACACTTGGTAGGAACTAGGTTCTTACTCTTATTCTTACAGTTGATTACATAAGTGTTTTTCATCCTTAATAACAACATGCTATTTATAATTTAAACTGAAGTTATTCTTCATTTCAACTTCTAACATTTTGAAAAAGTGAAATTTTAATTTGTGGTTTCTAAGCTCTTCTGTACTTGTTCTTTATTATATACAAAAAATAGAATTTAATCTTTAATACTACAGTTTTAAAAGAGACTATAGTAGTATGCAACATAGGCTGTTTCTATGCATAACAACCAGTTTGATTCTTTTCACTGAACCAATTTGGTATAAAGTATTTAGCAAATTGAGAGGAATAAGAAACCAATCAATTATCTTACAGAGTTGACATGTTTTCAGATTGAATTGATTTGTCCACTTCAATTTTAATGACCAAATTGTGTGTGTATATGTGTATGTGATAGAATCACAAATAAGGTACATGTGTGAAATATTTCTTTCTATACAAATAAATTTCTGTAGCACTTAATATTATTATTCTAAATTGAATTACAACTGGGAAATTAATTAATTCAATTATTATTATTTATTTTCCTTCAGTTGATTTCACCCCTCTATTTTTGTCAAGTTATTCATCATTTGTGAAATAGGTGACATTTCTAATACCTTAAGAAAAAGCTAGGTTTATAAGTCATTTTGGCCCTTATATGCAGAAGACAATATTAATTCTTTGCTACAGTATCTCTGTATACAAACAAGGTATTTACACATGAACTTATAAAATTTAACTGTCTTTTGTCTCTTATCTCCATTCAGTGTATCTCAAACCTGTTCAATTTCATTTAGAAGAACCAGGATAGATAGAGCTCTACGATTTTACTTGGGGCTTAAGATACTAGACTATTTTTTATACTTTTTTAATAAAAATAATATTTTTAAATTGTAATTAAAGACAATTTAAAAACAGGGATGTTTTCCAAATTGTACATAGCATTTGAAATTAGCTCCATTGTTTTTACAATTAAAAAATTATGAGCACTGGGTATTACATAAGACTGATGAATCACTGACCTCTACCTCTGAAACCAATAATACATTATATGTTAATTAATTGAATTTAAATAAAAAAGTTCAAAAAAGAAAAACAAATTATTAATACTAAGATATAATCTTTTGAGCTTCTATAGTTTTCAAAAGGTTGTTACTACCCAAAAGTTAGGGGAAATATGCCTGTGTTAACCATGCAAATAAGACAAAATAAAAATTGTCAACCACCCTTTTAAGAACTAACCTACTATGAAGTACTTGAAAATGGAAAGCCTTGCAAAAATGTCCATCAGAGATAAGGGTCTCCTTTCATGAGGAAGATAAAATTGCCCTATGGGGGCCACTGTTCTTTTCTATTACTCAAACCACAGAGAAAACTCTAAAATTTATACATTTGCAATAACAATAAGAGCTTTGTTCTTGTTTTGTGAATCATTAATCATGGCTACACATATTTTTAGATGCATGATAAAAATGGTCTGGTGTTACATAAGTTGAGAATAAAGCTTTGGACTAGAAAAAAACCCTTAAATATAAATCTGCAAATGTAGATACATAGAATCTTTTTAAAAAGACATCTTGAAATTCTCACATAAAAAAAAAGAAATTCTCACATAGCAGCAATGTCCACAATAGGCAAACTGTGGAAGGAGCCTCGGTGTCCACCGAAAGATGAATGGATAAAGAAGATGTGGTTTATGTATACAATGGAATATTACTCAGCCATTAGAAACGACAAATACCCACCATTTGCTTCGACGTGGATGGAACTGGAGGGTATTATGCTGAGTGAAATAAGTCAATCAGAGAAGGACAAACATTGTATGGTCTCATTCATTTGGGGAATATAAAAAATAGTGAAAGGGAATAAAAGGGAAAGGAGAAAAAATGAGTGGGAAATTTCAGAAAGGGAGACAGAACATGAGAAACTCCTAACTCTGGGAAACGAACTAGGGATGGTAGAAAGGGAGGTGGGCGGGAGGGTGGGGGTGACTGGGTGATGGGCACTGAAGGAGGCACTTGATAGGATGAGCCCTGGGTGTTATTCTGTATGTTGACAAATTGAACACCAATAAAAAATAAATTTATATAAAAAAATTCTCACAAGTTGGAAAGCTAGCCCCACAAGGACAAAATCAGAAAGAACAAGTCAGAAAAAGGACAAATCAGAAAGAAGAAATGTGTAATTAGATGTACCTTAGGAGTAAAGCAAGCCTACATTAAAAAATGAGTAACACCTACATATTCTTAGAATATCATTCAACTTTAAGTAGATGTTTTATCAAGAGGGGGAAAAACAGGGCACCTGGGTGGTTCAGTGGTTGAGAGTCTGCCTTTGGCTCAGGTCATGATCCTGGGGTCCTGGAATTGAACCCAACCTCGGGCCCCCTGCTTAGCTGCGAGCCTGCTTCTCCCTCTTTCTGCCCCTCCCCCCATTCATGTTTTCTCTCACTCTCTCTGCTCTCTCTCAAATAAATTATCAACTAATTTAAAGGCAATTATGATGAAAGCAGGAAAATATTGTTTACTATGTTAGTCTAAAATTTATTCACAGTTCCTTTTCATTAAATAAAAAAGGTTTCCAAATCCAATAGCCACAATGTTCTGTCATAATTGGCACATAAAATACTAATACAAAAATGTTACAAGTATTTATAAGTAATTTATAAACACTTAACCAAGACTACTGTGAATATTTGAGATGCCATGTTTTTATCACATAATCAGTAAGAATTTTCATCACAATAATTTGGACATGCTGTTTCCATCCACATCCTCATCCATCACTTAGATTAATTAGTTTGGCTGCCTCCTTATCACAATGATAACCACGACACCAACACTAATTGTTCCTGGCTCGTTCCTGGGTCCCTGCAGGTTGCTGTTGTATCAGCTGTGATATAATCATTACCAAGCACTCAAAATCTAATGGGCAGCAGCTTGCTCTTTAGGTTCATATGTGCATGTGCATCTCCACTCTCCTACTTACTATTACAGAAACTTCTGGTATTGATCTCTGCTCCAATTTGAAGGTATGGGAAAGAGCCAAGATGCGTATTTTTCTTATTTCAAATCTGTCACCCCACTTCCAAGTGATTATCTGCCTCTCTTCCTTTCTGCCTCCTCTTTCCTACCCTTCCTCAAAACCCATGACCTAAGTGTATGTGGTAGTCTGGTATTAAGGAGTACTTAGTGGTCTATTTTGGTTATGGAAAGACGGAGGGGAGTTCGAACTTCTATCCATGACTTCTCCTATGCATTCCTATAAAGATTTGCTTCTTATTGACACCATTTATCTTCTTACCTTTTAGAGAAAAAATCATTTCAAGAGTTGTCTATGTTTGTGGTAGCCAATTCTCTTGAAAACTTACTTCAATTAAGCTTTTGTTCCCACTTGTCCACAGATAGTACTCTTATAAAAGTGGCCAGTTATTTCCATTGCTATATCCAGTGGTCAGTTATTAGCCCCAATCTTACTTGACTTAGCAGCAAATCATGCCATTAATGTATGTACATCATTTTAATTCTGAGATACCCTTCTATGAGTTTTCTTCCTATTCATTTACCATTCCTTCTGAGTTTCATCCACAAGTTCTTCTTATCTCCAAGACATATTATGGGTGCCTAAAGGCTCAGTCCTTAGGCCTCTTCTCTCATAATCACTCCTTTACATTCAAAGAGCACCTAGAACACTCCTGTGCAGACATTGTAGATTCACAATAATTGTCTGTTGTTTTATTCCATTCTGTTTTGCATAAGGTAATAATATAATAATGTTGATTTCTCTAAATTTCATATACAAAAAAAACCTGTCTCATGAGTTTATAATCATCATGCATATATAAATGGATCTCATTTGTGGGCATGTAAGCAAGCACATACACACAGTTATAAATAATATTATCATTGATATAATTAATTTTCTCAATGAATTTCCTTGGAATAGATATCAGGTAATGACTTCCACTTACTATTTCCATTGAAATTACAATTTGTAGCTTGTTAGTGGGAAAGCACTACGTAAGGGATTCAAACCACTGTTCAGAAATGCCATTGATAGTTTCTATTACTGGAATAACAACTCCCCAAAAATATAATGGCATGTAATATGAACAATGCCCTTAGCAGCATCATTAAACTTAGTAGTGAACTACTTCAAATAGCTGTGAGTGTTAAACATTAGTTCAGCCTTAAGTAGGTTGATTTTAGTAGCCAAATGTGCACTGCAGTCTATCTGAACATTCAAAGCACCTTTCAAACTTAATTTTACAGAAATGTTAATGAACAGAATAGATTATTGAAGACAGGAAAGAAGAGTAATTATTTAAACAGATGAAAGGAAACAGTAAATGAAGGCTCATGTTTTAGAAGGATGGCAGTAACATATCTTTTTAAGGAACTATCCTAAGCTCAAAAAGCACCATGGAGGTATTTAACTGTTATTTATAAAGGAATAATTTTCATTTGCAAATACAATTCTCAGGGAAAATTTAATAGCTTTTCTAAGATTAATTTATTAATTGAAATACCATAGGAATATTTATTTTCCAAGTAGAACTTAACTAGTTTATAAATGCCTAACTTAAACATTTTTTACAATGATGAAAGATAGGAATAAATCACAAAAAAATAAATGGACATGATCAGAAAGGGAATAAAAAATAACAAAAGCTGATGCTAAAAGGCTCTTATATGCGGTGGTGGTAATGTGATGGTAAAGGTGCTGACAGTGAGATATAAGTCTAATGAGTTTTATTGCCTCTTCCCAATGACACTGATAGGTGACTCTGGGAATGTGTGGAAATAGTAAACAGACAAAGGACATAAATATTGAAAAAATACCATGGTCTTGGAATTGTTCTCATTTATACTATGTTGACATTTACAAGTTTAGTTCAAGTTGTAAATGTCAATCGTAAAAGTGCAAAAATGATCAAATCATGATAATAAAAATACTTTGAAAGAAAATGAACAATTGTTTGCAATAAAATACACAGATTTAAAGTCATATCTGTGATTTAAACCAAGCCTAAAGCATATGTATTATATACAAAACAAATTAATTTTCAGCATTTCATTCTAAGAGAGTTTTTCCTTCAGGAACAATGCAATTTTGCTGCACTAAAACCAATACCTAAATCTTACTCTGAAAATCCCATAAAGAAATGCAAGCAATGAAAATTAAGCTAATTACCTACATGTTCTAATATCCAGGTATTAATACTTCAAGCTAAGATTCTGAGACATTATGTTAAACTCTCTCAGTCCCTACTGAATTAGAATAAAAACTAGAACCGTTTTCAGAACATTAAATTGGTTCCTGAGGTTTAAAAAAATAAAAATGAGCTGAGCTGGTTACCCCTATATATTGGTCCTTTGGAATAGAAAGAATCATTACTATAATTAGAAATATTTTAAGATTGCATTTGTGAAAGAAATTTTAATTTTCTCATATTTTAAGATCCTTGACAGAAGATAGCCTTGTGTAGGTCTTATGTTTCCACAGAATCACTTGATCAAATATTCAGTGTGCATGGGGGTTATATGATGATTTCCTTAATACAACAACACTAGAAATATGACTGTCCCATATAGCAGAGAAGAAAATCTGTCCTTAGGAATTCCATAAATGCTTTTACTGACAGTGATGTGACTCCCTTAAAGTAATTCAGCCCAGGATTCTATCTCACATTTTGTGTTTGGTGAAGCCATATCAGAACACTAGTTCTATACAATAGGAGTAGAAATATAACCTGGTATATTTCTGGTAATTAAAAAGGGAACTTGAATTCTGACAATGTCTTTCTTCCTCTATATCTCCTACCCTTTCCAAATGTAGTATTATATCACCACTATTCCCTGATGAAGAGTAAAACAAAGCACTCATGCCTAATTTTTATAAAAATTTATATTTACAGTTTGCTTGTATGGCATGAATACTTCTATAAGATTGAAATTAAGCTCCACAAAATAAAAACTAGGTTTGTAAACCCAGGAAGGTAACTGAGACTGATTACTAGTCAGTCTTGTTATCAAGACAACTAAATAAGATAAATAGTTGTTCTACTAATTCATTCATCGGCATTTGTGGTTGATTAGGTGAAAGGGATCCAGGAAGAGAAGATACAAAAATACAGGTTTAACTGTATCTAACAGCATACACATTTTTTTTTAAGCGTAAAATGCAGTCTTCCACAAAAGAAGCAATGTCATGGAAAAAACTTGGCTTACAAGTTTTATAAATGCTGCGTTTTCAATATTATAGTGTCAGTCTTCATTCACTCTTTGACAAGGTTGTCAATCAAATAGCAGTCTGGTTTTATGACTTTAAACAAAGATGACAGCAATGATACTGCTGAGTTAACATTATCTTCCCACTTAAATAGTTTCATACCGTAGCATCAATATTAACTTCAAATTATTCTTGCAAAGCAAACACAATGGTATTAACTTTAGTATCATTCTTGTCCACATAAACCTTAGAGTTTCTTCAGATATTTGTTTGAATTTATATTTTAATGAATTGTAATGAAGAAAGGCTTTTCATTGTTTACCTTTAATTTTTTGTATATTTTGTTTAGCAATTAAAGGTAATACAGTTAAACATGAAATATTTTCATTCTCACTTTAGATCAATAACAAATGAAAGACATCCAAAATCAATTTAATAATCAAATCAATTCAGCTAACAAAAGCAATGTAAGTAAAACATTAGTGGACTCAGCATCAACTTGACTTGTAAACAAAACTGAACTCAAGTCCTAGATAATATGTCACTATGAGCCTCAGTTAAGGAAGCCATATAACATTTCCATAATGTTCATGTAATAAGACCTTGACAATTTTTGTACTGTTTTTCAAGTGTTCGCTAGTAAATGTCAATATAAACACAAAAATAAAATAGCCAATATATGGAATGTAAGCATGCACCAATGCTATACATTAAGATTTCAATGCTTGTGGACAATAGCCTTTTCCAAGGAATTATGCACTGAACACTTTACAAAGTTCTCTATATTTAATTTTTTTTAAGATTTTATTTATTTATTCATCACACACACACACACACACACACACACACACACAGAAGCAGAGGCACAGGCAGAGGGAGAAGCAGGCTCCATGCAGGGAGCCTGACCGGGGACTCAATCCCTGGTCTCCAGGACCATGTCCCGCGCCGACGGCAGCACTAAACCGCTGAGCCACCGGGCTATCATCTATATTTAAATAGTATTTGTTGAGTACAAGTGGGGAATATGACTCTGTATCAGGCACTAGCACTTCAACAGAAAATAAGTACATAGCCTTCAAGGAATGTTTTGTATTTTAGTTGCTCTTATTATTAGGGCCCCAGAATATCCCAGAACTAAAAAAATACAGAATCAATTATTTCTATATAGTTAAATTCTGCATCAAAATGTGTTATTTTCCTCTGAAAACTAAGTTATTTGGCTACATTTGATAGTTTGACCTTGTCAACTGGTCTAGTGATAGAAAGTGTCAGGTGAGATACACTCTCTAGACATCTCCAAGTAAAAGAATTAATTAATTTATTTATTTATATTTATTTACCATTTGAAAGTGAGAGTTGGACAAGGAGAAAAGGAAGGATTTTGTTTTATGTTTGCAATTGACTGGGAAAAATAGGCTAATATGATTTGGGAAAGCCATAGGCAATTCAAGTCAATTGCTTACAAGTATCTCAATTCAAAAGCAGACAAAAGTTCATGTTTCTTCACAAGATGTTCTGAAGCTAAGGGACTAACATTTGAGAATTCTTAGACACCTTGAATTAAGGTTCTTCTTTTAGGGCTCCACAGTATATTTAGAGTCAGGAATGATACTCCATAATTGTGCTGTGAAAATGTAGCCACCCACATGAATATATGTGCATATTAGTGCTTGAGTGAAAAAATAAGTGAATTCCTAAAATATAGTCACTGATGAGTGTATGTTTGTATGTGTACATGTGTTTAAAATTGCAAGTGATTTCACTGAGCATTCCCTGTATAAAATGAAAGCAGACTAAAGGATCATTTTACCTAAAGGTTTCTACTACTAGACTATCTAAGGAATCACACAGAGCTTCCGGTATCATTCTGTGTGTCAAAATCAATGATAGCATCTTGCCATTAAAAAAATAAATGTGACCTTCAAAATGTTATTTATTTATTTGACACAGAGAGAGAGCACAAGTAGCCAGAGTGGCAGGTAGAGGAAAAGGAGAAGCAGGCCCTTCACTGAGCAGAGAGCCTGATGTGGGCCTGGATCCTAGGACTCCGGGATCATGAGCTGAGCTGAAGGCAGATGCTTAACCTACTGAGCCACAGGTGCCAATAAATGTGACCCATATAATGAAATGACTATCCCAATCTACTCTTGATACTGCCAAGAACATGAGTATGTCTACTATGTCCTCAATCCCTATATGATTATATGACTTTATTCTTACATGATTATAGATGTATGTTCCTAGAATTTTAAAAAAAGCATAAACTAATATTATAATAGTCCATCTTGTCTCAAATGAGTTAGTAATATAAATAACCTCAAATTTTTCTAAAAATTACTTGGAAAATACTACAAATAATCTTATTTTAAGATGTATTGATTTATTATTTAATTCTGTCTTACTATTCTGAACCTTCTGCAAGATCAATTATTTTCAAATAATTACAAGCAAACTCTAGATATTACTGAAATTTGCTTCTACACAGGAAGAGACAATTAGAAAAACATGGACTGTAAATACAACAGACAGTTTTCAGTGTTTTACCTAGAACAAATTTGAAAAATTTGTATTCTTAAATAGGAAAGGTAAATATAATATTTTTATTTTATTATTTTTTAATATAATATTTTTAGAAGTTGACATTGCTAATCATGAAATTCTCCCTAACACAATATCTTTATCTTTGTTGTTTACATTGATAATTTATTGGTATTACAAAAGTTCATTAATCACTTTAGAAATATCAAACATGATGAGAGGACTCATGTTTAAGTTTGAATTAAAGCTGTGAATGATGTGTCATGTAAAAATACTATTCCATATACTATCCTACAGGGAAAATATTTGTTATATGTTATAATAATAACAGAGCCAACTCTTAATTATTCATAAAAGAGAAGGAAAATATAACATAGAAAATAATCCAAAGTAGCACATTCTTTTGATTGTGAAATATACGATCTTAAGAAAATTTTCCTTTCTAATTATTTACTTAAACTACAGCATACTTACAAATTTCAATTTTCTGAGCAAACATGGGTTTTGTTTTCTCCCCTTATAATCCATCCTGCAAATGACCAATAGACTTACCACTCAAAAAACAATATTTTGATCACATTATTCTAAGGCCTATAAAGTAAAATATCAACCCTTTACCCTGAAAATCCTGATACTCCACAATTGGATCCCACTGACTTTTCTTGCCATTTCAGCTACAAGTTTCTAATGGATGAACCCTTTTTCATTGGGAAAAAAGGCAGGCTCACTTCCCTAAAGATATCTCATGGACCAGAAGTGTGCTATAGGGCAATTGCACAACTGAGTTCAAATTCTGGTGTAATGCCTATTAGCTGTGTCAAAGTGGCAAAATTGCCTATATTTTCTGTTCACCAATATTCTTAGATACTTCTTTGAACAGAACCCATCTATTAAATGTTTTGTGTACATTTGTTGATCACTTAATTCTTTCAATGTAGATACATCTGATTAAGTAACTACCCTGCTTACATCACTCCCTGCCCCCCCTCCCCAGTTTGGCCTGACTCAGTGCAGCTCTAAAGGTACTCTCCACCAGAAGATTGGCACAAAACTTGCCAACAATGTATCTTCCAATTGCATGCTTTGCTGGGCCTTGGTCCTAGCAGCAGCAGCTGGTCACCTTCCAGGAAGGGTGTTTGCACCTTGTTAAAGCTACACACCCTGCTAGCATGTTCTTTCTGGAGTGCCCTAGCCAACCTGGGCCTCTGCAGTGGAGGTGTATACCCTGTGGAAGAAGACCTGCATACACAACTTATGGGCACTACATTCCTGCCCACACCTGTGTTATGGAGCACCAATAATTAGCCCTGGTCTTGACAGGAACCGTGTATCATATGGAAAAGAACCACAACTATCTTGTTAAAAGTGCATAGCCTGACTACATCTTTCAAGACCAAGAGACATAGGTAACTTTCCTAACACAAAGAAACAAACACAGAAAGTTAATTAAAATGAAGACACGGAGGAATATCTCATAAATGAAAAAACAGGACAAAATCATAGCAAGAAAAAAAAAATCATAGCAAGAGACCTAAGCAAAATGGAGGTAAGTAATATGCCTGATAGAGAATTTTTACAAATTATCATATACTCACTGAATGTGTGAAAAGGGTTGAAGACATCAGTGACACCTTTACCACAGAGATGAAAAAGAACCAATCAGAGAAGAACATAATAAATGAAATTACAAATAGACTACATGGAATAAATAGCAGGCTAAAATATACAGGAGAATGAATCAATGACCTGGAGGAATAGACTAATGAAAATTAATCAAGCTGATCAAGTAAGAGAAAAAAATATGCAAAAGAGAATACACTTAGGGAAGTCAGTGACATCATCAAGCATAATAATGTATGCATTATGGGGATCCCAGAAGAAGAAGAAGAGAGAAAGGGGAGCAGAAAATTTATTTGAAGGAATAATAGCATAAAACTTCCTAAATATGAGTGAGGAAATAGAAATTCAGACTAGGAAAGCACAGAGTTCCCCCAACAAAATCAACCCAAGGACATATACAACAAGACACATAGCAATTAAAATGGCAAAAAGCAATGATAAAGAATTCTAAAAGCATCAAGAGAACAGAAGACAGTTATATACAAAGGAAACCTCATAAGGCTATCAGCATATTTTTCAACAGAAACATTAGAGGCTAGAGGGGAATGGCATGATATATTCAAAGTGCTGAAAAGGAAAAAAATATGCAGCCAAGAATATTCTATCCAGCAAGGCTGTCCTTCAGAATAGAAGGACAATATAAAGAATTTCTCAAAGGTTAAAGGAGTTCATGGACACAAAAGCAGCCTACAAGAAATGTTAAAGGGGAATCTGTGAGTAGAAAGGAAAGAGCATAAGATTAAGAAAAGTAGGAACACAAAGCAGTAAAAATAAGTATATCTTTAAAGATCAGTCAAGGGACTCAGAGTAAAAGGAAGTCAAGTATGACATCACATAACCTAAAACGTGAGGAAAGGACTAAGGAATGGGTTCAAACTTAGCAACCATCAACTTAAGATTGACTACCATATACAGAATATGTTGTATAAAAACCTAATGATACCCCAAGTCAATATGCAAAGAATAAAGAGAAAGAAATCCAGATATATCACTAAAGAAAGTCAACTTATAGTAAGAGAAGAAAGTAAAGGAAGAATGGAACAGAGAAGTTTAACAAAAACAAACACAAACCAAATAACCAAATGGTAGTGAATACATACTAATTAATTACCTTGAATGTAAATGGACTAAATGCCCACATCAAAAGACATAGGGTGATGGAATGAAAAAAAATTATATGCTGCTTAAAGGGACTCACTTCAGACTTAAAGACACATGAAGATTGAAAGTGAGGAGAAGAAAAAACATTTATAATGCAAATGGTTGTGAAAAGAAAGCCAGAGTAACAATACTCCTATCAGACAAAATTCACTTTAAAACAAAGACTATAACAGACAAAGAACACTATGATCATAAACAGAACAATCCAAGACTCAACATCAGTAACCCAAACACATAATATAGTTAATAACAAATATAAAGGAACTAATCGACAGTAATATAATAATAGTACAAGACTTTAACACTCCTCTTACATCAAGGGAAAGATTAGTTCATATGCACTTGAAAAAGAAAATCAACAAAGAGTGTATTTGTTGTGATGAGCACTGAGTGATACATGGAATTGTTGAGCCCCTTTATTGTACACCTGAAACTAATATAAATCTGTATGTTAACTATATTGGAATTTAAATGAGAAAAAAGTAAAGAAAAATAAGAGGAAAACAGTAGCTTTCATGACACACTGGACCAGATTGATTTAATAGATCTATTCAGAACATTCTATCATAAACAGCAAAATATGCATTCCTTTCAAGTATGAATTAATCTCCAGAATAGATGACATAGTAGATCATAAAACAATGAATAGGTTAACCAAGAAATTAAAAAAAATACAAATACATAAAGACAAATGTAAATAAAAATACAATGATCCAAAATATTTGAGATGCAGCAAAAGCATTTCTAACAGAAAAGTTTATTGTGGCTTGGAGTTAAGATGATGGAATAGTAAGGGGACCCTACACTTGCCTGTCTCTTGAACACGTTTGGGTAAATATCAAATCATTCTGAACACCCAAGAAACCAATCTGAGGACTAAAAGGACAAACTGCAGATATAGAGGGAGAAAAACAGTCACATTGTGGAAGATAGGAGGTGTGGAGAACTGATTAGAGGGAGAAAGAACTGTGGGTACTGTGGCATGGAGGGAGCACTGATTATGGAGAGAGGAAAGAGGAAAAGAGAGAGAGTGATAAAGAGAGAAAGCAGCATGCAGGAGATTGCACAAGAAAAAAAACTCTTCCCCCAAAACATTGACTAGGAAAAGGAGAGGGGCTGATTATTGCAAGTTTTTATAAGTAGGGTAGCTTAAAGTCTGAAGTTATAAAGTCTGTGCCATTGCTGGATTGCACCTGGTGGGATTAGAGGTGCTTCTGTGGGAAAGGAGGGCAGAGGCCTGGGAGCAAAATGCTTGATCTGAGGATCCCTGGGTCATAGGGAGAAACAGTTCCCATTCTTATAGTGCATTTGGGAGAGGTGGCACTGACTCTCAGAGGACAAAATAGAAGGTGTATGTCATTGAGAAGCCCCATTACTTAGGATAGCAGCAGAAGCAACTGCTGAAGGCAGCTAGCTTGGAAGCTAAATTTGGTTCCTCTTTATCATAAACACCAAGACTCTTCACAGTCATGCAGCTGCTTTTCTGGGACAAACAGCCACAGTGGGGGAAGACCCTTCCCTAGAGGACCAGCACAGGTCTGTGCTGCAACAGGTCCCTAAAATTTGTAATTTTTGAAAACCAGCTGCATGCCTGAAATAAAACACAGGGGTATTGAGCCACTAGGCAGGCCCATGGCTTGGACACAGAGTGAAAGCAGGGTTCTTCAGGAAGCCTGGGACACGAGAGGGGAGATTGTTTGCTCTTATGTGATGGCTTTCTGAACAGTAGCAAGTGCAAACTCTTCTTTCTAAGGATGAGAGAGTGGAGTGATGCCATTTTTCTCCCCTGCAGATCGAGACAGACTTCACTAAGGAACACAGCACACCCCAGTGGAGGCTCACACCAATTACACCAACCCCTGCCCCACTGTGCCTACAGGTGTATCTTTACTAGGGGAAGTTGGCTTTAGAACCAGCACAGCGCCTCCCCCCAAAAACAAGAATACACTAAGTCTACTGATCATAGAGTCCTGCAAAACTTCAGCTCTAGTGCAAATAGGATCAGGTTTATTTTAACAAGTATGCCAAAGGACAACTAGTTAAAATGCAACCACACTGGACAAGGTCCAAGCATTCCCACAGCAGGCAAGGAGAAACTCTGCAGAAGACAGACCACAGGGAAAAAGCAGACAAAATACATCAGCAGATTAAACACTCTGAAACACTTTCTGAAGTGCCAGGCCCTGGACATTATATTACCTCTTCTTAATATCACTATTACTCTCAGGAGCAGAAAATTTAACATGCTTTCCTAACACACACACACACACACACACACACACACACACACAGTGACCTAGACAAAATGCCAATATGGAGGATTTCTTTCCAAAAGAAAGAACGTAATGAGGTTAGGGTCATTGATTTAATCAAAACAGATATAAGTAATATGCCTGAGCCAAAATTTAAAATAACAATTATAAGGATACTAGCAGGACTTTAGAAAAGCATAGAAGACACAAGACATAAAAGCAGTCCCTTACTGCAAAGATAAAATACTAAAAACTAGTCAGGCTGAAATGAAAAATGCTATAACCAGGATGTAAAACTGACTGTAATGACATTGAAGATGAATGAAGGAGATGAACAAATTAGTGATATAGAAGATAAAATTGTGGAAAATAATAAAGCTATAAAGAAGAGGGAAATGAAAGTATTGGATCATGAATGTTGACATAAGGAACTCAATGACTCCATAAAGCATAGCATTCATATCATAGGAGTCCCAGAAAAACAAGACAGAGAAAAAGAGGCAAAACATTTACTTGAGCAAATTATAGCCGAAAACCTCCCTAATGTTGGTAAGGAAACAGACATTCAAATCCAGGAGACACAGAAAACTTCCACCAAAATAAAAAAACAAACAAACAAACAGGCCAACACAAGGACATATTGTAGTAAAATCTGCAAACTACAGAGATAAGGAAAAATTCCTAAAGGTAGCAAGGGAAAAGAAATCTCAAAATTACAAGAGAAGATAAAGTTAGTAGCAGATCTTTCCACAGAAATTTGACAGGCCAGGGGTACCTGGGTGGCTCAGTGGTTGAGCATCTACCTTTGGCTCAGGTCATGATACTGGGGTCCTGGGATCGAGTCCCACATCAGGCTCCCCAAAGAGGAGCCTGCTTCTCCCTCTGCCTGTGTCTCTGCTTTTCTCTGTCTCTCATGAATAAATAAATAAAAATCATTTAAAAAATAAAAAATAAATAAACTTGGCAGGGCAGAAGATAGTGGTATGGTTTATTCAATGTGCTGAATAGAAAAAACAGCAGCTAAGAATAATTATCCAGCAAGGCTGTTATCCAAAATAGAAGGAAAGATAGAGATTCCCAAACAAAAACTAAAGGAGTTTATGACTATTAACCAGCCCTGCAAGAAATATTAAAGGGGATGCTTTGAGTGGGGAAGAAGGAACAAAAACAATAAAGACTAGAAAGGAACAGAGAAAATCTCCAGATATACCAACTTTACAGGTAATACAATGGCACTAAACTTTTATCTATTAAAAATTACTCTGAATGTAAGTAAATTAAATGCTCCAATCAAATGACATAGTGTATTAGAATGAATAAAAAAAATAAGACCCATCAATATGCTACTTACAAAAGACTCATTTTAGACCTAAACACATCTCCAGAATGATAGTGAAGGAATGGCAAAACATTTATCATGCTAATGGATGTCAAAAAAAAAAAAAAAAGCCAAGTGGCCATACTCATATCAGCTGAACTAGATTTTAAACCAAAGATTGTAACAAGAGATGAAAAAGGGTATACTATATCATAATGAAGGTGTCTATCCAACAAGAAGATCTAACAAATGTAAATATTTATGCTGCCTTGGGAGCACACAAATATATACAAACATTAATAAAAAACATAAAGAAGCTCATTGATAATAATGCAATAATAGTAGGGGACATTAGCACCCCCTCACAGCAATGGGAAGATCATCTAAATAGATCAACAAGGGAACAATGGCTTTGAATGACACACTGGACCAGAACAACTTAACAGAGATAATCAGAACATTTCATCCTAAAGCAGCAGAATACACATTGTTTTTGAGGGTAAATGGAACATTCCCCAAAATAGCTCACATACCGGGTCACAAATCAGCCCTCAATAAGTACAAAAAGATTGAGATCATACCATGTATATTTTCAGACAACAATGCTATTAAACTTAAAGTCAACAAGAAAAAAATTGGAGTGATCACAAATACATGGAGGTTAAAGAACACTCTGCTAAAGAATGAATGAGTTAACCGGAATACTAAGAAATAAAAAAAAATACTTGGAAGCAAATGAAAATGAAAACTTGATAGTCCAAAACCTTTGGGATGCAGCAAAGGCTGTCATAGAGGGCAATATATAGCAGTACAGGCCTACTTCAAGAAGCAACAAAAGTCTCGAATATACAAACTAACCATATACTTCAAAGAGTTACAAAAAGAACAGGAAATAAAGCCTAATCCAGCAGAGGAAGGGAAATAATAAAGTTTAGAGAAGAAATAAATGATATAGAAACAAACAAATCCCACAATAGAAAAGGTCAACAAAACATAGAGCTGATTCTTTGAAGAAAAAAATTGCTAAACCCTTAGCCAGATTTTTCAAGAAGAAAAGAGAAAGGACCCAAATAAATGAAATCATGAATGAAAGAAGAGAGATCACAACCAACACCACAGAAATACAAACAATCATAAGAGAATATTATGAAAAATAATATGCCAACAAATTGGGCCACCTGAAGAAATGGAAAAATTCCTAGAAACATACAAAATACCAAAACTGAAACAGGAAAAAATAGAAAATATGAACAGAACCATAATGTGCAAAAAAATTAATCAAAAATCTCCCAACAAAGGACCAGAGCCAGATGGCTTCCCACGGAAATTCTACCAGACATTTAAAGAAGAGTTAATATGTATTCTCCTCAAACTCTTCCAAAAAATAGAAATGGAAGGAAAACTTCCAAACTCATTCTACAAGGCCAGCATTACCTTGATTCTAAACCAGACAAAGACCTCACTGAAAAGAATTACAGACCAATATCCTTGATGAACATGGATGCAAAAATTCTCAACATGGTACTAGAAAATAAAATTGAACAATATATTAAAAGAACCATTCACCACAATCCAGTGGAATTTATTTCTAGGCTGTAATATTCATAAATCAATCTATGTGATAAACAACATTAATAAGAAATGATAAGAATCACATGATCCTCTCAATAGATGCAGAAAAAGCATTTGACAAAATATAGCATCCCTTCTTGACAAATACCCTCAATAAAGTAGGGATAGATGGAACATACCTCAATATCATACAGGACATATACAAATGACCCACAGCTAATATCATCAACAGGCAAAAACTGAGAGCTTTTCCTTTAAGGTCAAGAACAAAACAAGGATGTCCATTCTCACTATTGTTACTTAACATAGTACTGGAAGTCCTAGCCTCATCAATCAGACAGAAAAAAAAAGAAATGAAAGGCATTAAATCAGCAAGGAAGCAGTCAAAGATGCTCTATTTGCGGATTATGTAATACTCTATGTAGAAAGCCCAAAAGACTGCACCAAAAAATTGCTAGAAGTGATATAATTCAGCAAAGTCATGGGATATAAATTCAATGTACAGAAATCTATTACATTTCTACACATCAATAATGAATCAGCAGAAAGAGAAATCAAGGAATTGATTCCATTTACAATTGCACCAAAAGACATAAGCTACTTAGGTATAACCCTAACCAAAGGGTAAAATATCTGTATTCTGAAAACTCTGGAAGACAAAGAATAAAAAAACATTCCATACTCATCATGAATCAGAAGCACAAATATTGTTAAAATGTCCATACTATACAAAGCAATCTACACATTTAATTCAATCCCTATCAAAATGCCAACAGCATTTTTTACAGAGGTACAACAAACAATCCTAAAATTTGTACAGAACCACAAAAAAGATCCTGAATAACCAAAGCAATCTTGAAAAAGAAAAGCATTGCTGGAGGCATCACAATTCCTGACTTCAAGTTATATTATAAAGCTGTAGTAATCAAATGAATAGAGTACTGATAAAAAAAATAGATGCATAGGTCTTTAAAACAGAATAAAAAGCCCAGAAATAAATCCACAATTAGAGGATTAATTAATACTCAGCAAAGGAGCAAGAATATGCAATGTGAAAAAGTCTCTTCAACAAATGTTATGGGGAAAACTGATCAGCTAGGTGCAAAAGAATGAATCTGAGCCACCTTTTTACACCAAACACAAAAATCAACTCAAAATGGATTCAAGATTTAAATGTGTTACTTGAAATCATAAAAATCCTAGAAGAGAGTAGAGGCAGCAATCTCTCTGACATCAACCATTACAACATATTTCTAAATATGTCTCCTAGACATAGGAAACAAAATAAAATTACACTGTTTGGAGTACATGAAAATGAAAATCTTCTGCAAAGTAAACAGTCAACAAAACGAAAATAAGATCTACTGAATGGGAGAGAATATTTGCAAATGACGCATCTCTGATAAAGTGTTCATATGCAAAGTATATAAAGAACTTATATAACTCAACACCAAAAAAATAAATAATCCAATTAAAAATAGGCAGAAGATATAAAAAGACATGTTTCCAAGGAGACGTACAGATGGACAATAGACACATGAAAGGATGCTCAACATCATCATCAGGAAAATGCAAATCAAAACACACTGAGATATCACCTCACACCTGTCAGGATGGCTAAAATCTACAACGCAAGAAGCAACAGATATTGGTGATAATATGGAGGAAGGGGAACTCTCTTGTGCTGTTTGTGGGAATGCAAACTGGTACAGCCACTCTGGAAAACAGTATGGAGTTTCCTCAAAAAGTTAAAAATGCAACTACCCTATGATCCAGCAATTGCCCTACTGGGTATTTATCAAAAAAAATACAAACACTAATTCAAAGGGATACATACATTCCTATGTTTATCGCAGCATTATTTATAATAGCCAAATTATGGAAGCAACCTAAGTATCCATTGGTAGATGAATGGTTAAACAAAATGGAGTGTATATACCATACACTATAGCACATACACTAGATAGATAGATAAATAGATTATATATGATTCAGCCACAAGAAAGAACAAAATCTTTCAATTTCCAATGACACGGATTGATCTAAAGAGTATAATGCTAAATAAAGTAAGCCAGAGAAAGACAAATGAGCAAAGGAAAAAAAGAAGACAAACTAAAAAAACAGACTCCTAAATATAGAAAACAAATAATTGGTTACCAGAGGGGAGGGAGGTAGATGGGGCCATGTGTGAAAGAGGTGAAGAAGATTAAAAGTATACTTATCTTTATGAGCAGCCAGTAATATATGGAATTTTTGAATCACTATACTATACGCCTGAAATTAATATAACACTGGATGGTAAATATATTGGGACTTAAAAAAAGATACATATGGCCTAGACCACCTGAGTGTTCTCATATTTAAATTTGCCAGAGAATTCAGAGTGGCAAATAACACAAAAGGTCAAATTAAGATTTGACATCAGTGTGCTACCTTATAATTCAGTTAATAGTACCTGAAGGGAAAACTCCCTAAAAATCTGCACTCTATTTATACAAATGGATTCTGAGAGTATCCACTCACCCACATTTCTGGCAGGTGCCCTCCTTCTTTGATGCTTTGTAGGGAAAATGCAAATATCATTTAAATACTTAAGGGACATTCCTTTCTTTGTGATATTTTGCTTAAACTAGCGAGGTAGGAAAAAAATACATGTTTAAACAATGCCACAAGTAAAATACAAATTCGCATCCTTATAGGAAATAAATATTGCTTGTGAGGTTCTAGCCAATGAATTAACTCTTGTTCACATCTTATGTAACCCAAAATTAGATAAAGCACAGGAGTTCAGTGGTATTAATTTTCCCACAATAATGACATTCTATGGTCAATTAAATCCCTAATGTTAAATTAATGATTAAAAACAATTGTCTGCAGCAAGAATTCATTGCATATAGGTCAAGTCTATACAAGATTAAACTGGTTTTGGTGGGTATAGGTGATATGTTTCCGGAAACATGTTTCTGCTACTTTACAAAATGAGGAGAGAGAGTTTAAATATACCACTAAAATATTAAATCATATTAACGAGCTGTGATTGAGAGATTGATCTGCCCATCAGCAATTAATTCATTTCAGGTGTAGTATTAAGGGTAACCAAGAGGCTGGGAGGAAGAACTACAGGGAGGAAGAACAAATCCCTGGAGTAAAGATATTTAGACCCTTAGTGGTGAAAATAAAGATACAGAGGTTTGCAATTAGTAAACACAACTCACAGAAGAGTATAATATAGAGTAAGTTCATGTGAATACCAGGAAAATCTTCAAGTAATTGGGCCTAGAAAAGCTTATTAGCATTTTAGTAGATAAACGTGGAGTGCAAGGTTTTACCAAATTTAGTCAATGGCATGAACAACATAACAATGCATAAGTCATATAAGTAGAAATGTATGGTGCACATATAGCAAACATTTTTAATCTAATTTGGGGCAAAAAGACAAGATAAGGCTGGAGATAGAATTTGAAAACAGGTGGTAAAAAGGCAGTGGTATATTGGAACTGGCCTCACACCAGCTTCTGAAGTTGACTATTGACATCTCTTATCATGTCTGCATTCAGGGACATCATGTTGTTACAAGCTTGAAACTGGTCACAGAAGGAGAATTTACACCATTTTGTCAAATGCTGTGCAACAGAGCTATTGATTGATTCACTGATAAACACTTTTCAGGATACTACTGTCTTTAAGAATCTGAATGCTAGATTCAGGAAAGTTTTTATCTTAGAAAACATATGTAAGGTGTTGAAGAATATTAGCAGAGAAATGACATGATTTCAGAGTCATTTCCCTAGAGTTGTAAGTTAAAGACACAGACATAGACAGTGTTTCCAAGAAAGTAGGTGTTTAGGGAAAAAAGGGTTCTGAGGAAAAATGTTTAGAAAAATCTGAAATTAAAGGAGAAAAGGAGCTTACCAAAGAAATACAGAAGAACAGGAGCCAGTAAAAGGAAGATTAAAATAAAGCCAATTCATCGGACACCTGAGTGGTTCAGGGGTGTAGAGTCTGTCTTCAGCTCAGGGTGTGATCCAGGGATTGAGTCCTGCATCAGGCTTCTTGTGGGAAGCCTGCCTCCCCCTCTTCCTATGTCTCTGCCTCTCCCTGTGTGTCTCTCATGAATAAATAAATAAAATCTTTTTTTAAAAGTCAATTCATAAAATAAAGGTTTCAAGAATGAAATGACATTAACTTCTAAAAGACATTAACTTTCAAGCATCCTTAACGTTTAGAAAAGGCCCTAAGGAAAAGAAAATGAGCAAAATGACATAGTAGGGGTCACATAGACTACTACTGTACATTTACTACATAACACACAGTCATACAAGTATATTACACATTATTAAACAAAAGGTCACTGTGGATCAAGTATAAAATGGATTTTCCTAGAATGTGATTAAGGTCTAGAATAATCTGGGGTGCCTGGCTGGTTCAGTTGGGATGAGCGTCTGCCTTTGCCTCAGGTCATGATCCCAGGGTCCTGGGATTGAGCCCCACATCTGGCTCCCTGCTCAGCAGGGAGTCTGCTTCTTCCTTTCTCTCTCCCTCTGCCTCTCTCCTTGCTTGTGCTCTCTCTCTCTCTCTCTCTCTCAGATAAATAAATAAAGTCTTTTTAAAAAGGTCTAGAATAATCTCATTTTAAATAGCAATTCGTATATAAAAGAAACAGAAGAGAGTAAAAACGTCAAGATTCAGGGTCATCATGGTAACTACTATGCATTAAATATGGTGTTCTGTGGTTTTACCCTGGAATAATTCTTATTATCAAGTGTTCTACTACTGGCAATGAGCCCTCACCAACCTTTTTAGACTTAAAATTTATATCTAACATGTGTATAGTACAAAGCACTTTCATGTACATCATTTCATTTAAACTTCTTAACACAATGAAGTAAGTATAACGCCCATTTTACTTATGATGTAAGCAAGGCTGAGAAATACTAAGTGATTTATCCAAATTCAAACATCTGACAAGAAAGAGTGTGGAACCATAACCCAGGCGTTTGTCTTTCTTTCTTTCTTTCTTTCTTTCTTTCTTTCTTTCTTTCTTTCTTTCTTTCTTTCTTTCTTTTTACATTTTTTAAATTTATTTATGATAGTCACAGAGAGAGAGAGAGAGGAGAGAGAGAGAGAGAGAGAGGCAGAGACACAGGCAGAGGGAGAAACAGGCTCCATGCGCCGGGAGCCGACGTGGGATTCGATCCTGGGTCTCCAGGATCGCGCCCTGGGCCAAAGGCAGGCGCCAAACCGATGCGCCACCCAGGGATCCCCATTTACTTGATCTTAAAGGAAAAGTTCTCAATTTTTCACATTTGAGGATGATGTTAGGTATGGGTTTTTCATACATGGACTTTACTATGTTCAAGTATGTACCCTCTAAAACCATCTAGTTGAGAGTTTTTATTGTGAATGGATATTAAACATTGTCAAATTCTAGTTTTTTGCATCTATTGAGATAATCATATGATTTTTATCCTCATTTTTAAAATATTGTATTTATTCATTCATGAGAAACACAGGGGGAGAGAGAGAGAGAGGCAGAGGCAGAGGCAGAGGCAGAAGCAGGCTCCATGCAGGGAGTCCAATGTGGGACTCAATCCTGTAACTGTGGCTCATGCCCTGAGCCAAAGGCAGATGCTCAACCACAGAGCCACACAGGTGTCCCTTTATCCTTCATTTTCATAATATGGTGTGCTGTTGATTAAATTGTGAATATTAAACCATCCTTGCATCCCTGGAAAAAATCCCACTTGACTATGGTGAATGTTCTTTACAAATGTATTGTTGAATACAGTTTGCTAATATTTTGTTGAAGATTTCTGCATGTATGTTAATCAGGGATATTGGCCTGTAGTATTTTTTTGTGTGTGTTGTCTTTGTCTCATTTTTATATCAGTGTTACTCTAGTCTTGTGGAATGTATTTGGAAGCTTTCCTTCCTCTTCTATTTTTTTGGAATAGTTTGAGGAGTTCAAGTATTGACTTTTCTTTAAATATTAGAAATATTCATCTGTGAAGCTATCTGGTTGTGGATTTTTATTTGTTGAGGGTATTTTTGATTACCAATTAATTCTCATTGCTAGTTATATTTTTATTAAGATTTTTCTATTTTTTGCTGACTCAATATTGGAAGACTTAACATTTCTAGATATTTATTCATTTCTTCTAGGTTTTTCAATTTGTTTTAATATAACTTTAACAGTAATATAATCTTTGTATTTCTGTGGTGTTGGTTGTTACTTCTCTTTCACTTATGATTTTATTTTTGTGTGGCCTTTCTCTTTTTAATTGAGTGACTTTTCATGGGAAAAAATAATTTTCTAGATGTGATTAAGCTTATGGACATGAGATCAAATAACTTCTGTATTATCAGAATGGGCCCAGTGTAATCACTTGAATGATTAAGTAAGAAAGTCAGAGAGATGCAACATGAGAACGTTTAAATCCACCAGTGCTGGCTTTGAAGATGAAGGAGGGGAGACATAAACCAGGGAACATAGATGGCCTGTAGATACTGGAAACAGCCTTCAGAGACAGCCAGTGAAAAAATGCAGGAACCTTAGTCCTACAACCAACCACAGGGACTGATTTTGCCAGCAATTTGAAAGACCAGGATATAGATTCTCCCCTAGAGTTACTAGAAAATAAAACAGACTGCCAACTCCTTAATTTTAGGCTAGTGAGGCCCATACCTAAGTTTTGACTTACAGAAATGTAAGATAATAAATTTTTATTGTTTAAGATACCAAGTTGGAGGTAATTTGTTATTATAACAATAGAAACATAATATACTCTTTATCATTTCATACAGGAAATAACTTCTAGAGATTTTGCTTTAATTTTCCTTGAAAAGATGAATAAAGACAAATAAATTTTGGACCTCATAAGGATCATCTTTCTATTATCTGTGACTATAAAAAATGCAGCCACCAAAAAAAATGTGGCCATTCTTATTTGTTATGTGCCTCACTGAGGCAAATGAAAGATAATCATTTGACTTGGATCAATTAAAATATATGAAACTGCAGATATTTTAAAACAAGTAGGAATATAATCCATATGCCTAAATATGAAGGTTTTTTTTCCCTGAAAATGAAATTCAGGCTACTATCTGGAAAAGGAATTTTAGCTAAGTATTTCGAAGCAGAAACACCTACACTGACAAACATTGAAGATATTTAATTATACTGATGTATGGCACATGAGAGATTGAAACAATTAATATACATCTGTTTCTATTTTTCTAAGAGCTCAAAAATCTGATTTCAATGGTTTATTTTACTAATAATCATAAAATAATAATAATAATTAATAATTAATAATAGCAATAGTAGTAATAATAGAGAAATCAGAGGTGCCTGGGTGTCTCAGTCAGTTAAATGCCTGCCTCTGGCTCAGGTCATGATCCCAGAGGCTTAGGATTGAGCCCCATGTAGGGTCCCTGCTCAGTAGGGATTCTGCTTCTTCCTCTCCCTCTCACCCTCCTCCCCACTTGTGCCCTCTCTCTCTCTCTCTTTCTCTTTCTCTCGCTCTTTATTTAATTTAAAAATTGAAAGGAATTTAAATGGATGAGAAATAAAATAAATTATTTTTTAAGTTTTTTTTCAATCTATTTATTTATTTGAGAGAGAGAAAGAAAGAGAGAGAGAGGATGCAGAGAGACAGAGAGCACAGGAATGGTGGGGAAGGGTAGAGGGAGAGGGAAAAGCAGGCTCCCCACTGAGCAGGGAGCTCTATGTGGGGCTCAATTCCAGGACCCTGAGATCATCATGACCTGAGTTGAAGGCAGAGGCTAAATAAACAACATCTTTGAAAAAAATGGAGAAACTATATCTTTAGAACTCATTTTACTGTTTTCAAGGTTTATTTATTTATGAGAGAGACAGAGACAGAAACAGAGAGACACAGAGGGATAGGAGAGAGAATCCCAAGCAGACTCTGGTGAGCATGGAGCAGGGCTCGATCCCACAATCCATGAGATCAAAATCTGAGCTGAAACAAGAGTCCAGTGCTTAACCAAATAAGCCATCTCGGTGCCCCTAGAACTCATTTTTAAAACAAAATCAAACCCAGCACTACTCTCCAAATAAATAACTCTAAATTGACAGCGTAAAAAAATAGTCTCAAATTCATTAATACCAATGCTGAGCTCAACACTGAGATGCCACATATTCCCATTTTGCAGATAAGGAAACTAAGGCTTAGAAACTTTAATTTGTCTAGTGTATTATTGGTTAATTATTTCACTATTTCATTCAACATTATCAAGGACCAATTATGACTAGATACAATGGTTAGTGTGTAGGAAAGCTGGGAAAAGGACTTAGATGTAAGTTTCCTACTTTACTTTGCTTCTGATAATATTTCTTTAAGTGGGATGTTGACATCTTAACAAAGATTATGTCTTTCTTACTCGGAAATAGCAACATGCAAACAGATCTCTAATATTTCTACTCATCATAGAGAATAGAAAATACTCCTCAGTTTTTCCCGTTACCTGGGAGATGGCTTCCCAATTTCAGGGACTAGCAAAGCATCTTATAAATTAAAAACTTTCAAAGAAAGAATATGAAGGGATTGGGAAAAAAGTTAGCTTTCTCTTATTTCAACACCCACTGAGCAATGAGATTCACGAACATTTATATAAAAAATCGTTATTTAAGAATAATTGCTTATTGATACTTATTTAAAGATATAGGTTCTGTCAGTCATTTGTTTCCACTGAACTAAGTAATGGCTTTCAGGTTATTGCTGTTTAAGGGAGCTTTGGTGAGTTCATGAGGTGACATAGGCACTTCTTTTTTGATCCATTTGCAGTTATCAAGATGGCTTGAATTCACGATAGTTTGAATCTTTCATTTGTTCATCTTTTTTACCTTTAATGAGAATTTTTTAAATTCTTTATTGTATTTTTGAGAATTAAAAAAAAATCTTTTAAAAAGAGCACCTGGGTGGCCCAGTCGGTTAAGCATTTGCCTTTAGCTCAAGTTGTGATCTCAGGGTCCTGGGCTTGAGCCCCACATCTGGCTCTCTGCTCAGCGGGGAGCCTGCCTCTCCCTCTCCCTCTGCCCTTCCCCACCACTCCTGTGCTCTCTCTCTGCGCTGCTTTGCTCTCTAAAATAAATAAATAAATAAATAAATGAATAAATAAATAAATAAATAAATCTAAAAAATATTTTAAAAATAGTTTCTTTTATTTCTCTTCCATTTAATTCCTTTTAATTTTTAATGCTTGAGGCATTATGACAAATATTCAAAAGATGAATAGCAACTTGCGTTTATATACCTGTTAATATGCATTCCCTTTCTTTTGCTTGGAAGCAGTGTATTAGTTATATGGATATGGATAGAGATAGAATGATATCAAGCCTAACATATACTTATGTATCTACAAAATGGATCTATATGAGCATTTTTATAATAGTATCCTATATTTTAAAATAGCGAACAAAATGGAGTCCATGTTTGAAGCCGTTCCTGTCTCTATTGACTGTTTATTTATTAAACTCTCAATTGCTTTCCTTGAGAGGAAATGAACTCTGTCTTACAGAAAATTGATGCTAAAATCCTATATAGATTAAAACAGAAAGAGAAGTAAACAAATTAGATTGTGTTTTCAAAGCAGCATGCTGAGTACAAATTTAATCAAAGAAGTGTATTAAAGTAGTTAAAATAATAATTGGCACTATGGCTTCTGTCTTCAGTGTCTTTCAATTTCTACATCGTTTTTGAAACAGTAAAGATTAGATTTTCATATACTTTTGCATTTTATATCTCTTTCTGTATTGTCTGGATTTCAATAAATAAATCCAAGAGAACAGATGTTTAACACGTAATTCTACATTCACAGAAGTAAACCATTAGTAATTTAAAGGTTACTGAATTCAGCCAAGATAAAGATTCCAAATGTAGAGTACAGTTAATGCACGGATGTAAAAAATACTACATTCTCATTTAGTATAACCCAATCCAGCTAGGCTATTAATAAAATATGGGATTTCTTTTCTACCCAGGATTTGGGTTACATAAACATTTACTGGGCACATTTACATTAGCTAGATGATTTGATAGATGATTTCTTCAGAGTGGCTACTAACACTCAATCAAGAAACATATGTTGAGGAATTTTGGAAAATCTCTAGTTTCTTACTCACTAACCTCATTTTTTTTCTTTCTTAAGGGAGTTCATATAAAGTATGAGATAACTATAAATCTGAAGTCCTTAGGGATATAAATCTATGGTTTGTTGATCCTGTGAATATCTAATATGGTGGTTTGATTCTTTGGGTATTTGAAGATTTTTTCTTGAGAGTTCATATCTGGTTAAATTTATTTTTTCCCTTTTGATTTAATAAATTTATTTTTTATTGGTGTTCAATTTACCAACATAAAGAATAACACACAGTGGTCACCCGTCAAGTGCCCCTCAGTGCCCGTCACCCATTCACCCCCAACTCCCAACCTCCTCCCCTTCCACCACCCCTAGTTCATTTCCCAGAGTTAGGAGTCTTTATGTTCTGTCTCCCTTTCTGATATTTCCCACACATTTCTTCTCCCTTCCCTTCTATTCCCTTTCACTATTATTTATATTCCCCAAATGAATGAGAACATATAATGTTTGTCCTTCTCCGACTGGCTTACTTCACTCAGCATAATACCCTCCAGTTCCATCCATGTTGAAGCAAATGGTGGGTATTTGTCGTTTCTAATGGCTGAGTAATATTCCATTGTATACATAAACCACATCTTCTTTATCCATTCATCTTTTTTTTTTTTTTACTTTTTTTTTTTGTCACTTATTTTTTTTTTATTGGTGTTCAATTTACTAACATACAGAATAACACCCAGTGCCCGTCACCCATTCACTCCCACCCCCCGCCCTCCTCCCCTTCTACCACCCCTAGTTCGTTTCCCAGAGTTAGCAGTCTTTACGTTCTGTCTCCCTTTCTGATATTTCCCACACATTTCTTCTCCCTTCCCTTATTTTCCCTTTCACTATTATTTATATTCCCCAAATGAATGAGAACATATAATGTTTGTCCTTCTCCGACTGACTTACTTCACTCAGCATAATACCCTCCAGTTCCATCCACGTTGAAGCAAATGGTGGGTATTTGTCATTTCTAATAGCTGAGTAATACTCCATTGTATGCATAAACCACATCTTCTTTATCCATTCATCTTTCGATGGACACCGAGGCTCCTTCCACAGTTTGGCTATCGTGGCCATTGCTGCTATAAACATCGGGGTGCAGGTGTCCCGGCGTTTCATTGCATTTGTATCTTTGGGGTAAATCCCCAAAGTGCAATTGCTGGGTCGTAGGGCAGGTATATTTTTAACTCTTTGAGGAACCTCCACACAGTTTTCCAGAGTGGCTGCACCAGTTCACATTCCCACCAACAGTGTAAGAGGGTTCCCTTTTCTCTGCATCCTCTCCAACATTTGTGGTTTCCTGCCTTGTTAATGTTCCCCATTCTCACTGGTGTGAGGTGGTATCTCATTGTGGTTTTGATTTGTATTTCCCTGATGGCAAGTGATGCAGAGCATTTTCTCATGTGCATGTTGGCCATGTCTATGTCTTCCTCTGTGAGATTTCTGTTCATGTCTTTTGCCCATTTCATGATTGGATTGTTTGTTTCTTTGGTGTTGAGTTTAAGAAGTTCTTTATAGATCCTGGAAACTAGCCCTTTATCTGATATGTCATATGCAAATATCTTCTCCCATTCTGCAGGTTGTCTTTTAGTTTTGTTGACTGTTTCCTTTCCTGTGCAAAAGCTTCTTATCTGGATGAAGTCCCAATAGTTTATTTTTGCTTTTGTTTCTTTTGCCTTCGTGGATGTATCTTGCAAGAAGTTACTGTGGCTGAGTTCAAAAAAGGTGTTGCCTGTGCTCTCCTCTAGGATTTGGATGGAATCTTGTCTCACATTTAGATCTTTCATCCATTTTGAGTTTATCTTTGTGTATGGTGTAAGAGAGTGATCTAGTTTCATTCTTCTGCATGTGGATGTCCAATTTTCCCAGCACCATTAATTGAAGAGACTGTCTTTCTTCCAATGGATAGTCTTTCCTCCTTTATCGAATATTAGTTGACCATAAAGTTCAGGGTTCACTTCTGGGTTCTCTATTCTGTTCCATTGATCTATGTGTCAGTTTATGTGCCAGTACCACACTGTCTTGATGACCACAGCTTTATAGTACAACATGAAATGTGGCATTGTGATGCTCCCAGATATGGTTTTCTTTTTTAAACTTCCCCTGGCTATTCGGGGTCTTTTCTGATTCCTCACAAATCTTAAAATAATTAGTTCTAACTCTCTGAAGAAAGTCCATGGTATTTTTATAGGGATTGCATTAAATATGTAAATTGCCCTGGGTAACATTGACATTTTCACTATATTAATTCTGCCAATCCTTGAGCATGGAATATTTTTAGAAGTGTTCTATAGTTTTTAGGGTATAGATCCTTTGCATCTTTGGTTAGGTTTATTCCTAGGTATCTTATGCTTTTGGGTGCAATTGTAAATAGGATTGACTCCTTAATTTCTCTTTCTTCAGTCTCATTGTTAGTGTATAGAAATGCCATTGATTTCTGGGCATTGATTTTGTATCCTGCCACGCTACCAAATGGCTGTATGAGTTCTAGCAATCTTGGGGTGGAGGCTTTTGGGTTTTCTATGTAGAGAATCATGTCATCGGTGAAGAGGGAGAGTTTGATTTCTTCTTTGCCAATGTGAATGCCTTTAATGTCTTTTTGTTGTCTGATTGCTGAGGCTAGGACTTCCAATACTATGTTGAATAGCAGTGGTGAGAGTGGACATCCCTGTCTTGTTCCTGATCTTAGGGGAAAGGCTCCCAGTGCTTCCCCATTGAGAATGATATTTGCTGTGGGCTTTTCATAGATGGATTTAGGATGTTGAGGAATGTTCCCTCTATCCCTACACTATGAAGAGTTTTGAACAGGAATGGATGTTGTATTTTGTCAAATGCTTTCTCTGCATCTAATGAGAGGATCCTATGGTTCTTGGTTTTTCTCTTGCTGATATGATGAATCACATTGATTGTTTTACGAGTATTGCACCAGCCTTGTGTCCCGGGAATAAATCCTACTTGGTCATGGTGAATAATTTTCTTAATGTACTCTTGGATCCTGTTGGCTATTATCTTGTTGAGAATTTTTGCATCCATGTTCATCAGGGATATTGGTCTGTAATTCTCCTTTTTGGTGGGGTCTTTGTCTGGTTTTGGAATTAAGGTGATGCTGGCCTCATAGAACGAATTTGGAAGCACTCCATCTCTTTGTATCTTTCCAAACAGCTTTAGTAGAATAGGTATGATTTCTTCTTTAAACGTTTGATAGAATTCCCCTGGGAAGCCATCTGGCCCTGGACTCTTGTGTCTTGGGAGGTTTTTTATTTTCCTCCCTAGTGATTGGCTTGTTCAGGTTTTCTATTTCTTCCTGTTCCAGTTTTGGTAGTTTGTGGCTTTCCAGGAATGCGTCCATTTCTTCTTGATTGCCTAATTTATTGGCGTATAGCTGTTCATAATATGTTTTTAAAATCATTTGTATTTCCTTGGTGTTGGTAGTGATCTCTCCTTTCTCATTCATGATTTTATTAATTTGAGTCTTCTCTCTCTTCTTTTTAATAAGGCTGGCTAATGGTTTATCTGTCTTATTAATTCTTTCAAAGAACCAACTCCTGGTTCTGTTGATCTGTTCCACAGTTCTTCTGGTCTCGATTTCATTGAGTTCTGCTCGAATCTTTATTAACTCTCTTCTTTTCCTGGGTGTAGGATCTATTTGCTGTTTTTTCTCTAGCTCCTTTATGTGTAAGGTTAGCTTCTGTATTTGAGTTCTTTCCAGTTTTTGAATGGATGCTTGTATTGCGATGTATTTCCCCCTTAAGACTGCTTTTGTTGCATCCCAAAGATTTTGAATGGTTGCATCTTCATTCTCATTAGTTTCCATGAATCTTTTTAATTCTTCCTTAATTTCCTGGTTGACCCTTTTATCTTTTAGCAGGATGGTCCTTAACCTCCATGTGTTTGAGGTCCTTCCAAACTTCTTGTTGTGATTTAGATCTAATTTCAAGGCATTATGGTCTGAGAATATGCAGGGGACGATCCCAATCTTTTGGTATCGGTTCAGACCTGATTTGTGGCCCAGTATGTGGTCTATTCTGGAGAAAGTTCCATGTGCACTTGAGAAGAATGTGTATTCAGTTGAGTTTGGATGTAAAGTTCTGTAGATATCTGTGAAATCCATCTGGTCCAGTGTATCATGTAAAGCTCTCATTTCTTTAGAGATGTTGTGCTTAGAAGACCTATCGAGTATAGAAAGAGCTAGATTGAAGTCACCAAGTATAAGTGTATTATTATCTAAGTATGTCTTCACTTTGGTTATTAATTGGTTTAAATATTTGGCAGCTCCCACATTCAGGCCATATATATTGAGGATTGTTAAGTGCTCTTGTTGGATAGATCCTTTAAGTATGATATAGTGTCCCTCTTCATCTCTTACTACTGTGTTCGGCTTAAATTTTAGTTTATCTGATATAAGGATGGCTACCCTGCTTTCTTTTGAGAACCATTTTAATGGTAAATGGTTTTCCAACCTTTTATTTTCAGGTTGTAGGTGTCCTTCTGTCTAAAATGAGTCTCTTTTAGACAGCCAATTGATGGGTCCTGCTTTTTTATCCAGTCTGAAACCCTGCGCCTTTTGATGGGGTCATTAAGCCCATTCACGTTCAGAGTTACCTTTGACAGATATGAGTTTAGTGTCATCATGATATCTATTCAGTCCTTGTTTTTGTGGATTGTTCCATTGAACTTCTTCTTAAAGGGGAATTTTAAGAGTCCCCCTTAAAATTTCTTGCAGAGCTGGTTTGGAGGTCACATATTCTTTCAGTTCCTGCCTGTCTTGGAAGCTCTTTATCTCTCCTTCCTTTCTGAATGAGAGCCTTGCGGGATAAAGTATTCTTGGTTGCATGTTCTTCTCATTTAGGACCCTGAATATATCCTGCCAGCCCTTTCTGGCCTGCCAGGTCTCTGTGGAGAGGTCTGCTGTTACCCTAATACCCCTCCCCATAAAAGTCAGGGATTTCTTGTCTCTTGCTGCTTTAAGGATCTTCTCTTTATCTTTGGAATTTGCAAGCGTCTCTATTAAATGTCGAGGTGTTGAACGGTTTTTATTGATTTTGTGGGTGGATCTCTCTATTTCCTGGATCTGAATGCCTGTTTCCCTTCCCAGATTAGGAAAGTTTTCATCTATGATTTGTTCAAATACATATTCTGGCCCTCTGTCCCTTTCAGCGCCCTTGGAAACCCCAATTAAATGTCGGTTTTTCTTCCTCAGGCTGTCGTTTATTTCCCTTAATCTATCTTCATGGTCTTTAAATTGTTTGTCTTTTTCCTCAGTTTCCCCTTTGCCATCAACTTGTCTTCTATGTCACTCACTCGTTCTTCCACCTCGTTAACCCTCATCGTTAGGACTTCTAGTTTGGATTGCATCTCATTCAATTGATTTTTAATTTCTGGCTGATTGGATCTAAATTCTGCAGTCATGAAGTCTCTTGAGTCCTTTATGCTTTTTTCTAGAGCCACCAGTAGCTGTATAATAGTGCTTCTGAATTGGCTTTCTGACATTGAATTGTAATCCAGATTTTGTAACTCTGTGGGAGAGAGGACTGTTTCTGATTCTTTCTTTTGAGGTGAGGTTTTCCTTCTAGTCATTTTGCTCAGTGCAGAGTGGCCAAAAACAAGTTGTATTGGGAAAAGGAGATAAAGAGAGAGAGAAAAAAAGGAAAGAAAAGAGAAATAGAGAAAAGAAAAAAGGAAGAAAAAAACGGAAAAAGAGAAGAAAAAAGAAATAGAAAGAAAGGAAAAAAGGGGTGGGGGAAGCAAACTAATCAAAAAGCAAAACAAAACAAAACAAAACAAAACAAAAAAAGACCATAGGGAGTGTCTTCTGATTCTGTCTACTTTAAGTCTCTTGACTTACCTTGGAACTTGTCCGTCTATCTGGTCTTCTGTGGGAGGGGCCTGTTGTGCTGATTTTCAGGTGTAGCACTGGGGGAGCTGCTCTGCCTTCTGCCTGGTGCAGGGCTCAGTGGGGGTTGTTTACCCCGTGAGGCCCCATGAGGAGGAACCGCAGTGGCGGTGACCAGCTCTGGAGCCCTGGAGTCAGCTCCCGCAGGAACTACAGAGCTCTCCGTCTGCAGGGCCTGGAAGCTCCGGGGAGGGGCCACTGATCTGCTCAGCTTGGGGCAGGAGCGTCCTGTGGTCCTGGGCCCTCCGGTCCTCTGCCTGTCCCAGGCAGAGGCCGGATCCTGGGCTGTGTCCTTGCTCCCAGTGCTCCTGGGGCTGTGCTGTTGGATTCCTGCTCCCGATCCGCAGCCCCCTCTGCAGAGCCATGCCCGAGCCTCTCCGAGCTGCTCCCGGGCAGCGCAGCCCCCTCCGCCGGAGCCTCTTCCTCCGCCCGAGCTCCCCCGAGCTGCTCCCCGGCCACGCAGCCTCCTCCGTGGAGCCGCTGCCCGAGCCCCTCTGAGATGTTCCCGGGTCCAGCTGAGGGCGCTGCAGCCCTTCAGGGAGGTGGGCGTGCTCTCCCTGGGGGCAGTTCCTCTGTTACTGTCCCAGGGAGCCTGAGGGCTTCCCCGCCCTCCTGGGTCCTGCTCCAAATCCCTGGGAGCGCCTTTCCGCCCGGGAAGATTGGTGCAGCTCCTGCTTCTCCGGGAGGGGCCTCTCTCCGTCCTGGGGGCACTCGCCCCAGTGTTAGCCCAGCTCCTCGCGGGGCCCCTCCCCCTTGGATGCCTTTTGTTTCTTTATTTCTTTTTCCCCATCTTCCTACCTGATAGAAGCCCAAACTCTTCTCACTGTAGCATTCCAGCTGTTCTCTCTTTAAATCTCAGGCCGAATTCATAGATTTTCAGGATAATTTGAAGGTTATCGATGTAATTTGGTGGGGACAGGTGATTTGGGGACCCTACTCTTCTGCCATCTTGCCCCTCCTCCCATATCTGGTTAAATTAAATTGTGAGAATTCCAAGAACCTAAAATGAAGATGCATTTCTTCAGAGAAAAATTTTTTGTTTATGTTAGGAGCTAGGTAATGCTACTGATATAGGGAACTGGCTTGATGCAGGAATCTCCAGTTCAGCATCCCCACCTTACTTTATCTTGATGGCAGCCAAGCTTTCCTTCATTTTTTTCATAACTTTATTTTTTATTGGTGTTCAATTTGCCAACATATAAAATAATACCCAGTGCTCACCTTGTCAAGTGCCCACCTCAGTGCCCACCTCAGTGCCTGTCACCCAGTCATTGTTTAGAGCAACTTTCTTGGACTCTTGGTTTCAATTCCATGCATACTTTCTTCTTTCCTTTCATCATTCTTTTCTGCCTTTCTCTGTTCCTGTCTTTTTCTTTCCTTTTTTTCTTGTTCACTAGGAATTACCATTTGTGAGTCCAACAATGCATTAAAAAGTATGTTCCTTTAGTGAAGATTTAATTATATTGTAGCAGGAGATCTCTTCAGTGTATCTAACTTGATATTGTTGAAAGCTGAACTCTCAATATATGTTTACAATGAATGAATAAATGAATAAACATGGGTTACTGTAAGTTTAAGCGCACTGTATAACACATTTATGAAAATGTTACTTTAGAAGACACCTACCAATATGCTAGAACATTTTTAAATATTCTAAAAACAAATAATATTAAATATATCTATTAGAAATATTCATGTAAATGTATAGACTCTTATGCTAAATACAAAGCTCACAGAAAATAATCTCTATTTAGAGAATATATCACTTATTTCAAAAGACTTATAACCATATTGGTGAGCTACTTGAGGACAAGATATCCTTCATCATAGCATTTCCAAAGCCTGAATTAATGTGAGACAGAAAAAACATTATTTATATAAATAATCAACTGAAATCACAGAAAGGACCCAAATAGTAACCTTGAAAAAAAAGTATGCATGTGTAAACTATTTTTCTTATTCTATCATTGCCATATCAAATGCTAATTCAATTTCTATAACATTCAGTATTATAATACTTTAATAAAATCAGCTTTGATCTTTTGTCACCGTTGAAATCATCAAGATTTTTCTGTTTATAAACATCTACATAGTAACTAATATATCTAACTACACTTTCATTCATAAAAGACTTTTAAATACTTTTAAAAATGTACTTAGGGACCTGTAAACTATGATTATGCAGACAAGTGCACTCATAATGAATAAATAAAAACCTTTAAAATATTAATTATTTGAAGATTCAGCCTATAAATTGTATAAATTGAAGTTTTTTTACTTTTAAAAATACACATTATTCTGTGATTATATTAACATGTAGTACTCTTATCTCAAATAAATTCTTGTCAAAATGACAAGAATATTTAAATTAAAACAAATAGGGACACCTGGGTGGCTCAGCAGTTGAGCATCTGCCTTCAGCTCAGGGTGTGATCTCGGAGACCTAGGATGGAGTCCCACATCTGACTCCCTGAATGGAGCCTATTTCTCCCTCTGCCTCTCTCTCTCTCTGTGTCTCTCATGAACAAATAAATGAAATCTTTAAAAAATAAATTAGAATAAATAAAAATACATTACTATGACTACTTGATTTGTCACTGAAATTATAAATCACTTATTTTGGACCAGAATATATCAGTTTCATAAATATTAACAGTATATTTTATCCTTGAATAACAAATATTGCTAGAATTATAGATAACTATGGAAGGCTTTTTTTAAAAAAAACATTTTATTTATTTATTTGAGAGAGAGAGAGAGAGAAAGTATGAGCAGTGGGGATGGGCAGAGGGGGAGGGAGAATCAAGCTCCCCACTGTGTGGGGAACCTAATGCAGGGCTCCATTCCAGGACTCTGAGATCATGACCTGAGCCTAAGGTAGATGCTTACCTAATGGAGCCACCCAGGCACCCCTAGAATGATAGGTAACTATGAAAGCCTTAAAAAAAAAAAGAAGAGCAAAATGTATTTAAAAGTGCTATGTTTTATAATAGGGAAGAATCAAGAAAACTGATCATTTTGTTTACTTTTGTACTCAAATGACTATATTTTCAATTAGTTTAAACCTGAATATAGACATGTAACTGAATAATACAACTCTAATAATTCCATAGGAAATCTCTTAGGCCAGAGCTTTATGTATATGAGACTATTAATGTAAAATTAGTAATAACAAGTAAGTTTATATTATTTGAGCTCTCATATTTTAGTTCAATACAATCTCAAAAGTTGCTTTTGGAATTTAGATTCATAAAAATACATGTGTGTATGTGTGCCCATGCAGACATACTTTCACACACACTCACCATGGTTTATTCATCATTTAAGAAAGGCTGTAGGTTAAAGAGAACATAAATACACTCTGATTATGTTCAGTTTGTTTTATGTGTTATTACTGGTTTTCCAGCTGATGGTTTAAATAAGTATGCTTTGAGACCTATAACAAATCTGTATATCAGGTGCAAGTGATTTTTAAAAGTGAAATTCTGTTATATTGATCAAAATATGTCAGACAGTGTCAAAAGTGTTGCAGTTGACCCTGATGGATTTCGATACAAAGGAAAAAAAAGATCCAAAAGGGGGTTTCTAAAAGGTGTAAAAACTACTAGCTTGATCTGCCTTATTTGAGATTGTCAAGTTATTCCCAGAAGTGGTCGTCATAATAACTACATCCTTACAAATAGCATTATATTCCTTTCTAATGTGATTTTCAGATATGGGTAATAGGAACTGAGATTAAGTTAGTTTATTTCAAAACACCTTGTCATTTTAATCTGCAATGTTAAATTATTAATGTTAAAGGCTTTGTTTGCCATGATCTTACAAAATGGGAAAAAGGAGAGATTGATGTCTAGTCTTGAGATAAGATTGTAATAGAAATAGATATAAAGATGTATATTTATCATCAAAAACATCCTTTAGGACAAATAGAAAATCATGCCTTGAACTATTTACATTGAAAATGACATGAATAATAGTCTCTAGCTCATAGGTCACAACTAATCCAAAATAATAATAGGGCAAAACATGTTGTAGATGTTATAAAATAACATCACACTTAAAAATATTTAAATCTAATATATACCTTGGTTTCTCAGCTCATTGTTTGTACCTTTTTCACCCTATCTGGATGCTTTAAGTTTAATCCTTAACAAAAAAAAACTTCTAGAGAATTAATCCTCATATCACATTTGCCTATTGATGTTTCAGGTGTTGTGTACATGCTTTATCTACCCTTCTTTCATCAGTGTAAAAAATTAATTATTTGTCAAAGAAGTACCTCAAATTATGCAATATATTTCTCCACTAATGAAATCTGTGAGATAAAATGAAGGTAGAAAACACTTCCAACTAATTATATAAGACTAGTTTTCCAGCTCATTCTATGGGGCAATAATTCCTTGATACCAAAGCCAGACAAAGATATCACAAGAAAAGGAAAAAAAAGGCATAGAGAAAAAGCAATTATGAATATTAGTGCAAAAATGCTCAACAAAGTATGAGCAATTGAAATTCAATAGCTTGTAAAAATGGTTATACACCATAGCCAAGAATGTCTTATCCAAAGACAAAATGTAATTTCAACATACAAAAATATTAAAACTATCTATTTTTGCAGATGACATGATCTGATATGTAGAAAACCCTAAAAGCTTCACAAAATCCTGTGAGAACTAATAAACAAATTCATTAAAGTAACAAGATAGAAAATGAACATACAAAAGTCCACTGTGTTTCTACATACTAATAAAGAAATATCAGACAAAGAAATTAAGAAAACAATCCCAATTACAATTTTTTCAAAAAGAACATGTCTAGGAATAAATTTAATCAAGGTTGTTAAAAAACATACCCTGTACACTGAAAGCTACAAAATGTTGTTGAAATAAATTAAAGAAGACACACATAAACGGAAAGACATCTCATGTTCTTGAATTGGAAGACATGACATTGTTAAAATGTCCATACTTCTCAAAGTGATCTACAGATTCAATCCAATCTCTAGCAAATACTCAATGACAGTTTTTACAGAAACAGGAAAAACAATCCTAAAATTCATATGGAATCACAAAATATCCCAAATATCCACAGCAATCTTGAGAGAAAAAAAATCAAAGCTTGAAATATACTTCTTGGCTTAAAATTATACTACAAAACCACAGTAATCAAAACAGTATGGTACTGGCATAAATACAGACACACAGATGAATGGAACAGAATAAAGACTCCAGAAATAAATCTGCTCATATATGCTCAACTGATCTTTGACCAAGACCCCAAGAATACATAATGGAGAAAGGATAGACTCTTCAAACAAATGGTGCTGTGAAAATGGGATATCCACATGAAAAATAATAAAATTAGATCCTTATCTTGCATCTTACATAAACTCAAAAAGAATTAAATACTTAAAAACTGAGATTGTAAAACTTAGATGAAAATATAGGGGAAAACATGGCATTGGTCTAGGCAATGATTTCTTGACTATACCACCAGAAGCACAAGCAACAGAAGCAAAAAAGGCAAGTGTGAATACCTCAAACAAAAATACTTCTATACTGTCAAAGAAAAACTCAGCATACTAAAATGACAACCCATAGAATTGAAGAAAATATTTGCAAACTACATATATCTGATAAGGAGTTGACATTCAAAATATTTAAAGAACTCTTACAACTCAAGTAAAAAGTAAAATAAATAATCTGTTTTTTAAAAAATAAAATTTATTTATACAGACATTTCTCCAAAAGAGACATACAAATGGTCAACAGGTATATAAAAATATGGTCAATATCATTAATCATCAAAGTAATTCAAATCAAAATCAAAATGAGATATAACCTTACACCTGTTATGATAGTTATTTAAAAACATAACAAAAACACACACACACACACACAAAAAAAAAACATAACAAGTGTTTATCTGATAAAGGGTAAGTATCCAAAAATATATAAATAACTTATAAAACCTAACACCCAAAAACCAAAAATCCAGTAAAAAATGGGCAAAGACATTAATAGACATTTTTCCAAGAAGACATATGGATGGCCAATAGGAATACAAAAGATGTTCAACATCACTCATAATCACAAAGGTGATAATCAAAACTACAATAAGATCACTTCACACGTGTCAGAATGGCTAAAATTAACCACACAGGAGTGAAAGATGTTGGTGAGCATGTGGAGAAAGTGAAACTCTCTTGAATGATTGATAGGAATGCAAACTGGTGCAACCACTTTAGAAAACAGCATGGGGTTTCCTCTAAATGTTAAGAATAGAACTACCCTATGATCCAGTAATTTCACTACTAGGTATTTACCAAAACAACAACAACAACAAAAAAAAAAACAAAACAAAAATACTAATTGAAATGGATACATGCATCCCAATGTTTTTAGCAGCATTATCTACAATAAGCAAATTGTGGAAACAGCCCGAATATCCATTGACTGATAAATGGATAAAGAAATTATACATATCTAAAGTAGAATATTCCTCAGCCATAAAAAAGAATGCAATCTTGTCATTAGCCACAACATGGATGGAGCTAGAGAGTATATGATTTCACTCGTGTGGAATTTAAGAAACAAAATAAATGAGTAAAGGAGAAAAAAAAAAGATAGAGGCAAACCAAGAAACAGACGCTTCACTATAGAGAACAAATTGATGGTGACCAGAGAAGAGGTGGATGGAGGGATAGATTAAATAAGTGATAGGGATTAAGGAGCACACTTGTGATAAATATAGCATGTTCTATGGAAGTGCTTAATCACTGTATTGTACACCTAAAACTAATATTTAAATAAAACTGAAATTTAAATAAAACTTAAAAAGAAAATATAACAAATATTTGTGTGGATATGGAGAAATTGGATCTTTGTACACTAATGGTGGGAACATAAAATGATGCAGTCACTATGGAAAACAATATGGAGGGTCCTTAAGAAAAATAAAATATAAGTACCATATGATGCAGCAATCCCATGTCTGGGTATATATTTAAAAATCAAAATTAAAAACTTGAAGTGATATTTGTATTCCAAATTCATTACAGATTATTCACAATACCATAGATATGGAAACAACATATATCTCCATAAGTATATGAATGGATAAAGAAAATGTGATACATATCCACAATGCAATATTATTCAGCCTTAAAAACAAGAAAATCCTGGCATATGCAACATGGATGAAACTAAAGGACATTATGCTAAGTGAAATAAGCCAGTCTGAAACATAAATGTTATAGGATTCCACAATGGGAGGTACCTCGAATAGTGAAACTCATAGAAACAAAGAGGAGAATCATGATTGTGTGGGACTGGAGAAAGGGAAATGGAAAGTTGTTCAATGGATACAAAGTTTCAGTTATGCAAGATAAATTCTAAAGATACAGTGTACAACATTGTGCCTATAGTATTATAGTGAAAAATAATGTATTGTGCACTTAAAATTTTGTTGAAGATAGATGTCATGTTAATTGTTCTTATCATGGAGCACCTGGGTAGCTCTGTGGTTGAGCGTCTGCCTTTGGCTCAGATTGTGATCCTGGGTCCTGGGATCAAGTTCCACATCAGGCTCCCTGCAGGGAGCCAGCTTCTTGCTCTATGTCTCTGCCTTTCTCTTTGTGTCTTTCATGAATAAATTTTTAAAATCTTTAAAAAATATTCTTATGATAAAATGATAAAATTACTTATTATTATGAATGAAATTTTCATTAAAAATTTTTTAAAAATTAATGTAATGCACTTTTTAATAAAATAAAGGGCAAAATCCAAATGATGATCTCAATAAAAGCAGAACAATAACGTGACAAAATCTAACAAATTTTCATGGTAAAAATCATGCAACAAAATAGTCGCAGAAGGAAACTTCCTCAACCTGATAAAAGGCATCTATTGAAAACCCAGTGATAGCATCATACTTAATGATGAAAGACTGAATGCTTTCCCCCTAATTTCAGGAATAAGACAAGAATTTCCACTCTCACTGCTACTGTTCAACATTATACTAAAGGCTCTAACCAGGGGAATTAGATAAGAAAAAGAAAGATGTACAGATTGGAAAAGAAGTAAAACTACATTTTTAGAAGTCATGATTTTATACGTAGAAAATCTTAAAGAATCTACAGAAAAACCATTATAACTAATAACCAAGGTTGAAGAATACAAAATCAATATAAAAAATCAACTGCATTTCTATACATTAGCAGTGAACAGTTCAAAATAGAAATTAAGAAAACAATTCCATTTACAGTTGAATAAAAAATATTGAAAAATAATGAGGCATCTGGGTGGCGCAGTGGTTGAGCATCTGCCTTTGGCTCAGGTCATGATCTTGGGGTCCTGGGATCGAGTCCCACATCAGGCTCCTGGTGGGGAGCCTGCTTCTCCCTCTGCCTATGTCTCTGCCTCTCTGTGTGTTTGTCTCTCATGAATAAATAAATAAAATCTTTTTAAAAAATATTGAAAAATAGAGGGGGAGGAGCAAGATGGCGGAAGAGTAGGGTCTCCAAATCACCTGTCTCCACCAAATTACCTAGAAAACCTTCCAATCATCCTGAAAATCTATGAATTCGGCCTGAGAATTAAAGAGAGACCAGCTGGAATGCAACAGTGAGAAGAGTTCGCGCTTCTATCAAGGTAGGAAGACGGGGAAAAAGAAGTAAAGAAACAAAGGCCTCCAAGGTGGAGGGGCCCCGCGAGGAGCCGGGCTGAGGCCGGGGCGAGTGTCCCCAGGACAGGAGAGCCCCGTCCCGGAGGAGCAGGAGCTGCACCGACCTTCCCGGGGGAAAGGGGCTCCAGGGAGTTGGAGCAGGACCCAGGAGGGCGGGGATGCCCTCGGGTTCCCTGGGACAGTAACAGAGCAACTGCGCGCCCAGGAGAGTGCGCCGAGCTCCCCAAGGGCTGCAGCGCGCACGGTGGGACCCGGCGGGACCCGGAGCAGCTCGGAGGGGCTCGGGCGGCGGCTCCGCGGAGGGGGCTGCGCGGCCCCGGGAGCAGCTCGGAGGGGCTCGGGCAGAGGAAGAGGCTCCGTGCGGAGGGGGCTGCGCGGTTCCAGGAGCAGCTCGGGGGGGCTCGGGCGGCGGCTCCACGGAGGGGGTTGCGCGGCCCGGGAGCGCGAATCCACCAGCGCAGGCTCCGGAGCACAGGGCGCCGGGACACAGCCCAGGATCCGGCCTCCCCCGGGACAGGCAGAGGCCGGGAGGGCCCAGGACAGCGAGGACGCTCCTGCCCCAGCTGAGCAGATCAGCGGCCCCGCCCCGGAGCCTCCAGGCCCTGCAGACGGAGTTCCTGCCGGAGCTGAATCCAGGTTTCCAGAGCTGCCCCGCCACTGGGGCTGTTCCTCCTGCGGCCTCACGGGGTAAACAACCCCCACTGAGCCCTGCACCAGGCAGGGGCACAGCAGCTCCCCCAACTGCTAACACCTGAGAATCAGCACAACAGGCCCCTCCCCCAGAACACCAGCTAGACTGACAACTTCCAGGAGAAGCCAAGGGACTTAAAGTACACAGAATCAGAAGATACTCCCCCGTGGTTCTTTTTTTTTTTTTTTTTTGTTTTGTTTTTTGATTTGTTTCCTTCCCCCACCCCCTTTTTCTTCTCCTTTCTTTTTCTTTCTCTTTTTCTTCTCTCTTTTTTTTTTCGTTTTTTTTCTTCCCTTTTTTTTCTCTTTCTCTTTTCTTTCCTTCTTTCTTTCCTCTCTTTCTCTCTTATTCCCAATACAACTTGCTTTTGGCCACTCCGCACTGAGCAAAATGACTAGAAGGAAAACCTCACCTCAAAAGAAAGAATCAGAAACAGTCCTCTCTCCCACAGAGTTACAAAATCTGGATTACAATTCAATGTCAGAAAGCCAATTCAGAAGCACTATTATACAGCTACTGGTGGCTCTAGAAAAAAGTATAAAGGACTTAAGAGACTTCATGACTGCAGAATTTAGAGCTAATCAGGCAGAAATTAAAAATCAATTGAATGAGATGCAATCCAAACTAGAAGTCCTAACGACGAGGGTTAACGAGGTGGAAGAACGAGTGAGTGACATAGAAGACAAGTTGATAGCAAAGAGGGAAACTGAGGAAAAAAGAGATAAACAATTAAAAGACCATGAGGATAGATTAAGGGAAATAAACGACATCCTGAGAAAGAAAAACCTACGTTTAATTGGGGTTCCCGAGGGCGCCGAAAGGGACAGAGGGCCAGAATATGTATTTGAACAAATTCTAGCTGAAAACTTTCCTAACCTGGGAAGGGAAACAGGCATTCAGATCCAGGACATAGAGAGATCCCCCCCTAAAATCAATAAAAACCATTCAACACCTCGACATTTAATAGTGAAGCTTGCAAATTCCAAAGATAAAGAGAAGATCCTTAAAGCAGCAAGAGACAAGAAATCCCTGACTTTTATGGGGAGTATTAGGGTAACAGCAGACCTCTCCACAGAGACCTGGCAGGCCAGAAAGGGCTGGCAGGATATATTCAGGGTCCTAAATGAAAAGAACATGCAACCAAGAATACTTTATCCAGCAAGGCTCTCATTCAAAATGGAAAGAGAGATAAAGAGCTTCCAAGACAGGCAGCAACTAAAAGAATATGTGACCTCCAAACCAGCTCTGCAAGAAATTTTAAGGGGGACTCTTAAAATTCCCCTTTAAGAAGAAGTTCAGTGGAACAGTCCACAAAAACAAGGACTGAATAGATATCATGATGACACTAAACTCATATCTCTCAATAGTAACTCTGAATGTGAACGGGCTTAATGACCCCATCAAAAGGCGCAGGGTTTCAGACTGGATAAAAAAGCAGGACCCATCTATTTGCTGTCTACAAGAGACTCATTTTAGACAGAAAGACACCTACAGCCTGAAAATAAAAGGTTGGAGAACCATTTACCATTCGAATGGTCCTCAAAAGAAAGCAGGGGTAGCCATCCTTATATCAGATAAACTAAAATTTACCCCAAAGACTGTAGTGAGAGATGAAGAGGGACACTATATCATACTTAAAGGATCTATTCAACAAGAGGACTTAACAATCCTCAATATATATGCCCCGAATGTGGGAGCTGCCAAATATATCAATCAATTATTAACCAAAGTGAAGAAATACTTAGATAATAATACACTTATACTTGGTGACTTCAATCTAGCTCTTTCTATACTCGATAGGTCTTCTAAGCACAACATCTCCAAAGAAACGAGAGCTTTAAATGATACACTGGACCAGATGGATTTCACAGATATCTACAGAACTTTACATCCAAACTCAACTGAATACACATTCTTCTCAAGCGCACATGGAACTTTCTCCAGAATAGACCACATATTGGGTCACAAATCAGGTCTGAACCGATACCAAAAGATTGGGATCGTCCCCTGCATATTCTCAGACCATAATGCCTTGAAATTAGAACTAAATCACAACAAGAAGTTTGGAAGGACCTCAAACACGTGGAGGTTAAGGACCATCCTGCTAAAAGATAAAAGGGTCAACCAGGAAATTAAGGAAGAATTAAAAAGATTCATGGAAACTAATGAGAATGAAGATACAACCGTTCAAAATCTTTGGGATGCAGCAAAAGCAGTCCTAAGGGGGAAATACATCGCAATACAAGCATCCATTCAAAAACTGGAAAGAAATCAAATACAAAAGCTAACCTTATACATAAAGGAGCTAGAGAAAAAAAAGCAAATAGATCCTACACCCAAGAGAAGAAGGGAGTTAATAAAGATTCGAGCAGAACTCAACGAAATCGAGACCAGAAGAACTGTGGAACAGATCAACAAAACCAGGAGTTGGTTCTTTGAAAGAATTAACAAGACAGATAAACCATTAGCCAGCCTTATTAAAAAGAAGAGAGAGAAGACTCAAATTAATAAAATCATGAATGAGAAAGGAGAGATCACTACCAACACCAAGGAAATACAAACGATTTTAAAAACATATTATGAACAGCTATACGCCAATAAATTAGGCAATCTGGAAGAAATGGACGCATTCCTGGAAAGCCACAAACTACCAAAACTGGAACAGGAAGAAATAGAAAACCTGAACAGGCCAATAACCAGGGAGGAAATTGAAGCAGTCATCAAAAACCTCCCAAGACACAAGAGTCCAGGGCCAGATGGCTTCCCAGGGGAATTTTATCAAACGTTTAAAGAAGAAACCATACCTATTCTCCTAAAGCTGTTTGGAAAGATAGAAAGAGATGGAGTACTTCCAAATTCGTTCTATGAGGCCAGCATCACCTTAATTCCAAAACCAGACAAAGACCCCACCAAAAAGGAGAATTACAGACCAATATCCCTGATGAACATGGATGCAAAAATTCTCAACAAGATACTGGCCAATAGGATCCAACAGTACATTAAAAAAATTATTCACCATGACCAAGTAGGATTTATCCCTGGGACACAAGGCTGGTTCAACACCCGTAAAACAATCAATGTGATTCATCATATCAGCAAGAGAAAAACCAAGAACCATAGGATCCTCTCATTGGATGCAGAGAAAGCATTTGACAAAATACAGCATCCATTCCTGATCAAAACTCTTCAGAGTGTAGGGATAGAGGGAACATTCCTCGACATCTTAAAAGCCATCTATGAAAAGCCCACAGCAAATATCATTCTCAGTGGGGAAGCACTGGGAGCCTTCCCCTAAGATCAGGAACAAGACAGGGATGTCCACTCTCACCACTGCTGTTCAACATAGTACTGGAAGTCCTAGCCTCAGCAATCAGACAACAAAAAGACATTAAAGGCATTCAAATTGGCAAAGAAGAAGTCAAACTCTCCCTCTTCACCGATGACATGATACTCTACATAGAAAACCCAAAAGTCTCCACCCCAAGATTGCTAGAACTCATACAGCAATTCGGTAGCGTGGCAGGATACAAAATCAATGCCCAGAAGTCAGTGGCATTTCTATACACTAACAATGAGACTGAAGAAAGAGAAATTAAGGAGTCAATCCCATTTACAATTGCACCCAAAAGCATAAGATACCTAGGAATAAACCTATCCAAAGAGGTAAAGGATCAATACCCTAAAAACTATAGAACACTTCTGAAAGAAATTGAGGAAGACACAAAGAGATGGAAAAATATTCCATGCTCATGGATTGGCAGAATTAATATTGTGAAAATGTCAATGTTACCCAGGGCAATATACACGTTTAATGCAATCCCTATCAAAATACCATGGACTTTCTTCAGAAAGTTAGAACAAATTATTTTAAGATTTGTGTGGAATCAGAAAAGACCCCTAATAGCCAGGGGAATTTTAAAAAAGAAAACCATATCTGGGGGCATCACAATGCCAGATTTCAGGTTATACTACAAAGCTGTGGTCATCAAGACAGTGTGGTACTGGCACTAAAACAGACACATAGATCAGTGGAACAGAATAGAGAATCCAGAAGTGGACCCGGAACTTTATGGGCAACTAATATTCGATAAAGGAGGAAAGACTATCCATTGGAAGAAAGACAGTCTCTTCAATAAATTGTGCTGGGAAAATTGGACATCCACATGCAGAAGAATGAAACTAGACCACTCTCTTTCACCATACACAAAGATAAACTCAAAATGGATGAAAGATCTAAATGTGAGACAAGATTCCATCAAAATCCTAGAGAAGAACACAGGCAACACCCTTTTTGAACTCGGCCATAGTAACTTCTTGCAAGATACATCCACGAAGGCAAAAGAAACAAAAGCAAAAATGAACTATTGGGACTTAATCAAGATAAGAAGCTTTTGCACAGCAAAGGATACAGTCAACAAAACTCAAAGACAAGCTACAGAATGGGAGAAGATATTTGCAAATGACATATCAGATAAAGGGCTAGTTTCCAAGATCTATAAAGAACTTCTCAAACTCAACACCAAAGAAACAAACAATCCAATCGTGAAATGGGCAAAAGACATGAACAGAAATCTCACAGAAGAAGACATAGACATGGCCAACATGCACATGAGAAAATGCTCTGCATCACTTGCCATCAGGGAAATACAAATCAAAACCACAATGAGATACCACCTCACACCAGTGAGAATGGGGAAAATTAACAAGGCAGGAAACAACAAATGTTGGAGAGGATGTGGAGAAAAGGGAACCCTCATACACTGTTGGTGGGAATGTGAACTGGTGCAGCCACTCTGGAAAACTGTGTGGAGGTTCCTCAAACAGTTAAAAATAGACCTGCCCTACGACCCAGCAATTGCACTGTTGGGGATTTACCCCAAAGATACAAATGCAATGAAACACCGGGACACCTGCACCCCGATGTTTATAGCAGCAATGGCCACGATAGCCAAACTGTGGAAGGAGCCTCGGTGTCCATCAAAAGATGAATGGATAAAGAAGATGTGGTTTATGCATACAATGGAATATTACTCAGCTATTAGAAATGACAAATACCCACCATTTGCTTCAACGTGGATGGAACTGGAGGGTATTATGCTGAGTGAAGTAAGCCAGTCGGAGAAGGACAAACATTATATGTTCTCATTCATTTGGGGAATATAAATAATAGTGAAAGGGAATATAAGGGAAGGGAGAAGAAATGTGTGGGAAATATCAGAAAGGGAGACAGAACGTAAAGACTGCTAACTCTGGGAAACGAACTAGGGGTGGTGGAAGGGGAGGAGGGCGGGGGGTGGGAGTGAATGGGTGACGGGCACTGGGGGTTATTCTGTATGTTAGTAAATTGAACACCAATAAAAAATAAATTAAAAAAAATAAAAATAAAAAATATTGAAAAATAATGTACTTAGGAATAAACATTAAAATAAATTTAAAACATACTCTGAAAACTATAAAGTATTGTAAGAAATTAAAGAGAACCAAAATAAATGGAAAGACATTTCATGTTCATGGATCAAAATACTTAGTAGTGTTAAGATGACAATATTCCTAATATTTGTTCTACAGATTCAGTATAATTTCTATTGGAATTCCAGTTGCTTTTTAGCAGAATTCAATTGTGAAATTCTTATGTAAATGTAAAAAGGACCCAGAATTTCCAAAATAAACTTTAAAAGAAAAGAATAAGGTTTGAGGACTCAAATTCCCAAATTTTAAAACTTATTATAAGGTTACAGTATTCCAGCCATTGCAATACTGGCATAAGGATAGACATAGATAATAGAATATAACTGAGAGTCCAGAAATAAACCTTACTTTATGGTTTTGACAAGGTTGCTAACATAATCCATTAAGGAAATAAATGTTTTCAATAAATTGTGCTAGTAAAATTGGATATCTGCATGCAAAATAATTAAATTGGTTCCCTATTTAACACCAAACACACAAATTAACTCAAAAGTGATCATAGATTTAAGTATAAGAGCTAAAACTATAACACTCTTATCTCAAAGAATTGGAGTCCATTTTCAGGTAGTATGTTTTTTTCCTTAAGAATCGAAGAACAGTACTATATTTTCAAGGAATACCCTTTGATTTTTGCAAAGGATTCATATATGACAACAAAAGTATATCTGGCAAAAGAAAAAATAGATAAACTTCATTAAAACCTTTTATTCATTGACAAATACTGTGAAGAAAGTGAAAAGACAATCTGTAGAATAGGATAAAATATTTGCAAACCTTGTGTCTGATAAGGGTCTTATATATCCAGAATATATAAAGAATTTTTTAAAGTTGAAAACAACAAAGGCAAGCATTTCAATTTAAAAATGGCAAAAGGACATAAATAGATGTTTCTCCATAAAAGATAAACAAATGGATAATAAATGCCTCAAAAAATGCCTCAAGTCATTATTCATTAAGGAATGAAAATTAAAACCACAAATTAATACTTCATATCCACTAGAATAGCTATAACTAAAAAGGAAAATAATAACAAGCATTGGAAAGGATGGGAAGAAACTGGAACACTTACACATTGCTGGTAGGAATATAAAATTCTGTAGCCACTTTGGAAAACAGTGTGGTGGTTCCTGAAGTGGTTAAATGTAAAGTTACCATATGACTGAGCAATTCATCTCTTAGGTATATACAGAAGAGAAATAAAATATAAGTGAATACAAAAAAATTACACAAACATTTATAGTAGTTTTATATATAATAGCCAAAGGGTGGAAACATTCCAAATGTCCATCCATTGATGAATGGATAAACAAAATGTAGTATATCCATATAATAGAATAATATTCAGACACAAAAAAGAAAATATTGATTCATTCTACATCTTGGATGAACCGTGAAATCATAAAAGTGAAAGAAACAAGACACAAAAAGACACATATTGTATCATTTCCATTTTAAATATCGAGATTAGGCAAATCTACAGAAAGAAAATCAGATTAGTGGTTTCCTGAGGCTGAGGGAAGGGGAATGGGCAGTGACAACTAATAGGTACAGGATTGTTTTGTTTTGGTTTGGTTAATGAATATGTTCTTGAGTTAGATGGTACTGATGTTTGCACAACCTTGATAGTACAATAAAAAACACTAAAATTCACACTTTAAATGGGTGAGCTTGGGATCCCTGGGTGGCGTAGCGGTTTGGCGCCTGCCTTTGGCCCAGGGCACGATCCTGGAGACCCCGGATCGAATCCCACATCAGGCTCCCGGTGCATGGAGCCTGCTTCTCTCTCTGCCTGTGTCTCTGCCTCTCCCTCTCTCTGTGACTATCATAAATAAAAAATAAAAAATTTAAAAAAATCCATATTTAAAAAAAATAAATAAATGGGTGAGCTCTGTTATATATGGGGTATAATTCAATATTGTTTAAAAAATAAAGGAACGGTAGAGAGGCTTCTACCTCCAAAGATGGAGTATGTATATATATATATATATATATATATATATATATATATATATACATAGTATTCCTCTAAGTACCACTAAAACCTCTGTGCATTTTCTAGATAAAACATAAGAATACTCTGAAAATACACAGAAAAAGGAAGATCAGTTAGTGTCATTGGAACCTAGTGAATAACATAGAAATGATACCCCTGGCCTTTTTTTTTCTCATATGTCCCTGACTGAATAATAGAAAAGACAGAAATTCAGAAACACCCATAGGCATGCACACGCATGTGAGCATATATGCACACACACACACACATACACATACACTCCTCAAGAATAGCAAGCTCTCTCTAGCCAAAAGATTAGGAATGGGTAGCTTAGCAATACTAAAAACTTTTAGAGAACTACTCTACTTCAAACAAATATCCTAGAAAAATCTACAGTCCCACCCCCACCATACCAGCAAAGGCCAAATGGAAAACCTAACCTTCACTCTTGCCAGGCTGTAATGAGGTGTGCCAATGCCTTTCAAACTCTTTCCCTCCTTCATCCAGCAAGGCTGGTGTTAGAGAAGAACCTCAGTAGAGATTCAGGCATGCTTAGCAGTAATGAGACCACTCAGCCCCCACAAACACACACAGTGCCAGTGGAGACTACATGGAAAGCTTAGACTTCCATCTTCTAACCGATACCTTTCACCTTCCTACCTGGGGTGATATCAGACAAAAGATACTGGAAAGTCAAGATTATCACCATAGCCAAGTGGGAATGAGGCTACCTGCTCCAACAGTGGGAGGCAAAGCCACATGGGAGAGTGGTAACCCCTTCCAGACAGAGTGGTATCACTAGAATGAAGAGCCTGAACTCCTGCTCCACCCAACACTAACTTAGTACCACTTCATTCCAAGATATCAATGGAAACATAATGGAGAATCTGGACTCCCATCCACATTTGGTAAAAATGAGGCAATTTTGCCTCCATTACTCCAGTGGGGCTTTGTCAACAAAGGTAAGAGAAAATGCAAGATTTAAATAAGATCCAGAGTTTCACAATACCTACATTTTCCAGGTGACAATTAAAAAAATCACTTGTCAAACCAAGAAACTCAGAATATCTCTACTTGAATGATAAAAGACAGTGAACAGCCACCAACACTAAGATTTCTCAGACATTTTAGCTTTCTGAAAGGGATTTTAAAGCAGTATTATAAAAAAGTTCAGTAAACAATTACAAAGATACATGAAACAAATGAAAGAATATAAATATCAGTAAAGAAATGGAAAGTTGCAGCAAAAAAAATAAAAATAAAAATTTCAAGAGGCAATAAATTAATAACTACTGAAAACTGTAATAACCAGAATTTCAAAACTCAATAGGAAGGCTCAATGGAAAGAATGGAGAGGTTAGAGGAAAGAATCAGTGAATTTCAAGAGAGAAAAACAGAAATTACCTAATATGAAAAAGAGGGAAAAAATGTACTAAAAACAAAACAAAACAAAACAAAAAACATGTGAGAGAAAGAGCTAAAGGCGTATGTGGGACTATATCAAAGACCCAACATTTGTGTCATTGGGGTCTCAGGAAAGAAGAAAGAAGGCAAGACTAAAAAGCTACTCAAAGAAATAAAGTCTGAAACTTCCCAAATTTCTCAAAAGATATACCAACAGATTCAAGACTGAATAAATTCCAAAAGAATATATACAAAGAAATCCTCATCAGACACATCATAGCCAAAATTTAAAACTATCAAAGAAAATCCTGTAAGGTAGCCAGAGGATAACAGCCCATTACTTATTGGAGGAAAAGTCACTTACATACAGCACCTAGTGCTCGTCACAAGTGCCTTCCTTAATACCCATCACTCCCACCACCCCCTCCAGCAATTCTCAGTTTCTTCTCTATAGTTAAGAGTTTGTTATTATTTTCCTCTCCCCCCTTTTTTATTTTTTCTTTGTTCATCTGTTTTGTTTCTTAAATTCCACATATGAGTGAAATAAAATTGTATTTGTCTTTCTCTGACTTATTTCACTTACTATGAGAAATCCTATCCATTGATGTCATTGCAAATGGCAAGAACTCATTCATTTTATTGCTGAACTCATTCATTTTATTATCTCTCTCTTTCTCTCTACACACTCACACACACACACACACACACACATGCATGTGCCCCTTCAAATCAGTATTTTTGGTCCTTTGGGTAAATACTTAGTAGTGCAATTGATGGGTCTTAGGGTAGTTCTATATTTAACTTTTTAAGGAATCTCCATACTGTTTCCAAGAGTGGCTGCACTAGCCTGCACTCCCACCAACAGTGTAAGAGGGTTTCTCTTTCTCTGCATCCTCGTCAACATGTGTTGTTTCCTGTGTGGTTAATTGTAGCCATTCTGAGACGTATGAGGTGGTATCTCATTGTGTTTTGTTTTGTTTTAGATTTTATTTCTTTATTTGAGAGAGAGAGAGAGAGAAAGAGAGAGAGAACACAAAGGGAGAAGATTAGGGAGAAGCAAACTCATTGCTGAGCAGGGAACCTGATGCGGGGCTTGATCCTAGGACCCTGAGATCATAACCTAAGCTGAAGGCAGATGCTTAACTGACTGAGCCACCCAGGTATCCTCATCATGGTTTTAATTTATATTTATTTGATGATGAGTGACATTGAGCATCTTTTCATGTGTCTGCTAGCTATCTGTATGTCTTCCTTAGAAAAATGTATATTCATGTCCTCTGCCATTTCTTAAACTGGATTATTTGGTTTTAGGGTATTGAGTTTGATAAGTTCTTTATATATTTTGAATAATAATACCTTATCAGATATGTCATTTGCAAATGTGGTCTTCAATTCTGTAGGCTGCCTTTTAGTTTTGATGATTGTTTTCTTTGCTCTGCAGAAGCTTTTTATCTTGAGGAAGTCCCAATAGTTCATTTTTGCTTTTGTTTCCCTTGCCATAGGGGACTTCACTAGGAAAAAAAATGCTTTGACAGATGTCAGAGATGATACTGCCTGTGGTCTTTTCTATGATTTTTATAATTAAATCTCTCATTTAGGACTTTCATCCATTTTGAATATATTTTTGTGTGGTGTAACAAAGTGGTCTAGTTTCATTCTTCTGTACATTGCTGTCCAGTTTTCCCAACATCATTTGTTGAATAGACAGTCTTTTTTCCATTGGATATTCTTTCCTGCTTTGTCAAAGATTCGTTGACCATATAGCTAAGGGTGCATTCCTGGGCTTTCTATTCTGTTCCACTAATCAATGTTTCTGTTTTTGTGCCAGTGCCATACTGCATGATGACTACAGCTTTGTAATATAACTTGAAGTCCAGAATTCTTATGCCTTCAGCTTTTCTTTTCTTCTTCAAGATTGCTCTGGCTATTCAGAGACTTCCGTGGTTCCATACAAATTTTAGGATTATTTATTCTAGCTTTTCAAAATGCTGGTGATTGGATTGGACAGGAATTGGATTAAAAGTGTGGATTGCTTTGAGTAGTATAGACATTTTAGCAATATTTATTCTTTCCATCTATAAGCATAGAATGTGTTTCCATTTCTTTGTATCATCTCCAATTCCCTTCATAAGTTTTTTGTGGTTTTCAGAGTACAGGACATTTACTTGTTTGGTTGGGTTTATTCCTAGGTATCTTATGGGTTTGGTGCAATTGTAAATGGGATTGATTCATTGATTTCTCTTTCTGCTGCTTCATTATTGGTGTGTAAAATGCAACAGATTTATGCACATTGATTCTGTATCCTGCGACTTTTCTGAATCTGTTTATCATGTCCAGTAATTTTTTTGGTGAAGGCTTTTGTGTTTTATACCTAGAACATCATCTCATCTATGAATAGTGAATGTCTAACTTCTTCCTTGCTGATTTGGATGCCTTTTAATTCTTTTTGTTGTCTGATTACTGAGGCTAGGACTTCCAGTACTATGTTTAATAAGTGCTTAGAGTGGACATCCCTGTCTTCTTCCTGACCATACAGGAAAATCTCTCAGTTTTCCTCCAACTAGGATGATATTACCTGTGCGTTTTTTGTGTGCAACCTTTATGATATAGGAAGTCATCTGGCTATCTGACTTTTGTTTTTTGGGAGAGTTTTGATTACTGATTCAATTTCTTTGTTATGGGTCTGTTCAGGTTTTGTATTTCTTCCTGTTTCAGCATTTGTAATTTATAGGTTTCTAGGAATTGATCCATTTCTTCCTGGTTCCCCAATTTGTTGGCATTTAATTTTTCATAATATTCTTTTATAATTGTTTGTATTTCTGTGCTGTTGGTTGTGATCTCTCCTCTCTCATTTGTGATTTTATCTACTTGGATCCTTTTTCTTTTCCTTCTGATAAGTCTGGCTAGGGGTTTATCAATTTTATTAACTCTTTCAGAGAATGAGCTCCTTGTTTCACTGATATGTTCTGTTCATAACATTTATTTCTGCTCCAATCTTTTTTTCTGCTCCAATATTAATTATTTATCTTCTTCTGCTGGCTTTAGGCTTTATTTTCTTTCCTTTTATAGCTCCTTTTGGTGAAATGTTAGGTTGTATGTTTGAGATTTTTCTTGCTTCCTGAGGTAAGCTTGCATTGCTATATACTTCCCTCTTTGGACCACCTTTGCTGCAGCTCAAATGCTTCAGACCATTATATTTTCATTTTTGTTTCCATGTACTTTTTAAATTTTTTCTTTAAACTAGGTCATTCTTATTAAGATTTTGTTTACCCTGCATATATTTTTGGTCATTCTAAATTTTTTCTTGTGATTGACTTCAAGTTTCATAGAGTTCTGGCCTGGAAAAATGCATGGTATGGCTTCAGTCTTTTTGTATTTGTTAAGGCTTGATTTGTGAACAAGTATGTGATCTATTCTGGGGAATGTTCATGCGTCAAAAAGAATGTGTATTCTGCTCTTCTAGGATGAAATATTCTGAATATATCTGTTAAGGTGATATGGTCCAATGTGTCATTCAAAGTCCTTTGTCCTTATTGAATTTCTGCTCAGAAGATCTGCCCATTGGTGGCGTGTTAAAATCCGCTAATTTTATTGTATTATTATTATTATCAATGGGTTCCTTTATGTTTGTTATCACCTGATTTATATATTTGGCTGCTCCCAAGTTGGGGGTATATTTACAATTTAGATCTTCTCATTGGATAGACCCCTTTATTAGGATATAGTGCCCTTCTTCAACTCTTGTTACAGCCTTTTTTTTTAAAGATTTTATTTATTTATTCATGAGAGACACAGAGAGAGAGGCAGAGACACAGGCAGAGGAAGAAACAGGCTCCATGCAGGAAGCCTGATACGGGACTCGATCGGGATCTCCAGGATCACACCCTGGACTGAAGGCGGTGCTAAACCGCTGAGCTATCCGGGCTGCCCTTGTTACAGCCTTTGGATTAAAATCTAGTTTATCTGATATAAGCATTGGTACTCTGAGTTTCTTTTGATGTCCATTAACATAATAAATGGTTCTCCATCCCCTCACTTTCATTCTGGAGACATCTTTAGGTCTAAAATGAATCTTTAGTAGATGGTATATAGATGGGTCTTGGTTTTGATACCCTGTGTCTTTTGATTGGAGCATTTAGTCCATTTACATTCAGAGTAATTGTTGATATGAATTTAGTGTTATGGTATTACCTATAAAGTCCGTTTTTCTGGAAATGTTCCCTGATTCTTTCTAGTATTTGTTGCTTTTTGTCTTTCTTTACAACTCAGAGTCTCTAATGGTTCTTGAAGGTTTGGTTTAGTGGTCATAAACTTTTTAAGTTTTTGTTTGTCTGAGAAACTCATTATCTCTGCTTCTATTCTGAAGGACAGCCTTGATCGATGAAGTTCTTGGCTGTAGAATTTTCCCAATCAACACATTGAATATACCATGCCAGTCTTCTCACCTGCCAAGTTTCTGTGGGGAAATGTGCTCCTAATCTTATTTGGCTTCCCTTATAAGTTAGGGATATTTTTTTACCCTTCCTGCTTGTAGGACATTTTCCTTATCTCTATATTATGAAAATTTTACTTTGATACGTCTTGGTATATTTTGGCCTACTTTTATTGGATTTTGATGGGAGTTCTCTTTGCCTACTGGACTTGTATCTAGAATATATAAAGAACTTTCAAAATTCAACAATATGAAAACAAGCAAACCAATTAGAAAAAGGGGATAAGACATGATGAGACATTTAAACAAAAAGGATATAGATAAGGGGCTCAATATCACTAGCCATTAAAGAAATTCAAATTAAAATCACAATGACATCACTACACACACCTATGAGAGCAGCTAAATTTACAAAGGACAACACAAAATGCTGGCAAGGATGTGGAAAACTTGAGCGACTGATATATTGCTGGTGGGAATATAAAAATAGCTACTCTCAGACACAATTTGGCAGTTTGTTATAAACTAAACATACACATACCATGTGACCCAGCAATTGCAATTTTGGGCATTTGTCCCAGAGAAATGAAAGTTATATTACATGAACACCTGTATATAATTGTTCATAGAAGCTTTATTAATAACATGGAAAAACTGAGCACTGGGTGTTATGCTATATGTTGGAAAATTGAACTCCAATAAAAAAATTTTAAAAAATAAAAATAAAAACTGTGACATTACTCTTTAAAAAATAAATAATAATAATTCCCCCAAAAAAACTGGGAACAAGATGTCCTAAAATAGATGAATGGTTACACAACTATTCAGCAAGAAAATGGAAAAATTATTGATGCATGCAACAATATGGATGGATATTAAGAGAATTATGCTGAGTGGAATAAAAGCTAATCTCAAAAAGTCACATAATGTATTATTCCATTTTTAGAAAATTCTTAGAATGATGGAATACACATTAGTGGTTCTCAGAAATTAGGGATCTGAGGTGGAGATGGACAATAAGGGAATAGCAGGAGAGAACCCTGTGGTGATGGAACATGTATAGATTTGTGGTGTTGGTTATACAAATCTATATGTGCAATATAATTCCATAGAAAGACACACACACAGATATACACACCAGTAAGTATACATAAAACTGGTGAAATATGAATAAGGTCTTTGGTTACAGTACTGTAAATTTTCTGATTTTCATATTGTATTATACTTATATAAGATATTGCCTTTGGGATAAACTAGTTGAAGGAAACACAAGGCCTTTCTATATTCTTTTTGCACTTATTGTCAATCTACAATTATTTCTAAATAAAAAAATAAATGAAAGAAATTCAAAGAAATTTTCCCAGCTTTAGGCAGTGAAAGTATAGCCAATGAGGTTTATCTAAGGCATGATTCTTGCTAAAAGAAAATTTCCAGTGATATATATCCCTTTTCCCTCTCATTTCTATTTAGAATCACTGAAAAGCTTAAAATGGATGAAACTATATATTTCTTTTTTTGTGTATTTTGGCTTCATGATAAAATTTATTTGTAATGATTTTTGTATTTTAGTTGGCCCAATACATTTGTCTCTCTTATTCAAGGTAACGTATTATTCAGAAGATATATTTTCCACTTTAATCAGAGTCAATAATCATTTCCAAAAACCTAAATAGTGCCACTTGGTCTGAAAAGTTAATATAGTATCTAACATTGTCTCAGGAATAAAAAAAAAGCACTCGACTGAATAGACGACATTTAAATTATTATAGTGTCAATACATAGCCCAATCTTCCTCTAAACTGAAATTAGTCCATTTGTATAAAAACGAATATGATATTTTTATTCTAGATGAGATATACTAGATGTACTTTAGATTCTTATGATCATAGTAAATTAAAATTATTAGCTTTTCATCTGTAGCCTGTGGACTGATAGATATAAAATACAATGGGTCAGTCGACTCCAGTCTTGGGCTAGATGATAAATTTATTGTTCCACTGTTTCTATAGAATTTCAGATTTCATCATCAGTGCTTCTTGCACATGTAAAGTTTTCAATAAATAAATTCAATACAAAATGCAAAATATCAAAAACCTCTATTCCTATTAGTGGCTTAGTAGACCACTGACTGCCATAGGAAGAGGATCTTTGTGCCTGCTTTGTGTTTCTGCTTCCACATGCTTTAACTACAATGAATAGTCATGACTGCTTTAAGGAATTCCAGAACTGACAGTTAAAAACCATGTAACACAATGCTGTAACATGCAATTAATTTACTCAATTTCTTTGACAAAGTCTGTGGAAAAATAAAATCAAAAGCTTCTCTTAGCTGATAAGTCAGTTTACTCAAAATACTTGAGTCAAAACTAAAATACCAATTTTAGTTAAGTAATTTTGGTCAAAGTCTAAAAGGACATCACTGCCAGGAAAATCCCAGACTATACAGAGATTTAAATGTCTGCATATGAAAATTCAAGAGAAAATGCAAATTATTGAGACATGTACTGTCACCCAATTTTACAAGGTACAGCAAGAGGTGGGCTACATGAAGCATACTCTAATGATATTTCTTCAGTTTTCTGAAATTTCCACATAATAGCAAAGTTGGCATTTTATAATTTCCAGAGCTATAAATCACTTTTAAATCATGATGATACTACTCAAAACAGATGTGAAAACATGTTTGCCACAAGTGTGTAAACTGCTTATTTGTCATATTTAATAATGTTGAGACCTCTATTTTAACTTCATTTCCTTTTAATGAATCTATTGAAGAAAATATATTTTACCTTAATATCACATATATAACTGGCAGAATTTGACATTGAAAAACTCATTTAAAAGAAAGCTTTCCACTTAGCCTGGATGCAGCGTAATATGCCACTCTTATCTACTAATATCCTCATCAGAATGTGTGATCAACCTATTTGATTGAAATGAGTAAAACTCCCATTCTACATTAAAAGATTCAGAAGTGCCAGTACATACTACTGCACATTTTATGAAAATCAGTTATTGTACATCTGTACTAGCATTTCAGCTGATTTTTCATAAGACACAATAGTGTGTACTTGAGCACTGCAGCACACAGACCAGGCCTAAATGCCATTTTGACTTATGGGGTTTGCAGTTCTGATTGAATCACATGTATCATGTACAGCTTGAGATTTTCCTAGAAAAGTTGCTTTACTACTACACTGTCCTTCAAATAGTTTTGACTTGGTGGGAAGGAGGTCTCAGGAACAAATTGTTGCTGGGCTAAGAATGAAATTTGATCTTTAACTAGAATTATATTACTTGTAAGAGTTTAGGTATTTTAAACTGACTTCTTCCATTCTGGAAAGTATTCTGAAATCAATCATTTACATGTCAGAGATCCAGAGGGTATAGCCTTTCAGAGTTTGGATAAGAAATGACTAAACGTGTGGCAAGGAAATCAACAATGGATCAATGAAATTAAAATCATACATGATTCCAAATTCTAACTAAAATGCCCATTTATGTAATTAGGAAGCAAGTTCGGTATAGAGAAGAAAGATAAATTTCTCCATTAACTATTCAGCTTATGGAGTCTTTTTTTTTTTCTATATATTAGGAGTATTTTTAGTAGGGTTAGAAAAATGCACCCTATACTGAAGTACAAACTGATTGCTTGATGATCTGATAAATTACATGTTAGTTTATGTTCTTTAGCTTAGAGTTACTGTTTAATTCATGTTAGACATAATGTATAGCCTATAAGATACGCCAATATGTTTTCTTTTTTTCTCTTTTAGCCTTTTTTAAAAAAGACTTTATTTATTCATGAGAGACACACGCACGGAGAGGCAGAGATACAGGCAGAAGGAGAAGCAGGCTCCATGCACCAGAAGCCCAACGTGGGACTCGATCCCAGGTTTCCAGGATCGCGCCCTGGGCCAAAGGCAGGCACCAAACCGCTGCGCCACCCAGGGATCCCTATCTTTTAGCCTTTTAAACAAAATTGTACTCAGTTTTCATACAAAGATAACATGACTTTGAAATTCTTACTCTCCCTACCTTATTTAAACTGATATCCAAAGGAAAAAAAAAAACTAGATACTGTGCAGAGATGATACATGTACCTCAGTGGATCGAAAACTAGATTGGTATCATATCTATCAAAATTCTAGGTAAATAAATACTTGGTTGGAGTAACTTGCTAAGCTTTCATTTGAAATGCCCAAGTAAGCATATATTTAAAAAATCTCTTTTTTATGGTTGAGAGAAACATCTTTTCTCCATGACAGCAACCCAGTTTTTCAAATGTAATTATCAAATTCTAAGTCATTTAAACATAGTTAACAAAGTGCATATATAATAAAAAGAGTCAGATGTTTCTGATCAGGCATAATAATAGGACTTAAAGTGAACTTTCCAACCACAGGCACTGAAAAACTTCAGGTTGAAAAGTAATTTAGGGGATCCCTGGGTGGCGCAGCGGTTTGGCGCCTGCCCTTGGCCCAGGGCGCGATCCTGGAGACCCGGGATCGAATCCCACATCGGGCTCCCGGTGCATGGAGCCTGCTTCTCCCTCTGCCTGTGTCTCTGCCTCTCTCTCTCTCTGTGACTATCATAAATAATTAATAAAAATTAAAAAAAAAAAAGAAAAGTAATTTATTAACATTAAATAAACTTTAGGTAAGGATTTTTTTTTTTACTACTAAAAGAATTTATCTAAAGCCAGTGTAAATATATTCTGATTAGGAAATGTGGATGCAATATACAGCACTGGCATGTTAATTTAGTTACTATCCAATATTTATATGCCCATCAAATAAGCAATAATAATTTTACTTTTATTATCCTTTTGGAATTTTTTGATGGTTGGTCCATTATCCTGATCAACAATAAGTTCCTCTCTATTGTTGGACATTATAGCTATAAATAAAGATAAAACTCAGTAATTTTCTTGCAAAACATCCAAAAGAAAGGTAGAAAAGTATTACATAAATATCTATTTTACTCCAATAACAATTAGCATGAATTGTATACATCTCTAATTCTGAAATAGTGGAATCATTTGTGCTGGTTTGATGAATATATAATTTAAAAATCAATAAGCTGCTCAACCATGTGAATTTTTAAATTGGAATTAATATATACAGCATATATAATTGCCCACAGATTTTCTTTAAATCACTTTAAAAGTTTGCTCTTTTAAAATACATAGCAAATTAGCTATTTATCTGCATAATTAATAATCTACTTCCCAAAATGTTTCTAGAAATAATTACTACTTAATTTCCTGAGTTTAAAATAATTACAGATTCAACTCACTTTACAGAGTATTTTGCAAATACATATAGCAAAATTAATTGGTTAAGTATAACTTTCTGGTAATTATTATAAATACTTCTTCACAAAAACAGTTCTATTGAAAGAGGAAAAACATGCCAATTTTCATAGTTTATCATTTAATTCTTTTTTGTTATATTTTATTAAAACATTGTATTGCTTTATTAAATAAAATATGGTCACATTACACCAAAATTTCTCAATTTTTTTTTTTGTTGCTGCTATAGTCTATCTCATTATCATGCTCAGACAACTGGGAATGTGCATAGACAGCCTAATTACTACCAGCGAGGTTAGAAATGTTTTATGTGGTTAATGTATTTTTTTTAGAATAACACATTGCTTTAGAAATATTTGATTTTACTTCTAAATGTAAGATACCATTCCCTTACAATATATCTATCACATAGTATATTTCCCTATGCTGCTTTTAGCCAACTCTCAATATTTATTTCTCTCTCTCTTTTTGGCCCCTCCCCTCATCAATACAAAGATTATCCTAACAGAATAATATGTGTTTTGGTTTCTTGATTCATTAATGGTCATCTGGCTATATCTCTTTGTCTTGCTCAGACTGCCTTAAATCAGTTGCACACAGTATTATAACAACCAAAAGCTATGACAAAATAAAGCTAGAAGACCCATTACCTCTTCCAGGAATTAAATTCACTCCCTTAAGACCACTAACCTCGGGAACCCTGGGTGCCGCAGCGGTTTAGCGCCTGCCTTTGGCCCAGGGCGCAATCCTGGAGACTCAGGATCGAATCCCACGTCGGGCTCCCGGTGCATGGAGCCTGCTTCTCCCTCTGCCTATGTCTCTGCCTCTCTCTCTCTCTCTGATGACTATCATAAATAAATAAAAATTAAAAAAAAAAAGACCACTAACCTCAAGTTCTAGCTCAGTGATTCTTAACTCTGGCTACACATTAGAATCTTATGAGACACTGAAAAAAAAAAAAAAGTGCCTCCAGGTTTTATTCCAGACTAGGTAAATCAGAATTGGAGCATGTAACCTGGGCATCCAGATTTGTAAATGCCCCACAGGTGGTTATAATGGGAAGCCAGATTTAAGACTCACTGGGCTTACTATAAGCTGCAAACAATAAATAATATTGGCAGACTGAGACGTGGAAGAATTTCCAGAAGGGAGAAATAATATTCATCCTTCCCCAGGAGAGTTTCAGAAACTAACACCTCTGCTAATCTCTCAAATACCACTTTCCCCAACAAAACAAAACAAAACAAAAAAACAACAACAACAGAAACAAAAAACAAAAAAACAAAAAACAAAAAAACACCACTTTGGAGAGGCTTCAAGCAGTCACTATTATGAAGCATAAAATCTTAGAGTGCATATAAGGAACATCCCTATAGAGTAAGACTAAAAGCGGAGCAGAAATCATTTTTCCTAGAGGAGATGGATATTTAGGAAATTAGGTTCTGTAGATACAGAAAATAAAGATTTTACCATCTTGTTTGGTTCATAATTGTTATATACTAAATGAGAACTTGTTACAAGTGAATGCACTTGGTAACATCTGTATACCTGAGTAAAATCAGGCAGCAAGGAATGATAAGCAATTATGACAGACAGGGCAGCCCTGGTGGTGGAGCAGTTTAGCGCCGCCTGCAGCCCGGGGTGTGATCTTGGAGACCTGGGATCGAGTCCCACGTCATGCTTCCTGTATGGAGCCTGCTTCTCCCTCTGCCTGTGTCTCTGCCCCTCTCTCCCTCTGTCTCCATGAATAAATAAAATCTTTTAAAAAATCATGGTAAAGACGCAGCAAAAAACAGTGCTTATCCCTCACACTTCATTAGCATTTTAAATTTCTAAAGTATTTTTCCATATATATTTCATTTGACCTCACAAAAATCCAGTGTGTTAGGCATGGCAGTAATTATTTCCATATATTAAGTAAATAAACTCATTATGGTTAAGTGACATACCCAAGATCTCATAGCTAGTCAGTGCCAGAACCATGGCTAATTCAAGTCTCCAATATGCCACATCACTGACAAAAGCATAGTATTTCTGGAATAGTGTCTATGGTATAAGACTTCTGAGATAATAAAAAGCAACAAAATGTTAAATACTTGTGATCTAAATTATTGAGATTACAGCAAATTATATATTGATTCACATTTTAGTCACTCTTAAATGATCAACTGTTTAAAAGATATTTTATCTTTCATTATTCAAAGATGCAGTGAATGTAGCAAATGTATTATATCACCTGAACTGTTAAATACCAATATATTGAACTATCTTAACATATACGCTTAAAAATATCCCATCATATTGTTCCCATTGAATCCAGTGATGCAGTAAACGAAGGCCCTTCCAGAGAAGAAACTTGTAACACTTTAAGTTTCATTTTGTTGTTCAGCAATAAAAAATGACCACTTCAAAAAGCCCCCCTTTTTTAAGGAGAGATCAACTCCCCCAGTTTCTTTCTTAATAATGAAGAATTTCCTGAAAGAATATATCTAATTTCTGTTTTAGATGAGACACTTACCCATCCTCTCTGAATGGTGATCCATCTGAGAGGGAGAGCTGGACACACTGCTGCTGGGGTGGGAGGAAGCCTGACTCCCAGGATGATGGTTCTCTTCCAGAGAGGCAACAGGAGAAGGACTCTCTGGGATCCGTTCCTGACACGAAAGGAAATGTCACCTGTTCACCAAGGTTTTTTTTTATGTTGGTTGAGTCCATAACATTTGAAATTTTGACTTTTCACTTATCCCCAAAGTATGCATGTTCATAATACCTGATCTTAAATGTGTATCTTTAGACAAATACATAATTTTTGTTCTTGTGAAATTAGTAGGATATTATGAGGGCTAAATAAGAGAACATGAAAGGGCTCAGTGTCATGCTGGATATATATAGAGATTCAAGAAAGGCTAGTTTCCATTTCCTTTCCTAGAAAATTCATGAAGAATTACGAACATAGGTGGGTAGTGAGGATTGGTGTTATTATAAACTTTTATATTTACATAAAGAATATACCAAAGCCTAGAGGGTGGTCCTACTCTCTAAGATCTCCCAAAAGTAAACACTTGAGAGCCAAGGAATAAAACTCACCGATAGTGGCATCTGGTACATATTGAGTCTTTCTGCACAAATAAAAATTATGGAGAAAATATACATGCACTCTATTAGACCTCAGGAATATATGTTGAATTCTGCCACCAAAATGGTTTGGTAGACACAGGACATAATGATGAATTTTCCAAACTCACACTAAAACCTATCAGTATCAATATTTGTATTGTTTAGATTTTTATGGTTTTAAATAATAAGTTTGAATAAAAATAAAACATTCATTTTACATACCTCTACAGTAACTGTTGTAGTTCTCAAAAATTTTGTGACTCTGGATAATGCTATAAAACTCTGAAATTATTCACTATGTTTATGCATCACAACTTGATGAGTAAATCTGACAATCATTCAACTAAATTGATCAGTAAAAGAACCAAATTGCTGTGTTTATGCATATATGCAATAAATGTGACTGGGTAATAGGCAAGTTGGGACAGAGAATGTTTGTTCTATAAAATATTTAATTCATCCATAACAGGCTTCTTAAAAGTTCTAATTATCTGTAATGACATCAGCATTCTAATCATCATAATATTAAGAATTAGTTTGTCAAAAATGTGCTTGTGCATTTTCATATTGATTTTGCATGAGACCTAAAATTTATAAATTCCTTAAAGAAAACTATTGTTTGTTTAAATACAAAAGTAATAGCATGAGAGTTAAAGCTTATTATTTCATTAGTAGAAGTCAACATTTTGCAATGTCTATCATTGTGGCAGGCAGAATAGGGGCCCCCAAAATGTTAACTCCACATCCTAATGACTGAGACCTCTGAATATGTTACATCACTTGTGTATATGTTACATCACATAGTAAATGGATTTTTCAGATGTGATTGAGAATCTTGAGATAGATAAATTATACTTAGAGGCCGAAAGGAAAGGTCAGAGGGAAATATTATGGAACCATGAACCAAGAAATGTGGGTGGCTTCTAGAAGCTGAAAAATGCAAGGAAATGGATTCATCCCTGGAAGCTACAGAAAGAAATGCAGCCCAGCCAACACTTTTAGATTTTAGCTCAGTGATACCCATGTTAGACATCCAACCTACAGAACCATAAGAAAATAAATGTGCATTGTTTTAAGCCACTAAATTTATCATATTTTGCTATAGCAGCAAGAAAACACTAATACAGTCTTCAATGAAGTAGTTTTATTTTTAATGGTGTTTTATATTACTGTTTAGCATATAATTAACATCTGATAATTTTAATAAAATGAATAGTAGACTTTGCGTATATTAGTTGCAGTATTATTCCTAATTAAATAGTGATAATTATAATAAACTTATGTTGCACTTTAAATGCTCTATAACTGGTTTCATACCTCAAAAACAATGTTTCAATGTTTTTAATATACATTTCATTTATATTTACACTAAAGATAAATATCTAGTTGTAAAGCTACATTTATAGTACAAAATGAACATATAAGCAAAGCAGAAGAGTTTTTATTTTCTAAACAATTACCCTTGTATTCTGGAGTGATGGGACAAGGATAGACAGCAAAGTATATACAGCTCTTGTACTGATTCCTTTACTTTCTAATAAACTAGTAGTTTATTAGTTGTGAAATTAAACCAAAATTGTCATGACTGAAAATATATTCTTTAAATAGCATATGTACACAGACAACACCTATGCAAGGAATTTTTGATATAAGATCAAAATTAGTTTTTGGTTTTCACTGTTACATAGACTCAATGATTCTATGCCAAAATATGTACATAAATTGTAAAACATTCAGTATTTGTCTTTGAATTGTAACATTGAAAATGTGTTGAAAAAATATGTAATTCAATGTCCTACTTTTAAGTTTGATGGACATCTGAATGAATGGACAGGGACAATGTACAGCAGTTAGTAGGCTAAACTAGAACTGAAAAAAATCACTGTATGGTGGCAAACAGGAATCATACACATAGAAATATATGCTGCCATAATAAAAATGGAAAATTTTTAAATGATTCATAAAATCGATGATTTGGAAAAACAAGAGAATCCAACTAACAGTGATCATTGCTCTTGTTCACTCCACCTAATAAAAAATTAAAGCTCATTTTGAATTTAAAAAAAAAATTGAAAGAACATCTACACAAATAGAAAATGCTACGAAAATGAGAAAAGATACAATACTACAAAGGAAGATTCCCTCAAATGATTAAGATTAGCAAATGATCAAATAATATAAACTCAACCTACTCTTCAACTCTTTCTTTGACATTTTCAACACCATATTAGGTGATAAATAACTTTGAAAACATGATTTAGGGTGACAGTAATATTCTCATAAAGTAATATTTCTCATAATATTCTCATAAAGTAATATTTCTCCTTTAAGATATTACACTTTCCAAATTCAGTCAAGGTTCAGTTCATTGTTATTGTTTTCCTAAGGCATCACAGAGGTCTGACTTTTTCACCATGTAAACTGTATTAGATAACTTCAGTGCCTTATATTGATTAAGAGTTAGGTGGGTTTAAAAATATATATGTCTGTGTGGAACTGGGAATATTTAATTTCTCTTAAAGTAACTAATAGTTCTATGAACAATTTATTTGCAATAAACAGATCAATTTTTCATCCTTGTAATCGGTATGCATCTATTTAGCTATTTAATTGCAATGTGCTTTGGTTCATTAGGTGGCTACTCTTGTGTCTCAGCCTAGTTAAAATTTCACAGCAAGTTAATCTGTTTTATTACAAATGAGAACACAAGTGATAATGTCCTCATCATTTGCCAAATACAGGGTTAACGGTAATTGCAACAAATCAATAAGGGCATTTAAAAAGGAAAATTGCAACTCTAAAACTCCAATCACTTATAGTCATTGATGAGTTCATTTTATTTGGTATTTATGACTTTTACAACCCTGTCACACTTCATGTATTTCATTTGGGCTCCATTGACAACAGCTGTAGCTCTTCTGAAACACTACAGTTCTTCTCTAGATTCAAAGTAGCCAAGGGGAGACATTTCCAAGATTGATAAATACTTAATCAAATGCCCATTTCCCCCTGCAATTAGTAAAATTATCTGTGATAATAACTCAAATTCTAGCATGTATGTTTATAGTTCAGGGCTTATGCCTAATAAGAAACATTACAGAAAATGTTATTATTTAGTACATACTATGCCCTCTTTTATCATACTTTTCCCCTTTCGGGGGGCATATATCACAAGTAGTCAAAGGAGACATTCATCATATTAAATCATTTGAAAGTACATTTGAACCTTAATAAAGAATAGGGTCAATGCTTAGAAAATTCATTTTTATACAAGGTTTAACACAATCAATTTGGTTTAGGATTTAGTTTTTTGGCACTTAAGTATCAACTCTGCCGATTTTCATGTATATTCTTTATTTCATCTCAATATATTCCTTTACATCCTTGGAAATATGGTAGTATACATGGAATGTGTGAAGTACTAATAAATGCATATTAAACATGTGTTTATATGTGTGTGTACATGTGTATAGTTGACTTTTACTAACAACTGTATCAATCAATGTTAAATTGTTACCACTGACATCTTATTATATTGTTATCAAATAGTCAGTGTGATTATTATATAATTTTTTATAATTTTTATTTAATTGGAATTCAACTCTCTATAATTATGCTTCCAAATAGTAATCTGTTAATGAGTTCCTAAAGGATTTAATGGCTTCACTACTGAGGAGTGGCTTTTGGAAGTTTCTCTGAGTGCTAGATATTTTTTATTCATGCATTTGTCATGATATTTCATATTTAATTGATGTGCTCCTTCTCTATTGTCACCAGAGTTTTGCAGAAACAGAACAGATTGAAACTTGACAGACTTTAATAATAAAATCAAGGACAGGGAAATGAAAAGTTTATTCATTGTTGCTGTTAATTTACCTTATTATTAATCCTGAGGAAGAATCTGATGCCCAAATTTGGTATCTCTGAACAACATTGGAAACATGACAACTTATGGATCTTTACAAATTGATTTAAGATTTACTCTCTGGGGGCACTTGGGTGGCCAATTAAGCAGCCAACACTTGGTTTTAGCTCAGGTCATGATCTCGAGGTCCTGGAATCAAGCCCTACATTAAGCTCTGTGCTCAAAGGGGAATCTGTGGATTCTCTCTCCCTCTCCCTCTGCCCCGCCCCCTGCTCATGCTCTATCTCTCTAAAATAAACAAGTTTTTATTATAAAAAAGTCTGTATTCCATGATTAACAATTATGAATGTTAACATAGGTGACTATGGCAGGATTTTCATGAATTTAGATAATATAGGCACATTGAGGTTGCAGCTGGAACACAAAACCATGAAACACTGCAAAATCATAGGCACAGTCTACATGTGATATAAGTTATATTAGGGCAAAGGATCCTTTCGCACCTTCAATATGATCAACTTGTTCTGGAAGAGGGTGACATTTTAAGGAATCAGTCATAATATCTACTCATGGCTTACAAATGCCCTTGAGTGGGAAAATATATTAATTCAGTGGGAAAATGCAGAGTTTCCAAATTGTGTTTTGGGCTTGGACCACCACCACCCACCCAAACACACAGACACACAGACACGCAGACACATGCGCACACACACACACACACACACACACACACCCTTCAGTTCTCATTCAATATATCTTCACCTCATGTTCTAAAAGATAGTAATTGCTTTGTCTTCTCATAGAGCATTGTTTTTCTTTTTCAAGTTCTATTTAAATTCCAGTTAGTTAACATAAAGTATAATATTAGTTTCAGATGTATAATTCAAAATAAAGCCTCAACCAGTGATTTTTTTAGTGAATTTGAATTATCATAAAGAATCCTGTGTTAATTTTAATACCAGATGTTCACATGTTAATGCCACTGCCTTGTGACCATTTCCTATCAATTCATTAATTGCCAGCTGCTTGGCCAAACAAAAAACAGAGCTAGTCAGATGGTACTGGTAAACAGCCAAATAACTGCGTCCTATGTAAATTTCTCAAATTTCTTGTCAGAGAAAACTATGCCACACGGATATTACAAAGTATCCCATGATGTATGGAATTGTTGAATCGCTATATTGTACACCTGAAACTAATATAACACTTTATGTTAACTAGCTGCAATTAAAATAAAAATTTAAAAACAGTTTCCCACAGATAAAAAAAAAAAAAAGGTACTTAAATGTCAAATAGGAAATAGGTTTTTATACCAGTCAGGTATATTTTACCTATTTTGCTCTCAGGATCTTGCCACACTCAGTGATATAACTGAATGATGAATAGCCTTGCAAGCCTACTGATCATAATGCAGATTCCAATTCCTGTTATAGCTACATGAGTTATGAAATACAAATGCTACTAGTGGAGCCAATGGTAAAGGGATCTGCAGCAGAACTAAAGAATTGTGCTTGGAGTAACAATATTTCCAACTAATTTTTGTAAAAACAAAAACCAAAAAAAGAAAAAAAATTGCAACTTGTAATGTCTTTTCTAGTTTTGAAATTAAATTCTGCATCACTATCATTTATTTTAGAAATTCTCCCCAAAGTTTAATATCCAATTAATCATTTTTAATTCATGCAACAAATATTTATTAAGAATCTAATGTACCAATTGGGGATGGAAAGAAGGTCCATGGATATTTTCACATGAGATGTATATGTTCATAGTTCAAACTAAAGACTAAACAATTCCCCATAAACATTCAAAGATGGCTCAAAATAAAATACAAATCAGATCAATTTGGGTATTAGAATGGACACTCCTTTCCAGTCCCCACCAAATTCCTAACTCTTTTTTCCTGCGTGGAGATCAAAGCAGCCATGACAGGTGAACAAATAAATGCTTTGCAGAGAGAGAGAGAGTCCAATACATGTATATGTATCTAATGGTGAGGGAACCCTTAGTTCTGGTACTGATAAGGGTTACACAGAGGAATGTATATAAAGGAAGTGACTCTTTTCTCAGGCTAGATCTTGGCCATGATATTGGTTTCTACTTATTGATATGGATCCTTGAATATAAAACATAGTAAAATAAAACAATATTTTCTAATATACACTGGCTATTTACTAAATGCCAAACAGTGTTCTAAGTGTGTTGACAAGCCTTGTCTCATTTAGTTTCATGTTAACACTATGAGGTAGGTATAATTACTCTAGCCATTTCACAGGAAGATGAGGCAAACTGAGATACAGGTATACTAATTTGCTTAAGGTCACATAAAAAGGAATGGTGAAACCAAAAATCAAATACAGGCAGGCATTCTGACTTCAGAGCCCATACTCTTACCCATTAGGACGTACTGCCTCCAATGAAATCTGCTTCTTAATTGATCTAACTTCGCTAATAAACTATGATGGTTCTAGCCAGAAACAGTATATAATTCTATAAATTATTCTGAAGGTGGAGCTTACATATGTTTCATTTTAGTGTTTTTGACAAAGCAATGTGACATACTCATTTGCACATATCAAATCTTGCAAAATCAGTGAATTCTGTGTTCTTGCCCTCTTTTCTAACGAAAAAATGATGAAATAATAATAATACAGTAAGCCAGTATTCAGCAATAACTGTCCTTTTTAGCCAACTGCAAGGCTAATTGCAATATACTTGATTTTTTTAGTCTGTATTACCCTTTTCCTCAAAGATCACCAGTGATTCACAACCTTTTGCCCACCCTACTTAATGCTCTAAAACAGTGCTATCCAATAAAATGTTCTGCAGTGATGCAATGTTCTGCACTTGCATTGTCTAATATGTGTCACAAGTGATGTGTGACTTTTGAGCACTTGGAATGTGACTACTTGCAACAGAGCAACTGAAGTTTTCATTTTCTTTAATTCATTTAAATTGAAATAGCCATATATGTCTAGTGGCTGCTCTATTGAACAGTGTTGTTACACGGATATGTCTATGTATCTAAAACTCATTGCTGGACTCCCTGGGTGTGTCAGTCAGTTAAGCATCTCCCCTCAGTTCAGGTCATAATCCTGGGGTCCTGGGATCAAGCCTCACAGGCTCCCTACTCAACAGGAGTCTGCTTCTCCCTCTTCCTCTGCCCTTCCCCTCCATCATGATTGCTTTCTCTCTTAAATAAATAAAATATTTTAAAAAACATTGTTATTTATAATGGTTACATGGTTTACATCCATGGAGATAGGGAATTGTATTAAACTATAAGCAAATTTATATATATATATATTCATATATATATATAAAAATTTTATATATGTATATATAAAATTTAGAAGTACAAGTTTCTAAAAGTCACCTCACTTCTCAGATCCCTAAAAAGCTATGTTTTTTCTCTCCTACCTGTGAAAAGAAAATTTTTAAAAGATGACAGCGGTGGTGAATAAACAGCCATGTCTATTCTTCATGTTAGTTTTCACTATTTGAGGGCATTTGCAGGAATCCACATCTCTAATTACCAAATGTTTCTCACACTGAGGTAGAAACATTTACACACTGGTAGAAGAAAAATACTCAAAGGCAAACATGTTCCTTTCAGTTTGACATCATTCTTTGTTAAGATGGTATAATTTCAATGGTGAAACAAACTGCTTAGTCATTAATTTTCATAGAGGTTTCTCAAACTTTTAGTTAACATGTTATGTTACTCTGAAGAAATAGAAATTAGTAGACAAAGTGGTTTCAAAAGTTTTGGTTTTGTTTAATGGATATGAAGGGAGATTGGCATGAAGAGTTTGATTTGATAAACATTTCATATTTCATATAATGCTTTAAAAGGAAAGTCTTATCTTGAAGTGAAGCCTGTTCAAACTAGGGCCAATTATTAAATATCCACAGCAATTTTGTGAGTCAGGTATTAAAATGATGGTAACTTGAAATCACTCCTGATGGAAATATTTACAACACAGAAATTGGAAAGTGTTATAAGTCAGAGCTTTTCATTTTTATTTATTTATTTTTAGATCTGGTTTACAGGCATACTATTGGATGCTGGTTCAAATAAAAAACATAGAATGTTTAAGTCCTTTATAGGAATCTGGGGGTTTTATTTCATTGTAATATTCAACATTATCTGACTAGACAAATATTAAGTATATGAATAAGTACACTAAATGCTGTAGTCATTTGAGTTTTTGAGCATTCAAAGGAATACAAATAGAGTGTCATATGATAAAAATACATGTTAGGTAAATATGCACTCAATTATAGTTGTCTGCATCCCATGTAGTTCCCTTTAAAGAACCTGAAAAATTGGAAACCAACATTAGTGCAGTAACAAAACATCTATTAAAATATTAAACAAAGTCTGTAGGAAAATTCAAATCTTTATATTAGTTTCCATTCTTGCTATGATTAGGAACCCAGGTCTTACAAAGTATAAAACAAAATCTGCAAAACCATGTTTTCAAGTACATGAGTTCATTTGTCTATTTAAATTCCAATCAAAAATTATAAAACTATTAAGTCTGTTTATTGTTTGTCTCTCCTCATTAGATCATAAACCTTAAAACTTCTTGATACATAATCGGGACTCAATTGTTGGAAAACAAAAAATATAGATGGACCCCAAAACTTTTAAAACTAGGTATCAGTGGCTTATTCTGATTCAATTAGTTAACAAATGGGCTTGCTAACAAATGCCAATTGGGCTGGACTGAATTAAAATGAGGAGTTAACATGACTTATACATTAACCTAAAGAGTTTTTTGATGTAGACTCAATCAGAAGAAATGTATAAACACAGAAATAAATGTAAAGAAAGTGAGATCAATTTTGCAGGAAGGAAAATTGAAGTGCAGAAATATTAAAATAGTTGCTTCCAGACCTTTAATTAAAATGTTAAGTGCTGGTAATTAAATATGGTTTGTAGATCAGTCATTCACTAACTTGATAACCTCTATTTATCATATAGTACTAATACTCAAATCACGTGATGTAAGACCAGCTTCCAAAGGAGATAGAGATCACAGTCTCATGATCATCAGTGGCAAGGCACAGGTATCAGCTTAACATAAACTATGCTAAAGAAGAGTAGCTGCATTTAGGATACAAAACTTTCTTTTAATATCATAGCATTTTTTTAAATTCCAGGAACATTTTTAAATGATATGAGGAAAAGGTAAAGTTTTACTTGAAAGCAAATAAAAAGATATGTAAACAATAAGAATAATTCGAACATATGAATAAATTGGTAGGTCTTTTGGTGAACTTTCATAAATTTTAATAAACTAAACACATATTTTGGACTTTTTGTATAATGCTCCTAATCTCTTTCTGTGTATATTGTTTCTGATATAAATTTATTTTTCTGCAACTGAGTTTTAAAATGCTGATAATAGGGGCAGCTGAGTGTCTCATATGGTTAAGCATCTGCCTTCAGATCAGGTCATGATCTTTGAGGCGGGAGATGAAGCCTCCTCACATCAGGCTGCCAGCTCAGCAGGGAATCTATTTCTCCCTCCTTCTCTGCCTCTCTCTCTGCTCTTGCTCTCTCTCTGTCTCTCTTTCAAATGAATGAATAAAATCTTTATTAAAAATGCTGGAGAATGAACTAGACCACTCTCTTTCACCATACACCAAGATAAACTCAAAATGGATGAAAGATCTAAATGTGAGACAAGATTCCATCAAAATCCTAGAGAAGAACACAGGCAACACCCTTTTTGAACTCGGCCATAGTAACTTCTTGCAAGATACATCCACGAAGGCAAAAGAAACAAAAGCAAAAATGAACTATTGGGACTTCATCAAGATAAGAAGCTTTTGCACAGCAAAGGATACAGTCAACAAAACTAAAAGACAACCTACAGAATGGGAGAAGATATTTGCAAATGACATATCAGATAAAGGGCTAGTTTCCAAGATCTATAAAGAACTTATTAAACTCAACACCAAAGAAACAAACAATCCAATCATGAAATGGGCAAAAGACATGAACAGAAATCTCACAGAGGAAGACATAGACATGGCCAACATGCACATGAGAAAATGCTTTGCATCACTTGCCATCAGGGAAATACAAATCAAAACCACAATGAGATACCACCTCACACCAGTGAGAATGGGGAACATTAACAAGGCAGGAAACAACAAATGTTGGAGAGGATGCAGAGAAAAGGGAACCCTCATATACTGTTGGTGGGAATGTGAACTGGTGCAGCCACTCTGGAAAACTGTGTGGAGGTTCCTCAAAGAGTTAAAAATAGACCTGCCCTACGACCCAGCAATTGCACTGTTGGGGATTTACCCCAAAGATACAAATGCAATGAAACGCCGGGACACCTGCACCCCGATGTTTATAGCAGCAATGGCCACGATAGCCAAACTGTGGAAGGAGCCTCGGTGTCCAACGAAAGATGAATGGATAAAGAAGATGTGGTTTATGTATACAATGGAATATTACTCAGCTATTAGAAATGACAAATACCCACCATTTGCTTCAACGTGGATGGAACTGGAGGGTATTATGCTGAGTGAAGTAAGTCAGTCGGAGAAGGACAAACATTATATGTTCTCATTCATTTGGGGAATATAAATAATAGTGAAAGGGAATATAAGGAAGGGGGAAGAAATGTGTGGGAAATATCAGAAAGGGAGACAGAACGTAAAGACTGCTAACTCTGGGAAACGAACTAGGGGTGGTAGAAGGGGAGGAGGGCGGGGGGTGGGAGTGAATGGGTGACGGGCACTGGGGGTTATTCTGTATGTTAGTAAATTGAACACCAATAAAAAATAAATTAAAAAAAAAAACAAATAAAAACCAGGGAGCTCATTGAAAAAAAAAAAAATGCTGGAAATGGGCAGCTCAGGTGGCTCAGCGGTTTAGCGCCGCCTTCAGCCAAGGGTGTGATCCTGGAGATCCGGGATCGAGTCCCACGTCGGGCTCCCTGCATGGAGCCTGCTTCTCCCCCTGCCTGTGTCTCTGTCTCTGTCTCTCTCTGTCTCTGTCTCTCAGGAATAAATAAATAAAATCTTAAAAGAAATAAAATAAAATAAAAATGCTGGAAATAAGGATATAATATAAATACCAGGAGATCATTAACTGTAGAGTTGCTAGCACAGGTGGCACTCTAATCACATTAAATTGTATATTCTGTGAACTGATTATTTCTCCCAAATTCATATGTTGCAACTCTAACCATAATGTGATGGTATTTGTGTGGAGGCCGAGAAAATTAAGGCCATTCCACCTCAAGTTCAGCGTTAGCACAAGTACAGCCATCTCAGGCCCCTGTGAATAAGAGCGAACTTTACCCTACTTCAGTTACAGGAAAAACCGCAGAACGCTCTTGAAAGCCCCGTATCAGAATGAGAACAGAGCTTAAGAAATTCCTCCACCCCTTCTGGAAATCCCCTAGACCAGCCCATAAAAACCCAGCTGAAACCCGCCTCGGGGTCCAAGTCCCTGCTCTGTTGTGTCGGGTATACTTGGACAAGCTCGAGCTTGCTAATAAACCCTCATGCGCTTGCATCCGTGTTGGCTCCTTGGTGGTTTCTCGGATTCGCAATCTTGGGCACAACAATTTGGACATGGAATTTTGGGGGGTTAATGAAGTCATGGGGAGGCATAGCCTTCATGATGGGATTAATACCCTTATAAGAAGAGATATAAGAAATTTTGCTTCCTGTCTTTGCCATGTGAGAACTACAGTGAGAAAGTGGTAATATGCAAATGAGAAAAAGAGCTCTCACCAGGAATCATAAGGCACTTTGATCTTGGACTTTCCAGTCTCTAGAACTATGAGAAATAAATTTATCATATTTAAACCATCTGGTCTATGGTATTTTGTTATAGCAAACTACTAAGCTAAGACAATATAATACACAGCAAAGAGGGTTAATCAGGTTGTTATGACTTTCCCAAATTCACAGTGCATTTGTCAGAAAGAAATCAAATTTCATAATTATGAAATTCCTTTCAAAATGTTAAATTTTCTAATGGTATTCTGGGAGGTCAATTGACTCTTAGATGGTCAACATCATATAAAAGGTACGGTGACCTCATTTCAAATATTTTGCAAAACAATGAATAATACTAGCTAAAATTTCCATTTTTTTTATGCCAAAATGCTGGGACAAAAAAAAAAACTGTAAATAGAAGAGGAAGATGGTGGTGGAGTAGGAGGACCCTAGGCTCCTTTAATTCCATGAACACAACTAGATAATTATCAAATCATCCTAAATACCCCAGAAATAGACATGAATACTGACAGAACAAATTCCACAACTAAAGGCATAGAAGAGGCTACATCAAAGGAAGCAGAGTACAGAGATGTGGTTTAGAGAAGAAATAGATCCTGGGTGCTACAGAAAGTAGGGAGCTATGATTGCAGAGAAGTGACCATCAGAGAAGACCACACAGGGGAACACACAATGAGAACATTTCCCCATAGCCATCGATCTAGAAAATGAACTGAGATGAATTCAGTGAGTTCTTGCAACCATCAGGGCTTAAAACCTAGAGTTTTAAAGATCAGAAGTCTTGGCTAGGATAGAGCCTTGCGGGCACTGCCCTTCTCCTGGAGAGGAGGCAGGCAAATAACCCAGGGGCAGATATCATGGAAACATTGATCTGAAGAATGACTGGGAATAGAGTGGGGATATTATTTGCTCTTATTGGAGCATTTCCCTGAGTGTCAGCATTCACAGAGAAGCTTCTTCTAGAACAGTGGAGCTGGCTGGTGCCATCTGTCTCACTGGCACCTCAGCGTAAACACAAAGCTACCTGCAGGAAGCAGCCCAGAACCAACAATAAGTTGCTAATTTGCTTCACCAAGCTTAACCCCGTGCTCTGTAGCAGGTCTTCCTGTCTCAGTTAAACTTGCCTCAGTCTCACCACAGAGTGCCCCTTCCAAAGAAAATGAGCAAAAACACCCACCCACACCACGTCTCCTGACCAGAGAGTTCCACAGGGCCTCAGTTCTGGTGGAAGTTATGTCAGATCTCATTTAACAAAAAGACCAGGGCTCACCTGCATAAAACTTGATACATTCAGGCCAGGGGCCAAACACTGTCCACAGCAGGCAAGTAAATACTATACAGACAATTGGCCTGAAGGAAAGAGCAGCCAAAACACAATAGCAGAACACACACAGCACACACTGGAGACACTTCCTGAAGCACCAGGCAATGGGCATTACATGACTTCTTCATAAGGCCATTACTTTCAGGAGCAAGAGACGTAAGTGCCTTTTCTAACAGAGAAGATAGATATTTAGACAAAATGTGAAGATGAAGGAATTTATCCCAAATGAAAGAACAAGATAAGGCCATGGTGACAGATACAAGCAATAATAATAATAATAATAATAATAATAATAATAATAAAGGTAACAAGCCTGATTGAGAATTTAAAGCAATAATCATAAGAATACTCACTGGGCTTGGGAAAAGAATAGAAGACATCACTGATACCCTACTGCAGAGATAAAAGATTTAAAAATGAATTGATCAAACATGAAGAAGGCAATAAAGATTAGAAATAATCTTGATACAATGAACAGGAATCTGGAAGAAGCAGAATGAACTAGTGATCTAGAAAAGAAAATAATGGGACATAATAAAGTTGAACAAAAGAGAAATAATTATGAAACATGACAATAGACTTAGGGAACTCAGTGACTCCATCAAACATAATAACATTTGTATTATAGGAGTCCCATAAAAAGAATAAAGAGTAAAGGGGACAGAAATTTTTTTGGAAGAAATAATAACTGAAAACTTCCTTAATCTGGAAAAGGAAAAAGACACCTAGATCCAGGAGGCACAGAGAACACTCCTCAAAATCAACAAAGGTAGACCCACATCAACACATATTATGCTTAATTTTGCAAAATATAGTGGTAAATAAATAATCTTAACCAGCAAAACAAAAGAAGTCCATAACATGCAATGGAAGACCCAGAAGGCTAGCTGGGGATTTCTCAACAGAAACTTGGCAAGCCAGAAGAGAATGGCATAATATATTCAAAGTGCTAAATGGGATAAACCTGGTACCAAGACTGCTGTATGTAGGAAAACTATCTTTCAGTATAGAAGGAGAGATATACCCAGAGAAGTAAAAACAAAATGTCTAGCAATTGTAAATATTTATGCCCTCAATTTGGAAGCATGTAATTATATAAAACAATTAACAGCAAACATAGGGAATTCATTGATAATAATACAATAATAATAGGGGGCTTTAACACTCCACTTACATCAATGCACAGATCATCTAAACAGAAAATCAAGAAGGAGGGCAACCCGGGTGGCTCAGCAGTTCAGTGCTGCCCTCAGCCAAATGCATGATCCTGGAGACCTGGGATCGAGTCCCAGGTCAGGCTACCTGCATGGAGCCTGCTTCTCCCTCTGCCTGTATCTCTGCACCTCTCTCTCTCTCTCTCTCATAAATAAATAAAATTTAAAAAAAGGAAACTGTGGCTTTGAATGACACTAGAACAGATGTACTGAACAGATATATTCAGAACATTCAATCCTAAAATGGAAAGTACATATTCTTTTCAAGCATATATGAGACATTCTTCAGAATAGAACATATACTAGGTCACATATCAGGCCTCAAAAATTATAGCATCATTTCTGACCATTGTGCTATGAAACCTGAGATGAACTACAAAAATGAAAAAAAGGAACGACTATAAATAATCAACATGCTACTAAACAATGAATGAGTCAACAATAAAATCAAATAATAAATTTTTAAAAACCATTAAAACAAATGACAAAACAAACACAATGGTCCAAAATCTTTGGGATGCAGCATAAGTGGTTCTAAGAGAGAAGTATATAGCATTATAGGACTCAAGAAGCAAGAAAAATCTCAAATAAACCTAACCTTACACCTAAAAGCTAGAAAAAGTACAACAAATAAAATCTAAAGCCAGCAGAAGGAAGGAAATCGTAAGTACTAGAGCAGAAATAAATGATAAACTAAAAAAAAAAAAAAACAGATAAAACAAATCAGGAGCTGGATATTTGAAAAAAATCATAAAATTGATACATCTCTAGCTCCCCTTAACAAAAAGAAAAGACTAAAGGAACCAAATAAATAGAATCACAATTGAAAGAGAAGAAATAAAAATCAACATTACAGAAATACAATTTAAGAATATATTATGAAAAACTATATGCCAACAAATTGGACAACCTGGAAAAAAAGGACAAATTCCTAGAAATATATAAATTACCAAAACTGAAATAAGAAGAAATAGAAAACTTGAACATACCAATATCCAGCAAAGAAATTGAATCCGTATCAAAAAGCTCCCAACAAGCTAAAATCCAGGGCCAGATGGCTTCAGAGGCAAATTCTATCAAACATGTAAAGACAATTGAATACCTATACTTATTAAACTATTTCAAAAAATAGAAAAGGAAGAGAAACTTCCAAATTCATTCTATGAGGCCAGCATGATCTTGATACCAAAATCAGGTAAAGATTTCACTAAAAAGGAGAACTACAGGTGAATATCCCTGATGAACACAGATGCAAACTTCTCAACAAAATACTAGCAAAGTGAATCCAACAATACATTAAAAAATATTTTCCATGATCAAATGGCATTTAATCCTGGGTTGCAAGGGTGGTTCAATGTTCACAAATCAATCAACATGAGGTATCACATCAATAGCGGAAAGGATAAGAATGATACTATCATCTCAACAGATGCAGGAAAAGCATTTGACAAAGCACAACATCCATTTAAGATAAAAACCTCAAATAAGTAGACTTAGAAGAAACATACCTTGGGTCACCTGGGTGGCTCAGTTGATTGTCTGACTCTTATATTCTTATACATGGCTCACATCATGACCTAATTGGTCCTGAGATCAAGCCCTGAGTTGGGTTTTACACTCAACAGGGAGTCTACTTGAGGATGCTCTCCCTCTGCTTCTCCCCCACTCAATGTTCTCTCTCTCTCTCTCTTTCTCTTTCTCATAAATAAATAAATAAATAAATAATAAATAAATGAATAAATAACTCTTTAAAGAAAAAAAGGGACATACCTTAACATAATAAAGGCCATGTATGAAAACTCACAGATATTATCATCCACAGTGGGTAAACCTGACAGAATTTCCTCCAGAGTCAGGAGCAAGACTGGAATGTCCACTCTCACCACTGTTATTTAACACATTACTGGAAGTCCTAGTCACAGCAATTGGGAAATAAAAATAAATAAAAGGCACCTAAATTGGCAGGGAAGACATAAAACTGTCACTATTTGCAGATGACATGATACTATATATAAAAAGTCCAAAACACTCCACCAAAAACTGCTAGAAGTGATAAATTCAGTAAAGTCACAGGATGCAAAATCAATGTACAGAAATCTGTTTCATTTCTATACAGCAAAAATGAATCAGCAGAAAGAGAAATTAAGGAATAAATCCCAATTACAATTGCGCCAAAATCCATAAGATACCTAGAAATAAACCTACCCAAAGGGATGAAAGACTTGTACTCTAAAAGCAATAAAACATTAATGAAGATGTCACAAAGAAATGGAAAAACATTCCATACTAATGGATTAGAACAAATATTGTTAAAATGTCTGTGCTACCCAAAGCAATCTATGCATTTAATGAAATCCCTCTCAACATACCAATAGTAATTTTCACAGAGCTATAACAATCCTAAAATTTGTATGGAACCCCAACAGATCCTGAATAGCCAAAGCAATCTTGAAAAAGAAAAGCAAAGGTGAAGGCATCACAATTCCAGATTCCAGACATCAAGTTATATTACAAAGTTGAAGTGATCGGGGATCCCTGGGTGGCGCAGCGGTTTGGCGCCTGCCTTTGGCCCGGGGCGCGATCCTGGAGACCCGGGATCGAATCCCACATCGGGCTCTCGGTGCATGGAGCCTGCTTCTCCCTCTGCCTGTGTCTCTGCCTCTCTCTCTCTCTCTCTGTGTGACTATCATAAATAAATAAAAATTTAAAAAAAAAGATTTCAAAGTTGAAGTGATCAAGACAGTATGGTACTGTTTTAAAAACAGATAAATAGATCAAAGGAACAGAAGATAAATCCCAGAAATGAACCTACGATCATATCTAGCACTAATCATTGACAAAGAGGGAAAGAATATGCAATGGGGAAAAGGCAGTCTCTTGAACATGTGGTATTGGGAAAACTGGACAGGAACTTGTGAAAGAATGAAGCTAGACTACTTTCTTACACCAAACATAAAAGTAAACTCAAAAAGGAATAAAAACCTAAATATTAGACATGAAACCTTTAAAACTTTAGAGGCAAACACAAGAAATAACTTCTTTGATATAGACTATAGCAACTTCTTTCTAAATATGTCTCCTGAGGCAGGATAAACAAAAGCAAAAATAAACTATTGGAACTACATCAGAATAAAAAGCCTCTACACAATGAGGGAAACTGTGAACAAAACTAAAAGGAAAACTAAGGAATTAGAAAATATATATACAAATGACATATCTGATAAACGATTAGTATCCAAAATGTATAAAGAACTTATAAACTCGATACCCCAAAAAGAATAATACAGTTAAATATGGACAGAAGACATCAATGAATATTTTTCCAAAGAAGACATACAGATGGCTAACAGACACATGAAAAAATGCTCAACATCACTCACCATCAGGGAAATGCAAATAAAAACTACAATGAGATGTCTCCTCACACCTGTCGGAATGGCTAAAATCAACAACACAAGAAACAACAGGTGTTGGCAAGGATGTGAAGAAAGGGCAACCCTCTCGCACTGTTGGTGGGAATGCAAACTAGAGCAGCCACTCTGGAAAACAGTATGGAGGTTCCTCAAAAAGTTAAAAATACAACCATCTTACAACTCAGCAAGTGCACTGCTAGGTATTTACCCAAGGAATACAAAAATACTAATTCAAAGGGATATATGCACCCCAGTGTTTATAGTAGCTTTATCTACAATAGCTAAATTATGAAAACAGCCTGTGTCCATGAACCGATGAATGGACAAAGTGATATAAATTATATATTATAATATATAATATTAATAATATATATTATAATAATATTAATGATATATCAATACATATTATATAAATTATATATGTAATGTACATATTAGTAATCACCCAGTTTCAAAATCATGGAAAACTTATTTCATCTTTTAAATATGTTCATGGATGATTTTTTTTTCTCAAAGATAACTCTGTTTCCTGGTTTAGCCTCTAATCAAATATTCAGACAACAAAGTTCTGATTAGCTAGGATAGACTGATTTATTGAGGGCCACAATCTTTGCAGGTAGCTTATTTATACTTAGCAGTGGAAATATATTTGGAGTTTAATAAAAATTATCAATTTTTCTTGTCCTTTCCTCAAATTTTTTTCATTATTTAAAAAATCCCCAAAACTGGAAGCTAATTTAAAATGAAACAAAATTGTCCAGGATCTCACATTTCTTCTCCCTTTCTTTCACAATTCCCTATGTACACTTATTATAATCTTATCAAAATTACCAAAGTCCAGTTAAAATCCAACAACTGTAATGCTTTTCGTGATCCTTTCCTCCTCTTTTTGCCAAGCGAAGTATAATAACTCCCTCCTCTAAATTTCTATAATATTTGGTGATGCTGTATGCCATTCATCACAGTCGTCTTGTTAGTGCAAGCTAAATCGGTACTTGTTGTTTGTATCACATTTTGTTTGTGAGTACTGGAAGTCAAGAACTATGTATTCTTTACCTATATCTCATATCATTCAATACAACATGTATACATTAAGGGTATAATATTTGTTGAATAAATAAAGAAACAAAGGAACCAGTCAATGGGTTGCTCTTATTAACTACTCTTTTGATTCTATATACCCTTTTATTATCTCCTTGCCAAAAGAAAAAAAATTTAAAAACCAAGTTCCCATGACACTTAGAGAGAGGGCAGAAAGGCCCTATGCCAGACTAATAGAAGACATCAGGACAGGTTACAAAATATTATTTATGTTTCATTACTCAGTGGTCATGAAATTTTGAAAAAAATAGTATAATGACGATAATGATAATGCTATAATTTATCATAAAAATGCTTAATGTTTCAAGTTTTTAGCCTACATTTTACTCACATTATCTCTGGACAGCCAATGAATAAGTGGGATAGATTATTACTATAACATTTAGTTTACAGTTGAGGAAACAGGTTCATGCAGTTTTAATGTTATATCCAAGGTTATTGAGCTAAAGTGACAGGATTGGAATTGAAACTTCGGTCTTTCTAACTATAAGTCCTGTATGGTATATATTACCCCAGAACTACCTCCCAAACACCAAAAATGTGCAGTGTTTATTTCACCCTACAAATGGTAATGATTTTTTGTACATTATTCTACTCTTCCATTGTTTAGCGATGCCTCCCACAACTGTATTCATGATTGCAAGACATGAAACTAGAATTAAAAGTGAGATCTGTAGTCATGGAATAAAAACAAACAAACAAACAAACAAACAAAACACCTTAGCAGGCCTAGTCAGAAATAAAATCAATACTATATGATAAACAACTGAGTCAATGAGCTGTGTGTTTATACTGAAGATTCAGTGGTATTGCTATTATTTTCTCAACACTTACATACAATTAAAACCTGTGTCCTCCTCCAAATCATGATTCTTACCTTTATAACAGAGGCCCCAGCTCTGGAGAGTGGACTGTGAATCTGGGCTGCAGCAGCCATGTTGGCAATAGTATTGAGATGGTTCATCTGATTCATTGCCATGGCAACTGATGCAGGAGGTAAGCTGACTGGAAGTAGGGGATGAGGCATCATCATAAATGGCAGATCCAGTCCTAAAAGATACAGTGCATGTTAAATTACTACATTTGGAAAAGGAAAATCACATCAAAATTGATGCTATGAAATAGTAAGAAAAAGTGTCTGAATTCATTCTTGTTGGCTTTTCTTTTAAATCAAGTTTTATTATATCCTAGTATCTCTTTAGGCAATTAATGGTACCTAGGATTGAATATTGCTTTATATTTTTAAAATTGTTCTTATATCCATAAACTTTTATCTACCTATTCCTTGCTCTTGCTCTCACTCTAAAAATATTTATAAGACGCAATTTTTTACTCATAAAAACAAATAAAAATCTTTAAGCAAAACGACATTTTGTTAATTAAGAAATAATTTTATTTTTAATAATTATAATATATTGATGTGTTAGCTTATAACTTAATACCTTCTTTAAAAATATAATAGTGGTGCTGGTAAGACAGGATGTATATTCTCTAGGCTTCAGAATTATTGAAGTAAATAGGACTTGGAATATGTTCTTTTTAAAATGATTTTATTTATTTATTTATTTGTTTATTTGTTTATTTATTTATTTATTTAAGAGAGAGAGCATGCAAGTAAGGAGAGAAGCAGGAGAGAGAATCTGAAGCAAATTCCACATTGAGCATGAAGCCCGATGTGGGGTTCAATCTCACGTTATTGAGATCACTACCTAAGCTGAAACCAGGAGTCTGACTCTTAACCAACTAAGCCACCCAGGTACCCCTTGGAATATGTCCTACCCTTTTAGTTATAATCTCTAAAATGAATAGTATGGCTCTAATTTAAAACTTTATCAATAATGAGTAACTCCCCTATCAAAATATTCAACCTATTTTTAATTTGGTGACAAATACCAACATCATTGAGTAGTATCTAGAATTCTGTTTGCTTTCTTATGCAAGATAAAATAGTTTTCACACGCTTTCCTTTTTTCCTTATTTACATATTCCATATATTTAAATATACAATGTACAAACACATTTTGAATTTAAGAAAGTATAATAAATAGCCACCATAAGTTTGTTGTTTGTTTGTTTATTATTAATGGATAGAAGACTTAAATGAGAGACAGGAATCCATCAAAATCCTAGAGAACAAATTCTTACTAGATATGTCTCCAAATCAAGGGAAACAAAGGCAAAAATGAACTACTGGGAATTCATCAAGATAGAAAGTTTCTGTACCGCAAGGAAACAATTGACAAACCAAAAGACAATTGACAGAATGTGAGAGGATACTTGCAAATGATATATCAGATAAAAGGCTAATATATCCAAAGTCTATAAAGAATTTATCAAACTGAACACCCAAAGAATAAATAATCCATTCAAGAAATGGCAGAAAACATCTAACAGACATTTCTCCAGAGAAAACATACAAATGGCCAATAAACACATGAAAAAAATGCTCAACATCACTCGGAATCAAGGAAATACAACTCAAAACCACAATGATATACTACCGCACACCAGTGAGGTGGCTAAAATTAGCAAGTCAGGAAACGACAGATTTTGGTGAAGATGTGGAGAAAGGGGACCCTCGTACATTGCTGGTGGGAATACAAGATGGTCCAGTCACTCTGGAAAATAGTATGGAGGTTCCCCTAAGAGTTGAAAATCGAGCTACCCTACAACCCAGCAATTGCACTACTGGATATTTAAACCAGTCTTATCCATGTTACACTTGTGGTATCTGCAGATATGTCATCATGGAAAAGCTAACAAATTAAAATAGTTGTCTACTTACCCCTGATGAGGTTGGGATTTGTGAGGATACATCTTTGAGCAGAGGCTAGTGAGGGTTTGTCTAACATTATGGATATTAACATCACTACGATAAGTAAACCATAGTACTTTACAATGTATCTTAAACTGTTGCCTCAACAATAATCTTGTCTTCATTTGGGCAGAAGCCCAGAAACTATTTTATCTTCCATAAAAATAATAGAATTCTAGATACTACTCAATGATGTTGGTATTTGTTAATAATTTTTAACAGATAGTCTGAAACATCCTCGTCTATAATTTTTCCTACATTGTTATAGATTATAGAAATCTACAATGGATAGTGTTTATGTTGATATCACACACAATTATTCACTATTAATAATATCTTTTTATCCTCTTTGCCATCTTCTTTTTTCCTTGCTTCAAAGATCACAATAGCTATTGAACAACAACAAAGCAATAGGAAGTATATTCAGAGTCCCACTAAATCTCATTTCTCAAAACAATAGTAACAGTAACACAAACTCTCAAAACACATACGTTTAGGACAAAAAGCAGGTTTAAACATAATGCCGTTAATTGATTTAACATCTGTCTCCTGGCCTCAACACTGATAGTTGAACTAAAGCCATTAACAACAACAAAAAGATAAAGTTGTGCAATAGAATCAAATATATACTTAACAGGTCCCATGCAACACTAAAGTAATCATCTCAGTTGAAAAAACTCCTATATAAAGAACACAACATTCACCAATATTTGTGATAAATTCAGCCGTAAAATGTATTAATAGAATTTCACAAGGATTTAAAAAGGTTAGAAACTTAAATTCTGCATGGAAATCAAGAAGGGGAACATACTCTGTACTTCCTATGACCGCTAATTCCCACAGAATTTTAATAAAATATTTTAAACTCCCCCCTATCAATTTACTTATGGCTCACTATATCTAAATACTTATAAGGAACAATCTGCCAAATCCAACTTTTCAGTTTTAAAATTTCCTACTGTATTAATTCATTAAAGAAGCCTCAATATAGTGTAAACACTGAATTTAAAAATGGCCTCTGCATCCCCTTTTAAAATACACATTTTTCAGTTAGCCTTCCAGAATTACTTTGATGTATATGCATTTTTATACTATACTCATCATATGACTTTGCTATAATAAGATGTTACGTAACACATATTAAATTAATCACTGTTTATCTTTTCCCAAAAGCTTTACTTTATACTCAACATAATAGTAACCATGAATGACATAAATAGGTTTCTATACAAGATTCTCATTTACCCAAGATAATTATAGATCTCAATTCTTCTTTGTGTACTCAGTTTTAGTAGAAAATTGATCAAACTGGAAATGAAAAGTAGCCATCAGTGCCTCCTTTAATCACACAATACTTAAATAAGCCTTTGATCAATTTACATTTCCCTTAACAGTGTAATAATCTGTCCTCAGTCTCCAAAGATTTTCAGCATCATTCAGATACCATCTGGCCATATCAAGTCATATGCCTACTTACAGTCCAATTGATGTGCAAACTAAATACAGATTACAGAGTTTAACAGCCTATTGATAGTTTTAAAATACAATTCATCAAACATTTCAATAGACCATGAATTACTTAAAAGTTACACTTTCAGATCATGACCTGAAATAACTGTCGGTTGACTATAATACCCTAGACTCTAAGCTAATATTTACATCACTGGCTAGTTTAACAGTGACCCCACATGAGCTGCACATGCAAAGCATATACAAAAACTGAATTATGTAAGTCAACATTTACCCAAAGTTGAAAACATTAAATTAAGAGCCATCAAAAGTACACCACACTCTAACAACCTGGCTCTTTTAGTAACATGCCAGAAATACATAGACTTTTAATAGTATGGTAATTAAATTATTTTTTTAAATCACCGAAATAGTCATCTCTTTCCTGTTAACCTCAAGGTCATCAGGCTAGCTACTATAAGCATATTTCTAAAGCATCCTGGTATTCCAGTAACTCCTATAAATTTTATGTAAATGAATAGCACCACTTCTTCCTAGCTACTAAGGCTATAAACTTCAGTAATACTCTAATACTCCTTCTAAAATCCCACACTCCCTAATTTCCAAGTCATGTTGACCTCTGTAATATCTTGCCATTTCTACAGTCAAGTACTAATCCTATCATAACAATTTGGTACCCTGTTTTCTCAGTTGGTTCTCCTATGCCATTTCACTTGCCTTTCCACTCCAATTTTAAGACTTTAGTGGCTACTTAATATCTCCAAAATAAAATATAAGCTCTTTGGTTCCATGTGAAGTTACTTTTCTAGCTTCACTATCTCAGAATATTCTTCTATGTATGCTCTACTTTAGCCTCACTAGACTAATTGTAGCACTCTACAATTTGAATTCACCCTAGCCTTACTCTTACTCATGCCCCTGTCTGGAAACTACCTCTTTAACCCTATTTATTTAGGTGTGGTAAAATTTCTTCCTTTTTAAATCAATAGACTTCCTTTTTAGAAAAGTTTTAGCTATATGGCAAAAATCAGCAGAAATTACTGAGAAATTCCATATATCCCCTCTCCACCAGCAGTTTCTCTGCTTATTAACATCTTGTATTAGTATGGTATATTTGCTGTGACTAATGAATCAATATTGATGCATTCTTTTTTTAAGATTTTATTTATTTATTAATGAGAGACACACAGAAAGAGGCAAAGACATAGGCAGAAGGAGAAGCAGGCCTCCCACAAGGAGCCCGGTGCGGGACTCGATCCCAGACCCTGGGATCACACCCTGAGTTTAAGGCAGATGCTCAACCACTGAACCACCCAGGCACCCAATATTGATACATTCTTGCTAATTACAGTCCATAGTTTGTATTTGAGTTCATTCTTTGTATTGCACGTCCTATGTCCTATGGCTTTTCACAAATGCATAATACCGTGTATCATGTTTTACAGTATCATACAGACAGGTTCCACTGCCCTAAAATCTCTTGCATTCCACAGATTCATCCCTTCATTATTACCTTGGGTTTTTCCCCCTTCGTTTTTAATTCTTTATAGATATATCTATCCCTCAATGCCATATAGGTGGAGTCATAAACTATTTTTTTCAGACTGGCTTTGTTTCACTTAGAAACATTTACAGTTCTTCCAAGACTGTTTTTTGAAAAAATTTTTCTTTTCAAGTGCAGTTAATCAATGTTACATTAGTTTCAGGTGTGCAAGATAGTGATTTCACAAGTTTATACATTATGTTATGCTCACCCCAAGTATTGCTACCATCTGTCACCATACAACACTATTACATTATCATTGACTACATTCCTCATGATGTACCTTTTATTCCTATGATTTTTCATTCCATAACTAGAAGGCTGTATCTCCCAGCCCTGTCACCCATTTTGTCCATCTCCCCACCAGCAACCATCAGCTTATTCTCTACTAACAAGAATGATTCTGTTTTTCATTTGTTTATTTCTATTTTTTAAGATTCTACAAATGAGTAAAATCATATGGTATTTATATTTCTCTGATTAGGTCACTTAGCATAATACCCTTAGGTCCCTCCCTGCTTTGCAAATATCAAGATCACATCCTTTTTTATCATTGAATAAGATGACTGAATATATATATATTATATATATATGTATATATATATATATAATATATATGTGGTGGTGAATATATATGATAGGGCTGAATATATCTTTTGACTTAATGTTTTCATTTTTGGGGCAAATATCCAATAGTGGAATTATTAGATATTATATTAATATTTTTAATTTTTTGAGGAACCTCCATACTGTTTTCCAAATTGGTGTGCAAATTTGCATTACCACTAACAGTGCATAGAGGTTCTGTTTTCTCCATATCCTCACCAAACCTATTTCTTGTATTTTGATGCTGGCCATTCTGACAAGTGTATGGTGATAGCTGACTATAGTTTGATCTGCCTCTCTCTGATGATTGATGATGTTGAGCATCTTTTCATGTGTACATTGACACTGTATGCATCTTTGGGAAAATACCTATTCAGTGTCTCTGCCCATTTTTTATTAGATTGCTTGCTTGTTTGTGTTTTGGTGTTGAGTTGTATAATTTTTTCTTTAGTTTTCATTTAAATTCCAGTTAGTTGATACACAGTGTAATATGTTTCATGTATAAAATGAAGTGATTCAGCACTTACATACATCACCTAATGTTCACCACAATAACTGTACTGCCTTAATCCCCATCGCCCATTGAACCCATCCTGCCACCGAACTCCCTTCTGGCAACAGTTTGTTCTCTATAGTTAATAGTCTGTTTCTTGGTTTGCCTCTGTCTCTCTTTTTCTTTCCCCTCTGTTTTGTTTCTTATAAATTCCACATATAAGTGAAATCACATGCTCTTTGTCTTTCTCTAACTGACTTACTTCATTTACCATAATACTGTCTAGCTCCACCCATGTTGTTGCAAATGGCAAAATTTCATTCTTTTCATTATATATATAATCTTTATCCATTCATCAGTCCATGGATACTGGGCTATTTCCATAATTTGGCCATTGTAGATACTGCTGCTATATATATATCCGGGTGCATGTATCCCTTTGAAACAGTTATTTTTTATTTTTGGGGTAAATACCTAGAAGTGCAATTGCTGGATCACAGAGAAATTCTATTTTTAACCTTTTGAGGAATTTCAATAATTTTCTCTTGAGTACCTGCACAAGTTGACATTCTCACCAAGAGTATAAGAGAATTCCCTTTCTTGATATCTTTGCCAACAACTGTTGTTTCTTGTGTTGTTGATTTTAGCCATTCTGATAGGTGTGAGGTGATATCTCATAGTAATTTTGATTTGCATTTCCCTGTTGATAGATAACGATGAGCATCTTTTCACATGTCTTTTAGCCATCTATATGTCTTCTTTGGAAAATATATATTTGTGTCTTCTGCCCATTTTTTCATTGGATTATTAGTTTTTTCAGCATTGAGTTTTATAAGTTCTTTACATATTTTGGATACTAACACATTATCAGATATAGTATTTGCAAATATCCTTTCCCATTCCATTGTTGCAACTTAGCTTTGTTGATTATTTCCTTTGCTGTGCAGAAATTTTTATTATGATATAGTCACAAGAAATTTTTATTATGATATAGCCATATATATGTCTTTATTTTTTCCCTTGCATCAAGAGACATATCTAGAAATAAGTTACTAAGGCCATTATCAAAAAATTACTTCCTGTGTTCTCTTCTAGATTCAGGTTTCACATTTAGACCTTTAATCCATTTTGAATTTACTTTTGTGTATGGTGTAAGAAAGTATTCATGTTTCTTTCTTTTGCACGTGGCTGTCCAGTTTTCCCAACACCATTTGTTGAAGAGACGGTCTTTTTCCCATTGGATAATCTTTCTTGCTTTGTCAAAGATTAATTGATTATATATTTGTGGATTCATTTCATGGTTTTCTATTCTATTACATTAATCTATGTGTCTATTTTTTGCCAGTATCATACTATTTTGATTACTAAATATAACTTGTAATATAACTTGAAGTCCAGAATTGTAATGCCTCTAACTATGCTTTTCTTTTTTTTAAATTGTGTTGGCTATTTGGAGACTTTTGTGATTCCATACAAATTTTAGGATCATTTTTTCTAGCTTTGTGAAAAATGCTGGTGGTATTTTGACAGGGATTGCATTATATGTGTAGATTGCTTTGGGTAGTATAGACGTTTTAGCAATACTTGTTCTTCCAATCCATGGACATGGAATGTCTTTCTATTTCTTTGTGTCATCTTCAATTTCTTTCATAAATATTTTATATTTTTCAGTGTAAAGGTTTTTTCACCTCATTGGTAAGGTATATTTCTAGATATCTTACTATTTTTGCTACAATTGTAACTGAGATTTGGTTCTTTAATTTCTCTTTTTTTTCTGCTTTATTATTAGTGTATAGAAATGCAGAAGCTTTTTGTATGTTGATTTTGTGTCCTGTGACTTTACTGAATTTGTTTATCACTTTTAGCAAATTTTTGGTGGAGTCTTCTGAGTTTTCTATATATAGTATCATGCCCTCTGAAAATATTGAAAGTTTTACTTCTTCCTTGTCAATCTGGATGCCTTTTATTTCTTTTTGCTTTCTGATTGCTGTATCTAGGCATTCCCATACTATGTTAAATAACAGTGATGAGAGTGGACATTCCTGCCTTCTTCCTGACCCCTCCTCACTGAGGATAATGCTAGCTGTTGTGTACATGGCCTTTATTATATTGAGGTATGTTCCTTCTAACCCTACTTTGTTGAGGTTGAATGAATGGATGCTGTACTTTGTCAAATGCTTTTTCTGCATCTATTGAGTTTGTTAATTGTAATGTTTTTATTCTTTCTGTTATTGATGTGATATAGCACCTTGATTGATTTGTGAATATAGAACTACCATTGCAAACTAGAAATAAATCCCACTTAGTTGTAAAAATTTTTTTAATGTATTGTTAGATTTGATTTGCTAGTATATTATTGAGGATTTTTGCATCTATTTACATCAGGGATTTTTGCCTAAAGTTCTCTTTTCTAGTGGTGTCTTTATCTGGTTTTGGTATTAGGGTAATGGTGGCCTCAGAGAATGAATTTGGAATTTTTACTTACTTTTCTATTTTTTGGAGTAGTTTGAGAAGAATAGGAATTAAGTCTTTAAATGTTTGGTATAATTTACCTGTGAAGCCATCGGGTCATGGAGTTTTGTTTGTTGGGAGTTTTTAATTACTGATTCAATTTCTCTGCTGGTTATAGGTCTGTTCAAGTTTTCTACTTCTTCCTGTTTCAGTTTTGGTAATTTATATGTTTCTAGGAATTCATCCATTTCTTCCATATTGACCAATTTGTTGGTATATATTTTTTCATAATATTTTCTTATGATTGTATTTCTGTATTGTTGGTTCTTTCTCCTCTCTCATTTGTGATTTTATTTAATTGGATCTCTATTAGGTGTAAGGTTTTTTTTATTGGTGATTTTTTGTTTTTTGAGGTACAGCTGTAGTGCTATATGCTTGCCTCTAAGGACCACTTATGTTGCATACAAAAGATTTTGGAGCATTGTGTTTACATTTTCAATTGTTTCTATATATCTTTAAATTTCTTCTTTGATTTCCTGGTTGATCATTCATTGTTTACTAGTATATATATATTTGTATTAAGAAACATTCTAAGTTGCAACCCAATACATATGTTGATACATAAAAAACAAAAGCTAACAAAATAATACTTATTCTAGCATAAAATACATTCTGATAGTTATTATTCTACCTCATTTGTTTTTTTTATATAAATTTATTTTTATTGGTCTTCAATTTGCCAACATATAAAATAACACCCAGTGTTCATCCCAGCAAGTGCCCCCCTCAGTGCCCATCACCCAGTCACCCCCACCCCTGCCCACCTCCCCTTCCACCCGCCCCTAGTTCGTTTCCCGGAGTTAGGAGTCTCTCATGTTCTGTCTCCCTTTCTGATATTTCCCACTCACTTTTTCTCCTTTCCCCTTTATTCCCTTTCACTATTTTTTATATTCCCCAAATCAATGAGACCATATAATGTTTGTCCTTCTCCGATTGACTTATTTCACTCAGCATAATACCCTCCATTTCCATCCACGTAAGATGAATGGATAAAGAAGAAGTGGTTTATGTATACAATGGAATATTACTCAGCCATTAGAAATGACAAATACCCACCATTTGCTCACTAGTATATATTTTAATCAGCTTTTCTCATGTATTTGTGATCTTTCCAGGTTTTTTTCTTGTGGTTGACTACTATGTTCCTAGCTTTGTGGTCAGCAAAGTTGCATGGTATGACTTCAATCTTTTTGTACCTGTCAAAGCCTTTTTCTTGACCTACAATGTGATCTATTCTGGAAAATGTCCTAGTTGATTTGAAAAGAATGCAGATTCTGTTATTTTAGGATGGAATGTTCTGCATATATCTATTAAGTCCATCTGGGCCAGTGTGTTTTTCAAAGGTTTTCTTTGCTTGTTGATTTTCTTTTTAGATGATCTGTTCATGGATCTAACTGGGATGCTAAAATCCCCTACTATTACTGTAGCATTATTAATTAGCTCCATTATGCTTGCTATTAATTTTTAATATATTTGGATGGTTGCATGTATGCATAAATATTATAATTCTTATATGTTCTATTGGGATTCTCCTCTTTATTATTTTATAGTGCCCCTCATTACCATTTTTTAAATTTAAATCCAATTAGCCATCATATAGTACATCATTAGTTTTAGATGTAAAGTTTAGTAATTTATCAGTTGCATATAACTCCAAGTGTTCATCACATCATGTGCCCTCCTTAATGCCCATCTCATTACCATTTTTAGTATGTAGTTTGTCTAATATAAGTATGGCTACTCTGGCTTTCTTTTGATATCCATTTGAATGAAAAATGTTCCTGCAAACTCTCACTTTCAATCTTCCAGCAACTTATGTGAAAAACGAGCCTCTTGAAAGAATCATTTGGATTGGTCCTTTTTATCCATTCTGACACCCTCTGTCTTTTGATTGGAGCATTTTGTCCATTTACACTCAAAGTAATTATTGATAGCTATGTATATTTATTGTCTTTTTAAAACTTATTTTCTGGTTGTTTCTGGAGATTCTCTCTGATTCTTTCTTGTCTTTCTTTCATGTTTTGTTGACATTTTATTAGTGATATATTCAGATAACTTTCTCTTTTTTGCACGTTTATTAGTGGTTTGTGCACTATGGTTACTATGAGGTTTGTATATATCCCGTTCTACAAATAGAAATCTATATTCATTTGATGGTCATTCAGTTTTGTTCTTATTCTTTTCTCATCCTCATCCCATGTTTTAGGTATATGTTATACTTTATAACATTTTTGGTGTGAGTTCCTTGACTGATTTTTACAAAAATTTCATTTTTACTGTTTTTGTGTTTCCTACTTTTATACTGTAATTTTTAGTTTCTCCTTTCCACTCAAAATGTCCCCTTTAATATTTCTCATAGAGCTGGTGTAGTGGTCATGAACTCCTTAAGATTTTGTTTGTCTGGGGAAATTCTTTACCTTTCCTTCTATTCTGAATGGTAGCCTTACTGGATAGAATATTCTTGGGTGAAGATTTTTCCCATTCAGTAGTTTGAATATATCATGCCACTCTCTTCTGCCTTGCAAAGTTTCTGTTGGACAATATCCTGCTAGTCTTATGGGTCTTTCCTTGTAAGTTGGCTTTTTTTTTTTTGTCTTGCTGCTTTTAAGATACTTTCTTCATCACAAAATTTCCCCCTTTTAATTACAATATGTCTTGGTATTGGCCTGCTATTATAAATTTTGGTGGGGATTCTCTGTGCCTCATGAATCTGGATGTCTGTTTCTTCCCTCAGATTAGGGAAGTAGCCAGCTTTTATTTCTTCAAATAAATCTTCTGCCCACTTTTCTCCCTCTTATTCTTGGACTCCTACAATATGAATGCTTCTGTATTTGATGGAGTTACTGAGTTCTTTTAAGTATATTCTCATTTTCCATAATTCTTTCTCTCTTCTGTTAAACTTCATTGCTTTCCATTACTTTGTCTTCCAGGTCATTAATTTGCTCCTCTGTTTCTTCCAATCTGTTGTTCATTGCATCAGGCATGTTTTTAATATGATTTATTGGGCTTTTAATCCTGATTTATTCTTTTCTAACTTTTTTTTATCTCTGTGCTAAGGGTCTCACTGATGTCTTCTATTCTTTTCTCAAGCTCAGTGATTTCCCTATCATTGTTGCTTTAAATTTTCTTTCAGGCATGTTAATTATACATTTTTTTCCCAATTAGATCACTGGCTGGCTTTAACTTTTATTTTTCATTCCTCCATCTTGGCATTTTGTCTATGTCTCTGCTTTCTTCTGTATTAGAAAATGAAGTTATGTCTATTGCTCCTGAAAGTAATGGCCTTATGAAGAAGAGGTCATGTAGTGTGAAGGGCCTTTTATAACAAAGAATATCTCTCTGGTGAATGCCACATGTACTCTGCCATTGTGTTTTGGCTGCTCTTTCCTTCAGGCCATTAATCTGCAGAGGTTCTCTTTGCTTGCTGTGGGTGGTGTTTTGTCCCTGGCTTAAATGTGGTCCATTTTAACTAGGTGTGTTTTGGTCGGCTTGTGAAATGAGACCTAACACTAACTCCACCAGAACTGAGCCCCTGTAAAATTTTCTGGTAGAGGAGAGGTGGTGTGGGCTGTGGTTTGTATTAGTCTTCTGGGTAAGAAGACCTCTGTGCTTGGATGAGGCATGTTTGACTGGGTAGGGTAGATCCACAAGAGCAAGAGCACAGGGGATGGGACTTGGCTTAAGCAAGGTAGGTAGCCAGTGTTAGCACTACAGTGCTTCCTGCAGGTGGCTCTGTGTTTATTCTGAGATACTTGGCAGGGAAATGGTGCCAGCCAGCTCCTTTGTTTCTAGAGCAGTCTCCAGGAATGCTGTCAATCAGGGAACTCTTCAGCAAACAGTGAAGTCTCTCTACTGTGTGCCCTAGGCATTCTTCAGATCACTGAAGTGCCCTCCAGGCTCTATCCCAGGGACACCTCTTGACCTTTCAAACTTCAGAATTTAAGCCCTGCTGGTTGCAAGAACTCACAAAATTCAGTCCCTCTTTTTTCAATGGCTATGGGGAAATGTTTTCCTTAAGTGTTCCTGCATTTGTTCCACTCTCTTGTGCCCCTCTCCAAGACCATGGCTCCCCACCTCCTCTGCAGTAGCTGTGATCTGCTTCTCCCCTAACCCTTAGCTCTATACTTCTTACCTTCTTTATGTGGCCTCTTTTCTGCCTTTAGTTATGGAGTTTGTTCTCTCAGTTTTCTGGCGACTTCTGGGATATTTAAGATGATCTGATAGTTATATAGTTGTGTTTGTGGGATGAGGTGAGACTAGAGTCCTCTGCCATCATCTTCTAAGTTCTGTATAAGTTATTTATTTTTTTTTTATTTATTTTTTTTTTGTATAAGTTATTTATATATTTTGGGTACTTTTGCCTTATTGGGCATATCATTTCCAAATATATTCCTCCATTCAGTAAACTGCCTTTTGTCTTGTTGATGTTTTCCTTTGCTGTGAAAAAGCTTTTTATTTTGATGTAGTCTCAATCATTTATTTTTTGTTTTTATTGCCCTTTCCTTAGGGGACACTCTTAGAAAAATGTTACAGCTTATGTCAGAGAAATTACTACCTGTGTTCTTTTCAAAGATTTCCATAGTTTCAGGTCTCACATTTAGTTATTTAATCCACTTTGAGCTTACTTTTATGAAAGGTGTCAGAAAGTGGTCCAATTTCATTCTTTTCATGTAACTGTCCAGTTTTCCCAAGACCATTTATTGAAGATACTGTCTTTTTCACATTGTACATTCTTGCATTCTTTGTCATAGATTAATTGACCATATAATCATAGGTTTACTTCTGGTTTTTCTATTGTGCTCTTTTAATCTATGTCTATTTTTGCTCTAGTACCATTCTATTTTGATTACTATAGCTTTGTAGTGGATCTTGAAACCTGGAATTGTTATACCTCCAGCTTTGTTTTGTCTCATGATTGCTTTGGATATTTAGTGTCTTTTACGGTGCTGCAAAATTTTGATATTATTTGTTCTAGATTTGTGAAAAGTGCTATTGGTATTTTTATAGAGATTGTATTGAATCTCTAGATTGCTTTGTGTAGTATGAACATTTTAACAACATTGGTTCTTCCAATCCATGAGCATGGAATATCTTCCCAATTTTTTTGTGTCTCTTCAGCTTCTTTCCTCAGTATTTTGTGGTTTTCAGAGTACAGGCCTTTTACTTCTTTAATTTTATTCCTAGGTATTTTATTCTAGTTGGTGCAATTGTAAATGGAATTTTCATAAAATTTCTTTCTGCTTCTTTGTTATGTGTGTAAAGCATTGCTGTGCAATGTCCACAATAGCCAAACTGTGGAAGGAGCCTAGGTGTCCATTGAAAGATGAATGGATAAAGAATATGTGGTCTATATATAAAATGGAATATTACTCAGCCATTAGAAATGACAAATACCCACCATTTGCTTCAACGTGAAAAGAACTGGAGGGTATTATGCTGAGTGAAGTTAAGTCAGTTGGAGAAGGACAAACAGTATATGGTTTCATTCATTCGGGGAATATAAAAAATAGTGAAAGGGATTAAAGGGAAAAAGAAAAGAAAATGAGTCAGAAATATCAGAGAGGGTGACAGACCATGAGAGACTTCTAACTGGGAAACAAGGGGTAGTGGAAGGGGAGGGGGGTAGGGGAATGGGGTGACTGGGTGATGGGCACTGAGGGGGGTACTTGACAGGATGAATATTGTGCCCAAGATTGCAAATCCGAGAAACCGCCAAGGAGCCAACACCGATGCAAGCGCACGAGGGTTTATTAGCAAGCTCGAGCTTAGGTCCAAGTATACCCAACACAGCGGAGCAGGGACTTGGACCCCGAAGTGGGTTACAGCTGGGTTTTTTATAGGCTGGTCTAGGGGATTTTCAGAAGGGGTGGAGGAATTTCTAAAGTTCTGTTTACATTCTGATATGGGGCTTTCAAGAGCATTGAGCTCTGTTCTCATTCTAATATGGGACTTTCTACCACAGGCTGGGCTCTGCTGTCTTTCTGATATGGGATTCCCTGCCAAGGACATTCTGCAGTTTTTCCTGTACAGTTCAGCTCTTATTCACAGGGGCCTAAGATGGCTGTACTTGTGCTAATGCTAAACTTTAGGTGGGATGGCCTTAATTTTTCTCAGCCTCCACAATGAGCACTGGGTGTTATAGTATATGTTGGCAAATCAAACTCCAATACAAAATACAAAAAAAATAAAATAATAAAATAAATGTGTGTGTAAAGTTTTAACACACACACACACAAAAGAAAGAATTGCGACCAATTTCTGCATTTTATTATTGTAGCCTGTAAATTTACTGAATTAATTTACTATTTCTAGTAGTTTTTTGTTGGAGTTTTAAGGGTTTTCTTATAGTATCATGGCATCTGCAAGTAATAAGAGTTTTACTTCTTCCTTATCTATTTGAATATTTATTTTTCTTATCTAATTATTGTGACTAGGATTTCTAATACTATGTTGATAAAAGTGACAAGATTAGACATCCTTTTTTGCTCTTAATCTTGGAAGAAAAGCTCTCAGCTTTTCTTCATTAAGGTGTTACCTGTGAGGTTTTCATCTATGGCTTTAGTATTTTGAGCTAGTTCCCTCTACAATACCACTTTGTTGAGAGTTTTTATCATGAACAGATGTTAAATTTTGTCAAATGCTTTTAATGCATCTATTGAAATTATCATATGAGTTTTATTCTCAGTTTTGTTGATGTGGTGTATGATGTTGATTGGTTTGTGAGTATTGAAACATACTTGCATCCCCAGAATAAATCCTACTTGATCTTGCTGAATAATCCTTTAATAAATTGTTGAATGTGGCTTGCTAGTATTTTGTTGATTATTTTGGCATCAATGTTCAATAGGGATATCACCCTGTAGTTTTCTTTCTTTCTTTCTTTTTTTTAATGGTGCCTGCCAGGTTTTGATAACAGGGTGATGCTGGCCTTGTATAATGTATTTGAAAAAATGCCTTCCTCTTCTATTTTTTGGAATAGTTTAAGGACAGTAGGTATTAACTTTTCTTTAAATGTTTGGTTGAGGGCACCTGGGTGGCTCAGTAGTTGAGCATCTGCTTTTGGCTCAGGTTGTGATCCTGAGGTCCTGGGATCAAGTCCTGTATCAGGCTCCCTGAAGGGAGCCTGCTTCTCACTCTGCCTATGTCTCTGTCTCTGTAATGAATAAATAAATACAATCTTTAAAAAAATGTTTGGCAGAGTTCACCTCTAAAGCCATCTGGTCCAGGAGTTTTTGGAGGGGAGAGTGTAGTGTTTTCATTACTGATTTAGTTTCATTACTTGTTATTAGTCTGTTTAGATTTTCTATTTCTTCATGGTTCAGTTTTGAAAGATTGTATGATTCTAGGAATTTATACATTTCTTCTAGGTTGTCCATTTCATTGGTATATAATTTTTCATAATATTCTCTTATTATCCTTTGTGGTTTTGTTTCCATGTATCTTTTAATTTCTTCTTTGATTACTTTGCTGACACATTAGTTGTTTACTATGTTTAACATTCATATGTTTGCATTTTTTCAAATTTTTTTCTTGTGATTGATTTCTAATTTTTATATTGTGATAAGATGTGTGATAATATTTCAGTCTTTTTAAATCTATTGAGTCTTGTTTTGCAGCATAACATATAATCTGTTCAGAATGTTCCATGTGTACCTGAAAAGAATGTGTATTGTGTTGTTTGGAAATGGAATGTGGTATGTATTTGTTGTATCCATCTGGTCTAATGTATCATTCAAAGACACTGTTTCCTTATTGATTGTCTTCCTTGATGTTAAGGTCTTGTCTTATTGCTGTATTAACATCAAAATCTCTTTTTTTCCTTATTTTTACTTTTCTGTTAGGTGTCCCAGGGTGCATGCACAGATAATTAAAATTGTTATATCTTCTTATTGGAATGATCCCTATATTATTATGTAATGCCCATCTTTATATGATGTTTAATATCTGCATATTTTGTATATTCCAGCTGTCTTTTGTTATTAGTTTCTAACTTAATTGAATTTGCAACTAAGAGCATATTTTGTATGATTTCTATTATTGTAATCACTTGAAATGTAATTTGTCTTTTTTATTCAGTGTGAAAATGTGCTTTTTTTAGGCACAGGGAAAGAACTCATGGGCAGAAAGAACTGCAATATGATTGTGAGGAGCAATTGATTATATACTTTTAGGTTGGGGGGTAGAAATAAAGGAAGTTTCTAAAGGGATTTTCATATGTTTTTTTTTTTTTTATTTATTCATGATAGTCACAGAGAGAGAGAGAGAGGCAGAGACACAGGCAGAGGGAGAAGCAGGCTCCATGCACCGGGAGCCCGACGTGGGATTCGATCCCGGGTCTCCAGGATCGCGCCCTGGGCCAAAGGCAGGCGCCAAACCGCTGCGCCACCCAGGGATCCCCGGGATTTTCATATGTTAAAGAAGATTTACAGAATCCTGGATGTCTGGCTATTGCAAAGCTAAGGTTGCTTTTTGTCTCTAACAAATCTATCTTGGTAAATGTTCCAGGTGAACTTAAGAAGAATGTATATCCTTCTGTTGTTGGATAAAATATTCTATAAATGTCCATTAGATCCAGTTGATTAATGGTGTTTTTCAGTTCAATTATGCACTTCCTGAATTTCTATCAATTTAATATGTCCATTTCAGATAGAAGAGTATTGAGGTCTCCAACTATCAGAGTGGATTCATCAGGTTTTTTTTCTGACAGTTTTATCAGTGTTTACCTTATATATTTTGACACTCTGTTAATAGGAGCAAACACATTAAGGCTTGTAAATGTCTTCTTGGAGAATTGACCTGTCATTATACCATACCTCTCTTATCCTTGACAGTTTTTCTTGATCTGAAATCTGCTTTGTCTGAAATTAATATAGCTACACCAACTTTTGATTGATTTTAGCATAGTATATATTTCTCCATTCCCTTACTTTGAATCAACGTGTAGTCTTTATATTTAAATTTAGTTTCTTATAGTCAACAAATAGTTTGGTCTTAAGTTATCTACTCTGACAGTTTTCATTTTTTTAATTTTTGTTTTGATTTGGTTGTTTTTGCTTGATACATAATTATATAAGAGGTATATTGTAAGTAATGGCCAAAAGCATCAACAGCCCTGATCACTGGAGTACATCGGGAAATCTATATCTCTAATAAGTGTGTCTCTTTTCAAAAATTTTATTTATTTATTTATTTATTTGACACACAAAGAGAAAGAAAGGCAGAGACATATGCAGAGGGACAAGCAGGCTCCATACAGAGAGCCCGATGTGGGACTCTATCCCAGGACTCCAGGATCACTCCCTGAGCTGAAGGCAGGCGCTTAACCACTGAGCCACCCAGGTGTCCCTAATAAGTGTATATAAACCAATAATTAAAGTGATTATTAATAATTGGATAGGTAGTTACAATATTTGTTAGTGTTTTCTAGTCATTGCCCTTGTTTTGTTTTGTAAACCTTGTCTTCCATTCTTGTATTCTCTGCTGTTAATATTTTATATTATTCTCTTTCTTCTCTTAGCATACTAATTTTACTTGTTTAAAAAACCTTATGGGGTTCATCTGGAGTTTTCAGTTTTCATTTACAACTTATAAATTCACTTGCAAATAACACTATACCATTTCATGTGTAGTGCAAGTATCTTTTAACAGAATAATTTCAATCCCTCCCTCTTATCCCTTATAACATTATTGCCATTTATATCACTTGCCAAAATATTGTTAATATTATTATTTTGAATATAGTATTATTTCTTTTTTTAAAATTTTTTTATTTATGATAGTCACAGAGAGAGAGAGAGAGAGAGGCAGAGACACAGGCAGAGGGAGAAGCAGGCTCCATGCACCGGGAGCCCAACGTGGGATTCAATCCCGGGTCTCCAGGATCGCGCCCTGGGCCAAAGGCAGGCGCCAAACTGCTGCGCCACCCGGGGATCCCGAATATAGTATTATTTCTAAAACAGATTAAGAGTAAGAAAAAAATATTTACCTTAATTTATTCTTTCTATAACATTCTTCATTTATGTAGTTCTGTTTCTGACCTAAATTATTTTCCTTCTCTCTATAGACCTTCTTTTAACAGTTTTTTCTAAGGTAGATCTTTGGTATGGTAAAAATTCCCTCAATTTTTGTTTGAGAAAGTCTTTATTTACTTCTTCACTACTAAAAGGAAATTTCACTGGATTCAGAATTCTACGTTGGGTTTTTATTTTATTTTTTCTCTCAACACTGTACCTATTTCACACACTCTATTCTTGTTTGCTTGGTTTCTGTTAAGTTCAACGTAATTCTTATCATTGTGCTTGTATGGGTAAGGAGGATTTATTTCTCTGGTGTTTTAAAAAAAGATTTTCTCTTTGTTTTTGATACTGCAGTTTGAGTATTATATGTATAAATGTAGATTTTTAAAATATTTATCCTTCTTACTAATCTCTGAGCTTCCTGAATCTTTTGCTCAGTGTCTCTCATTAATTCAAGAAAATTATCAGTCATTGATACTTTAAATGTTTCTTCTATTCTGTTCCCTCATTCCTTTTATTTTGGTATTCCCATTACATTTATGTGACACCTTTTGCAACCGTTGCAAAATTCTTAATATACAGCTCTCAGGTTTGTTGGTTTTTTTTTCAATGTTTTTTTTCACTTTTTTTTTTCCATTTTGGGAAGGTTCTATTGAAAGTCTTCAAATGTTGACATTCTCTGGTCTACTAATGAGCCCATCAAGAGGTTCATTTTGTTTGAGTGTTTCTGATTTCTAAGATTTACTTTGCTTCTTAAAATTTTCATCTCTCTTTCACTTTAGTGTCCTTTTATTTTGTTCTGATCTTTGATATCAATTTCTGGTGTCTGAAGTGGGCAGAATCATCTAGGGTCAAATTTACTTAGGTTGTGGTTGATATTCTTGAAGCAGTCTGCTCATACAGCCACGCTGCACTGAGCAAAATAACTAGAAAGAAGAACTCACTACAAAAGGATGAATTAGAAATAGTACACTTGGGGAGGGGGCAAGATGGTGGAAGAGTAGGGTCCCCAAGTCACCTGGCCCCATCAAATTACCAAGATAACTTTCAAATCATCCTGAAAACCTATGGATTCGGTCTGAGATTTAAAGAGAGAACAGCTGGAATGCTACAGTGAGAAACGTTTGAGCTTCTATCAAGGTAGGAAGATGGGGGAAAAAATAAAGAAATAAAAAAGCATCCAAGGGGAAGGAGCTGGGCTAAGGTCCCACCGCGAGTGCCCCCAGGACAGGAAAGCCCAGGCCCTGAGAAGCAGGAGCTTCACCAATCTTCCCAGACAGAAAGGCGCTTGCAGGGAGTTGGAGCAGGATCCCAGGAGGGGCAGGGATGCCCTCAGACTCCCAGGGGCACTAACAGAGGAACTGCGCCCCGGGGGAGAGCCCACCACACCGGCAGCCGAGCTCCCTAAAGAGCTGAAGTGCATGCCAGAAAGGGGCAAGGGAACAAGCAGCTCTATTGCGGCTCGGCAGTGGTTCCCTGCGAAGGGGGCTGCGGCCCCAGGTGCGTGACTCCAGCAGCGCAGGACCCAGAGCCCAGGATACCGGGGAAAACACCCCAGGATCCAGCACTCCCCCTGGGACAGGCAGAGGCCGGGAGGACATAGGACAGCGAGGACACTCCTGCTGCAGGGTGGCCCTGAACTGTGCAGATCGGCGGCCCACACCTCCGCCCCCGCCCCAGGAGCATCCAGGCCATTGCAGACCGGGAGCTGTGGTAGTTACAATGGGAGCTGACTCTGGGGCTGGAGAGCTGGCCACTGCCATTGTTGTTGTTCCTCCTGGGACCTCACAGGATAAACAACTCCCACTGAGCCCTGAAACAGGCAGGGGGCTGAGCAGGTCCCCCAGGTGCACACACCTGAGAATCAGCACAGCAGGCCACTCACCCAGAAGAACAGCTAGAAGGACGGGGGAAAAGCAAGTTACTGACCAAACAGCACTGGAAAGTTCCAGGGGAAGTCGAGGGATTTACAGTATATAGAGTCAAAGAAAACCACCCCTTGTTTTTTGTTTTCTGTTTGCTTCCCCCTCTTTTTTTCTTTTTCCCTTCTTCTCCTTTTTTATTTATTTTTCTTTTTTTCTTTTTTCTCCTCTGTCTTTTACTCCTTTTTCCAGTACAACTTATTTTTGGCCACTCTGCACTGAGCAAAATGACTAGAAGGAAAAACTCACCTCTAAAGAACCAGAAACAGTCCTCTCTCCCACAGAGTTACAGAATTTGGATTACAATTCAATGTCAGAAAGTCAATTCAGAAGCACAATTATAAAGATACTGGTGGCTCTAGAAAAAAGCATAAATCGGAGAAGGACAAACAGTATATGTTCTCATTCATTTGGCGAATATAAATAGTAGTGAAAGGGAATATAAGGGAAGGGAGAAGAAATATGTGGGAAATATCAGAAAGGGAGACAGAACATAAAGACTCCTAAGTCTGGGAAACGAACTAGGGGTGGTGGAAGGGGAGGAGGGCGGGGGGTGGGGGTGAATGGGTGACGGGCACTGAGGGGGACACTTGACGGGATGAGCACTGGGTGTTATTCTGTATGTTGGTAAATTGAACACCAATAAAAAATTAATTTATTAAAAAAAGCATTCAAGAGACTTCACGATTGCAGAATTTAGAACTAATCAGGCTGAAATTAAAAATCAATTAAATGAGATGCAATCCAAACTTGAGGTCCTAATCATGAGCGTTAATGAGGGAGAAGAACAAGTGAGTGACATAGAAGATAAGTGAATGCCAAGGAGAGAAACTGAGGAAAAAAGAGAAAAACAATTAAAAGAATATGATGATAGGTTAAGGAAAATAAATGACAGCCTCAGAAGGAAAAATTTATGTTTAACTGGAGTTCTGGGGGCGCCGAAAGGAACAGAGGTCCAGAATATGTATTTGAACAAATCATAGCTGAGAACTTTCCTAACTTGGGAAGACAAACAGGCATTCAGATCCAGGAGACAAAGAGATCCCCCCCCAAAATCAATAAAAACTGTTCAGTCAACCAACATTTAATAGTGAAACTTGCAAATTCCAAAGATAAAGAGAAAATCTTTACAGCAGCAAGAGACAAGAAATCTAATATTTATAGGGAGAAGTATTAGGGTAACAGCAGACATCTCCACAGAGACCTGGCAGGCCAGAAAGGGCTGGCAGGATATATTCAGGGTCCTAAATGAGAACAACAGCAGCTAAGAATACTTTATCCAGCAAGGCTATAATTCAGAATGGAAGGAGAGATAAAGAGCTTCCAAGATAGGCAGAAACTGAAAGAATATGTGGCCACCAAGCCAGCTCTGCAAGAAATGATAAGGGGGATTCTGTAGTAGAAAGAGGATGTCCAGGGGAATAATCCACAAAAACAGGGACTGAATAGGTATCATGATTACACTAAATTCGTATCTTTCAATAGTAACTGTGAACATGAATGGGCTTAATGACCCCATCAAAAGGTGCAGAGTATCAGACTGGATAAAAAAGTAAGACCCATCCATTTACTGTCTACAAGAGACACATTTTAGACATAGGGACACATCCAGGCTGAAAATAAAAGGTTGAAGAACCATTTACCATTCAAGTGGTCCTCAGAAGAAAGCAGGGGTAGCCATCCTTATATCAGATAAACTAAAATTTATACCAAAGACCGTAGTAAGAGATGAAGAGGGAGGGACACTATATCATACTTAGAGGATCTATCCAACAGGAGAACCTAATAATCATCAATATTTACGCCCAGAATGTGGAAGCTGCCAAGTATATCAATCAATTAATAACCAAAGTTAAGGCATATTTAGATAATAATACACTTCTACTTGATGACTCGAATGTAACACTTTCTACAATCGATAGGTCTTCTAAGCACAACATGTCCAAAGAAACAAGAGTTTTAAATGATACACTGGACCAGATGGATTTCACAGATATTTACAGAACTTTACATCCAAAGCAACTGAATACACATTCTTCTCAAGTGCACATGGAACTTTCTCCAGAATAGACCACATACTGGGTCACAAATCAGGTCTTAACTGATACCAAAAGATTGCAATCATCCTCTGCATATTTTCAGACCATAATACTTTGAAGTTAGAACTAAACCACAAGAAGAAGTTTGGAAGGATTTCAAACACGTGGAGGTTATGTACCATCCTGCTAAAAGATGAAAGGGTCAACCAGGAAATTAGAGAAGAATTAAAAAGATTCATGGAAACTAGAGAGAATGAAGATACAATCATTCAAAATCTTTGGGATGCAGAAAAAGCAGTCCTGAGGGAGAAACAGTACACTCTGGGCAGCCGCAGTGGCTCAGCTTTTTAGCACAACATTCAGCCCTGGTTGTGACCATGGGGTCCCAGGATCCAGTCCCACATCGGGGTACCTGCATGTAGCCTGCTTGTTCCTCTGCCTGTGTCTCTGCCTCTCTGTCACTCTGTTGCTCTCTCTCTCTCTCTCTCTCTCTCTCTCTATCTCTCTCTGGCTTTCATAAATAAATAAATAAATAAATAAATAAATAAATAAATATTAAAAAAAAGAAAGAAACAGTCCTCTCTGCCACACAGTTACAGAATTTGCACTACAATTCGATATTAGGAAACAAATTCAAAAGCACAATTATAAAGATACTGGTGGCTCTGGAAAAAGATAAAGGATTCAAGGCACTTTATGACTGCAGGATTTAGATCTAATCAAGCCAAAATTAAAAATCAAATAAATGGATGCAACAGACTGAAGGACCTAATGATGAGGGTTAATGATGTTCAAGAAAGAGTGTGTGACATAGAAGACAAGTTGATGGCAAGGAAGGATACTGAGGAAAAAAGAGAAAAACAATTAAAAGACCATGACAAAAGGTTAAGAGAATATAATGACAGCCTCAGAAGGAAAAATCTATGTTTAATTGGGGTTCCAGAGGGCGCTGAGAAGGAGAGGGCCAAAAAGCATATTTGAACAAATCATACCTGAGAACTTTGATAAAATGGGGAGGGAAACAGGCATTCAGATCCAGGAGATAGAGAGATCCCCCCCTAAAATTAAAAAAAAAAAACTTTCAACACCTCGACATTTAATAGTTCAGATTGCAAATTCCAAAGATAAAGAGAAGATACTTAAAGCAGCAAGAGACAAGAAAGCCCTCACTTTTATGGGCAGGAGTATTAGGGTAACAGCAGACCTCTACACAGAGACCGGGCAGGCCAGGAAGGGCTGGCAGGATATATTCAGGGTCCTAAATAAGAAGAATATGCAACCAAGAATACTTTTTCCAGGAAGGCTCTCATTCAAAATGGAAGGAGAGATAAAGAGCTTCCAAGACAGGTAGGAACTGAAAGAATATGTGACCTCCAAACCACCTCTGCAAGAAATTTTAAGGGGGACTCTTAAAATTCCCCTTTAAGAAGAAGGTCAGTGGAACAATCCACAAAAACAAGGACTGAATAGATATCATGATGACACTAAACTCATATCTGTCAATAGTAACTCTAAACATGAACGGGCTTAATGACCCCATCAAAAGGAGCAGGGTGTCAGACTGTATAAAAAAGCAGGACCCATCTATTTGCTGTCTACAAGAGACTCATTTTAGACAGAAGGACACCTACAACCTGAAAATAAAAGGTTGGAGAATCATTTACCACTCAAATGGTCCTCAAAAGAAAGCAGGGGTAGCCATCCTTATATCAGATAAACTAAAATTTACCCCGAAGACTGTAGTGAGAGATGAAGAGGGACACTATATCATACTTCAAGGATCTATCCAACAAGAGCACTTAACAATCCTCAATATATATGCCCCGAATGTGGGAGCTGCCAAATATATCAGTCAATTAATAACCAAAGTGAAGACATACTTAGATAATAATACACTTATACTTGATGACTTCAATCTAGAGCTTTCTACACTCGATAGGTATTCTAAACACAACATCTCCAAAGAAACGAAGGCTTTAAATGATACACTGAACCAGATGGATTTCACAGATATCGACAGAACTTTACATCCAAACTCAACTGAATACACATTCTTCTCAAGTGCACATGGAACTTTCTTCAAATACCACATACTGGGTCACAAATTGGGTCTGAACTCATACCAAATGATTGGGATCATCCCCTGCATATTCTTATACCGTAATGCCTTGAAATTAGAACTAAATCACGAAAAGAAGTTTGGAAGGACTTCAAACACATGGAGGTTAAGGGCCATCCTGCTAAAAGATGAAAGGGTCAACCAGGAAATTAAGGAAGAATTAAAAAGATTCATGGAAACTAATGAGAATGAAGATACAACCATTCAAAATCTTTGGGATGCAGCAAAAGCAGTCCTGAGGGGGAAATACATCGCAATACAAGCATCCATTCAAAAACTGAAAAGAACTCAAATACAAAAGCTAACCTTACACCTAAAAGAGCTAGAGAAAAAAGAGCAAATACATCTTACACCCAGCAGAAGAGGAGAGTTAATGAAGATTCAAGCAAAATCAATGAAATCGAGACCAGAAGAACTGTGGAACCGATCAACAGAACCAGGAGTTGGTTCTTGGAAGAATTAATGAGATAGATAAACCATTAGCCAGCCTTATTTAAAAGAAGAGAGAGAAGACTCAAATTAATAAAATCATGAATGAGAAAGGAGAGATCACTACCAACACCAAGGAAATACGAACGATTTTAAAAACATATTATGAACAGCTATACGCCAATAAATTAGGCAATCAAGAAGAAATGGACGCATTTCTGGAAAGCCACAAACTACCAAAACTGGAACAGGAAGAAATAGAAAACCTGACAGGCCAATAACCAAGGAGGAAATTGAAGCAGTCATCAAAAACCTCCCAAGACACAAAAGTCCAGGGCCAGATGCCTTCCCAGGGGAATTCTATCAAACGTTTAAAGAAGAAACCATACCTGTTCTACTAAAGCTGTTTGGAAAGATAGAAAGAGCTGGAGTACTTCCAAATTTGTTCTATGAGGCCAGAATCAACTTTATCCAAAACCAGATAAAGACTCCACCAAAAAGGAGAATTATAGACCAATATCCCTGATCAACATGGATGCAAAAATTCTCAACAAGATACTGACCAATAGGATCGAACAATACATTAAGAAAATTATTCAACATGAACAAGTAGGATTTATACCCGGGACACAGGGCTGGTTCAATACTTGTAAAACAATCAATGTGATTCATCGTAACAGCAAGAGAAAAACCAAGAACCATATGATTCTCTCCTTAGATGCAGAGAAAGCATTTGACAAAATACAGCATCCATTCCTGATCAAAACTCTTCAGAGTGTACGGATAGAGGGAACATTCCTCAACATCTCAAAAGCCATCTACGAAAAGCCCACAGTAAATATCATTCTTATTGGGGAAGCACTGGGAGCCTTTCCCCTAAGATCAGGAACAAGACAGGGATATCCACTCTCACCACTGCTACTCAACATAGTACTGGAAGTCCTAGCCTCAGCAATCAGACAACAAAAAGACATTAAAGGCATTCAGATTGGCAAAGAAGTCAAACTCTCCCTCTTCGCCGATGACATGATACTGTACATAAAAAACCCAAAAGCCGCCACCCCAAGATTGCTAGAACTCACACAGCAATTTGGCAGCCTGGCAGGATACAAAATCAATGCCTAAAAGTCAGTGGCATTTCTATACACTAACAATGAAACTGAAAAAATAGAAATTAAGGAGTCAATCCTATTCACAATTGCATCCAAAACCAAAAGATACCTAGGAATAAAACTAAACAAAGGGATAAAGGATCTATACCCTAAAAACTATAGAACACTTCTGAAAGAAATTGAGGAAGACACAAAGAGATGGAAAAATATTCCATGCTCATGGGAAGCAGAATTAATATTGTGAAGATGTCAATGTTACCCAGGGCAATTTACACCTTTAATGCAATCCCTATCAAAATACCATGGACTTTCTTCAGAGAGTTAGAACAAATTATTTTAAGACTTGTGTGGAATCAGAAAAGACCCCGAATAGCCAGGGGAATTTTAAAAAAGAAAACCATAGCTGGGGGCATCACAATGCCAGATTTCTGGTTGTACTACAAAGTTGTGGTCATCAAGACAGTGTGGCACTGACACAAAAACAGACACATAGATCAATGGAACAGAATCGAGAATCCAGAAGTGGACCCTCAACTTTATGGTCAACTAATATTCGATAAAGGAGGAAAGACTATCCACTGGAAGAAAGTTTCCAGTAAATGGTGCTTGGAAAATTGGACATCCACATGCAGAAGAATGAAACTAGACCACTCTCTTTCACCATACACAAAGATAAACTCAAAATGGATGAAAGATCTAAGTGTGAGACAAAATTCCATCAAAATCCTAGAGGAGAACACAGGCAACACCCCTTTTGAACTTGGCCACAGAAACTTCTTGCAAGATACATCCACGAAGGCAAAAGAAACAAAAGCAAAAATGAACTATTGGGACTTCATCAAGATAAGAAGCTTTTGCACAGCAAAGGATACAGTCAACAAAACTAAAAGACAACCTACAGAATCGGAGAAGATATTTGCAAATGATATGTCAGATAAAGGGCTAGTTTCCAAGATCTATAAAGAACTTGTTATGCTCAACAGCAAAGAAACAAACAATCCAATCATGAAATGGGCAAAAGACATGAACAGAAATCTCACAGAGGGAGACATAGACATGCCCAACATGCACATGAGAAAATGCTCTGCATCACTGGCCATCAGGGAAATACAAATCAAAACCAGAATGAGATACCACCTCACACCAGTGAGAATGGGAAAAATTAAGAAGGCAGGAAACCACATTTGTTGGGGAGGATGCGGAGCAAAGGGAACCCTCTTACACTGTTGATGGGAATGTGAACTGGTGCAGCCACTCTGGAAAACTGTGTGGAGGTTCCTCAAGAAGTTCTAAATAGACCTGCCTTACGACCCAGCAATTGCACTGTTGGGGATTTACCCCAAAGATACAGATGCAATGAAACGCCGGGACACCTGCATCCCGATGTTTCTAGCAGCAATGTCCACAATAGCCAAACTGTGGAAGGAGCCTCGGTGTTCATCGAAAGATGAATGGATAAAACAGATGTGTTTTATGTGTGCAATGGAATATTGCTCAGCCATTAGAAATGACAAATACCCACCATTTGCTTCAACGTGGATGGAACTGGAGGGTATTATGCTGAGTGAATTAAGTCAATTGGAGAAGGACAAACAGTATATGTTCTCATTCATTTGGGGTATATAAATAATAGTGAAAGAGAATATAAGTGAAGGGAGAAGAAATGTGTGGGACATATCAGAAAGGGAGACAGAACATAAAGACTCCTAACTCTGGGAAACGAACTAGGGGTGATGTAAGGGGAGGTTGGGGGATGGGGGTCAATGGGTGATGGGCACTGAGGTGGGCACTTGACGGGATGAGCACTGGGTGTTATTCTGTATGTTGGAAAATTGAACACCAATAAAAAATAAATTTATTATTAAAAAAAGAAATTAATGAGAATGAAGATACAACCGTTTAAAAACCTTGGGATACAGCAAATGCAGTCGCAAGAGGCAAATACATTGCAATACAAGCATTCCCCCCCAAAATTGGAGAAAACTCAAATACACAAGCTAACCTTGCACCTAAAGGAACTGGAGAAAGAAAAGCAAATAAAACCTACACCAAACAGAAATATAGACCAAAGGAACTGTAGAACAGCTCAACAAAACCATGAGTTCGTTCTTTGAAATAATTAAGATATATAAACCATTAGCAAGCCTTATTAAAAGCAAAAGAGAAAGAACTCTAATAATAAAATCAAGAATGAAAAAAGAGTGATCACAACCAATACCAAGAAAATACAAATGATTTTAAAAACATATTATGAGGGATCCCTGGGTGGCGCAGCGGTTTGGCGCCTGCCTTTGGCCCAGGGCGCGATCCTGGAGACCCGGCATCGAATCCCACATCGGGCTCCCTGCATGGAGCCTGCTTCTCCCTCTGCCTGTGTCTCTGCCTCTCTCTCTCTCTGTGTGACTATCATAAATGAATAATAAATAAAAATTTAAAAAAAATAAAAAAAATAAAAACATATTATGAGCAGCTCTACATGAATAAATTATGCAATCTAGAAGAAATGGATGCATTTCTGGAAAAACACAAACTACCAAAACTGGAACAGGAGGAAATAGAAAACCTGAGCAAGACAATAACCAATGAGGAATTTGAAGCAATCATCAAAAACCTCCTGAGACACAAAATTCCAGGGCCACATGGCTTTCCAGGGGAATTCTGTCAAATGTTTAAAGAAGAAACAATACCTATTCTATTAAACCTGTTCTGAAAGATATAAAGGGATGGAATACTTCCAAACTGGTTCTATGAGGCCAGCATCACCTTACTTCCAAAACCAGACAAAGACCCCACCAAAAAGCATTATAAACCAATATCCCTGTTGAACACAGATGCAAACATTCTCGACAAAATACTAGCCCATAGGATCCAACAATACATTTAGAAGATTACTCACGATGACCAAGTGGGATTTATCCCTGAGATACAGGGATGGTTCAACACTCATAAAACAATAAACATGATAGATCATATCAACAAGAGACAAAACAAGAACCATAAGATCCTCTCAATTGATGCAGAGAAAGCAATTGACAAATACAGCATCCATTCCTGAACAAAACTCTTCAGAGGGTAGGGATAGAGGGAAAATTCCTCACCATCTTCAAAGCCATCTAAGAATAGCTCACAGCAAATAACATTCTCAATGGGGAAACACTGGGAGCCTTTCCCCTAAGATAGGGAACATGAGAGGGATGTCCAATCTCACCACTGCTGTTCAACAGAGTACTAGAAGTCCTTGCCTCAGTGATCAGGAAACAAAAGAAATAAAAGGCATTCAAATTGGCAAAGAAGTCAAACTCTCCCTCTTCGCAGATGACATGATACTGTACGTAGAAAACCCAAAAGAGTCCACCCCAAGATTGCTAGTACTCATACAGCAATTTGGCAGTGTGGCAGGATACAAATTCAATGCCCAGAAACCAGGGGGCCTTTCTATACACTAACAATGAAACTGAATAAAGGGAAATTAAGGAGTCAATCCCCTTCACAGTTACACCCAAAAGCCTAAGATACGTAGGAATAAACCTAACCAGAGAGGTAAAAATCTATACCCTAAAAACCACAGAACACTTCTGAAAGAAATTGAGGAAGACACAAAGAGATGGAAAAATATTCCATGCTCATGGATTGGAAAAATTAATATAGTGAAAATGTCTATGCTACCTAGGGCAATGTACATATTCAATGCAATCCCTATCAAAATACTATGGACTTTCTTCAGAGAGTTGGAAGAAATTATTTTATGATTTGTGTGGAATCAGAAAATACCCTGAATAGCCAAGGGAATATTGAAAAAGAGAACCAGAGCTGGGGGCATCTCAATGCCAGATTTCAAGTTGTACTACAAAGTGGTCATCATCAAGGCAGTATGGTACTGGCACAAAAACAGACACATAGATCAATGTAACAGAATAGAGAACCCAGAAATGGGCCCTCAACTCTATGGACAACTAATATTTGACAAAGCAGGAAAGACTATCCACTGGAAAAAGGACAGTATCTTCAATAAATGGTGCTGGGAAAATTGGACATCCACATGCAGAAGAATGATACTAGACCATTCTCTTACACCATACACAAAGATAAACTCAAAATGGATGAAAAATCTAAATGGGAGACAAGATTCCATCAAAATCCTAGAGGAGAACACGGGCAACACCTTTTTTGAACCACAGCAACATCTTGCAATATACATCTATGAAGGCAAGACAAACAAAAGCAAAATGAATTATTGGGACTTCATCAAGATAAAAAGCTTCTGCACAGCAAAAGAAACAGTCAACAAAAGTAAAAGACAACCTACAGAATGGGAGAAGATATTTGCAAATGATGTATCAGATAAAGGGCTAGTAATCAAGATCTATAAAGAACTTATCAAACTCAACATCAAAGAAACAAACCATCCAATCATGACATGGGCCAAAGACAGGAACAGAAATTTCACCAAGGAAGACATAGACATGGCCAACAAGCAAAGGAGAAAATGCTCTGCATCTCTTGCCATCAGAGAAATACAAATCAAAACCACAATGAGATACCACCCCCATTTGTGATAATGGTGAAAATTAACAAGAGAGGAAAGAACAAATGTTGGAGAGGATATGAAGAAAGGGGAACCCTCTTGCACTGTTGGTGTTAATGTACAGCCACTGGTACAGGCACTCTAGGAAACTGTGTGAAGGTTCCTCAAAGAGTTAAAAATACAACTGCCCTATGACCCAGCAATTGCACTGCTGGGGGTTTATCCCACAGATACAGGTGCAGTGAAACACTGGGCACCTGCACCCCAATGTTTATAGCAGCAATATCCACAATAGCCAAACTGTAGAATGAACCTTAGTGTCCTTCAAAAGTTGAATGGATAAAGAAGTTGTGGTCTATGTATACAATGGAATATTACTCAGCCATTAGAAATGACAAATACCCACCATTTTCTTCAATGTGGTTAGAACTGGATGGTGTTATGCTGAGTGAAGTAAGTCATTTGGAGAAACACAATCATTATATGGTTTCACTCAATCGGGAAATATAAAAAAATAGTGAAAGGGATTATAGGGGAAAGGAAAGAAAATGAGTGGGAAATATCAGAGAGGATGACAGAGCATGAGAGACTCCTAACTCTGGGAAATGAACAAGGGGTAATGGCAGGGGAGGTGGGCAGCGAGATGGAGTGACTGGGTGATGGGCAGTGAAGGGGTCACTTGACGGGATGAGCACTGGGTGTTATGTTATATGTTTGCAAATCAAACTCCAATAAAAATATACAAAAAAATTCGTCTCTCTGCCTCTATTTCCCACATATTATTTTTTCTCAAGTATAATTATTTCGGTGTTAATATTTCCATGTGTTCTTGTATGTTTTCCACTCTCTCAGTATATTAACTACAGTTATTTTAAATTGAGGTCTGATAATTCTAAAATATGTGTTATATCTAATTCTTATTGTGATGTTTGCTTCATATCTTTAGACTGTTTTTTTTTTTTTTCTTTTTCATGCCTTGCAATTTTTGCTTTAAAGCCGAAATGGTGCATTGGCTGAAGGCAACTGAGGTAAACAGGCTTTACGTAGGAGGCTTTATTTTTATCTGTCAGGGCATTAGGTTAAATTTACTGTTTGCTGTAGCTGTTGTATTAGTGATGGAGTTATCTTTGGTGTACCCTAAAGAAGCCAAATTCAATTGGGTCTGAAGACTAATTTTTTCATTTGTAATCCCGGTTCTTATAAAAAAAAAAACCTATTATGGTGGTGGGAAAATGAGTAAGAAGGAGAAACATATAATTAGATTTCAGTCTCTTAGTGAGCATGTGTCCTTGAGCTATGATCTTCACAAGTAATTTTAGCTTTTTCCCTCAAGTGAGAGAAGAAAGATAGAGGGGGATAGAGCTGAATATTTCTCTTTCCCCACAGGAAATGTTAAAGGGGCTGGAGATGTGCATCTCCCTAACCTCACATCAATGGCTACAGGGTGTTGGATTTTAATATATCCTTTCCCCCACATCAGTTAGGCTCTGGTAAAATAAATTGTTTAACTCTGGTAAAATAGTTTCCTTTGAGAGCAGGCCTTTGTTAAGAATAGAACACTCTGGGAATATTTTGAAATGGGTACTTTTCTTGCCCCCCAGCCAGAGACAAGAGGGGAAGTTTCTCAGATTTTCATCCAGAGAACCTTAAGGGGCTGCTGAAGTTTAAGACTCATGAAAGTGCAGGGACCCACTAAGAATTGGCCCCCAGTGGTTTTTATCTCTCAAGCTAGGTCCTCACTGAATCTCCAGAAATTTAAAGGTTTCTACCTGACTCCAGCTGTGGCTTCTGCTCCCTATAAGCTCTGATTCTCTGTATCTGCCTATCTCTGATTGATTTAAACGAATTGTTGCTCTTGCTTTGAGGAAGAGTGACAACTTCAAACCTCTTTACATGTCCAATCAGAAACCAGAAGTCTTCTAAGTTCTCTTACTTTAAGAAGTAAGTCTACCATAATCAGTCCTTTTTTGTCTTCTTATAACATAATATTCATAAATTTCTTGCCATTATTTATTGGCCGTTGCTTAACATTCCTATTTTATAAGACACTTCACACTTGAGTTTGTAATAATTTTAAAGATACCATAACTTATTTTATATGCTTAAAACTGATTAATTTAATTAATATTTAAAACATCATATTAAGATACCTCAGAATTTGACTGTTCCGTTATTTTAATCCTAGGGTTTAGTGAGGGAATGAAAATCTCAAGGAAAGGAGTAATTGAAGTTTTCTCTCAGATTTCTGCTTAGGAGAAAAGTAGGTTTAAAAAAAATAAGAGGGACTTCTAGGTGGCTCAGCACTTGGGCATCTGTCTTTGGCTCAGGGAGTGATCCCACCCAGAATGCCTGGATGGAGTCCCACATCAGGCTCTCTGCATGGAACCTGCTTCTCCCTCTGCCTATGTCTCTGCCTCTCTCTGTCTCTCATGAATAAATAAATAAAATCTTTAAAAAAAGAAAAAATAGGGTTTTAGTCAAGTAATGTATATAAGACACAATTTCCTGCAGAAAGACTTCTGAGTTATTGCAGTTCCTAAAAACAACAACAAAAAAATCATCTACACCTGAATTTGTACACATTCCTGAAGTTTGATTACTGAGTATCAGTAATTCTTCTAATTCATACAGTACTTACTATATGCAAGTCACTAATAGCTTTTCTTTTATTATTTTTAACTCTCATAATAACCTTACTTAATAGGTATATTTTTGTTCCTACTTTGTAGTTGTGGACACTGAGACTTCAAAAATTTAGGTGCATTCTCCAAGGTCAACAGTTATATGGAATTCAAACGATGTGGATTTCAAACTCAAGTTTATGTGACTACAGACATCTTTCTTAATTACTCTGTTACATAGACTCCTATGGATCTTTAATTTGCTACATGCCCTCTCAATCTGTCTTTACTCTATGAACTTTACACTTTCAGATGAATCCCTTTCAATCTATCCTTCTGATTTCAAACTATTAAAGCTATGGAAGAAAAATACATTATCCCTATAGCCCAAGTTATCCAGTGGGTCTTGTGTGGTATTTTTCTCAACACACCAATTTTTGAAAGGACAGCATACATACTATTGGTCAGTAAGTGGTTCTGCTGCAGTGGATTGAGGGCAGGAGCACCCCCAAAGCTTGGCTGGTTAGCCAGGGATGTATGAGCAAGTCCATGTTGGGGTCCAGGAGCAGCAAGAGAAGATTGCATCTTATCCTTATCCCAGGAGGATTCACTTCCACCTGAAAAACATTTGTATGAACAGATTGCAATTTGGCAACTTTCTATGAGAAGACTTTTCGAAAATTCCTTTTTAGGGTTGAAATTATTAATCTTACTTCTTAGAAAATTATTATTAAACATAGGTAACTCAATTTTATAATCATTCCAAAAACTTTCAATAGCCTTGTACTTAAGCTGCTTCTGAGAAGAATAAACAACTCTCAATAATGATATAGTTACAGGTAGTCTAAATAAGTCAGGAGTCATAATGGATAGCTTTTGAAAGTTTGTGGTAGGCCATTAACTAACCATTACTGTCTCCCATTTTGATGCTTTAACATACATATGCTAGGTTTTAATGAAGAACAGTTTTCTTTACTCAAAAAGAGCACACATAAGAACATAATAATATGGAAAAATACGGGATAAGAAAGGAAATGATCAGCTATTTTGTTCTCAGATCCAGTCCTGCAAAGGATAAGCTCTTCATACATAGCAGGATTTTGTACAAAATAGGATAAAACATAAAGCCATGGCCCCCAATTTGAAATTCTACTTTATTTTGATCTTCCATACTAGAGAATGACGTAAAGAGTGTATAGGTGCAGACTACTATATTACCATAATGATCTACGATGACAGCTATTTCATCTAGGACTTAGAATACTGTGAAGACAGAACCACTGCTTAAAACCATACACAAAACAACCACAGAATTATCTCTAGGACATCCTTTTAAGGAGAATGTTTCAAAAAAGAAGGGTAAGGGATTGATTTCCAATCACTGCAATAGCAAACAATCTGGCTTTAGAAAAGAAAATGGGCTTTCCAACTAGGGCCTGCCAGAATGGCTCCTGCAAAGAAGGGTGGCAAGAAGAAGAAGGGCCGTTCTGCCATCAAGGAGGTAGTGACCATAGAATACACCATCAACATTAACAAATGTATCCATGGAGTAGATTTCACGAAGTGTGATCCTCGGGCACTCAAAGAGATCCGGAAATTTGCCACGATGGAGATGGGAACTCCAGATGTGCGCATTAATGCCAGGCTCAACAAAGCTGTCTGGACCAAAGGAATAAGGAATGTTCCATACTGTATCCATGTGCAGTTGTCCAGAAAACGTTAACGAGGATGAAGATTCACCAAACAAGCTCTACATGCTGGTTACCTACATACCTGTCACCACTTTCAAAAATCTACAGACCGTTAATGTGGATGAGAACTAATCGCTGATTGTCAAATAAAGGTATAAAACTGCCAAAAAAAAAAAAGAAAAAAGAAAAAAATGGTTAGGGATTGAGTTAAAATGGTGGAAGAGTAGGGGACCCTAAGCTTGCCTCACCCTTCAAACACAGCTAGTTAAATATCAAATCATTCTTAACAACAAAAACATCCATCTGAGGACTGAGAGAACAAAACTGGACATCTATAGGTAGAAAAATGACCATTTCATGGAAGGTAGGAGATGCAGAGAGTTGATTTTGGGGAGAAAAGAATTGCAGGTGCTACAGAAGGCACGGAGCTATGATTACAGAGAGGAGAGAAGATAGAGTGAAGAGAGAGGAGGAGAGAGAAGCAGCAGGCAGAGGATTACACAAGAAAAACTTCCCCCAAAACAATGGCTAGGAAAAGGCAAGGGTATGACAACTGCAAATTACTACAAGCAATGGAGCACAAAGTCTGAAACTTTAGAAGTCTGTGACATCGCCAGGGTCCTGCTTGGTAGGTTTAGTGATGCTGCTGTGAAGAAGGAGGGCAGACACATGGGAGTGGGAAATGTGGTCTGAGGATTCCCTGGATTATATCGAGAGAGAGAGTTTCCCTTCTTGGAGTGTATTTGGGCCAGGTGGCATGGCCTTTCTGGGGATAAAAGAACTGGTGGTGACAATGTGCTGCCCTGTTCCCTAGCATAGGAACAAAGACACTGGCTGGGGACAGCAAACTTTGGTGCCAGCTTTTTGCTATAATTTACCATAAACTCCCAACCACTGCATGCAACTGCTTTACTGGGACAAACTAGCAAATGGGGAAAGTGCAGTGACTCTGCCCTAGAGGATCACTGCAGGTCTGCACCATGTGAGTCCCTAAAATTTGGAGTTTTGAAACCCATCTGCGTGCCTGAGATAAAACACAGGAATACTATGCTGCCTGGCAGGCAGACAACTCAGACACAGAAAAGGTGAAGACAGGGATCTGATGGAAGCTGGGGACACAGGAGGGGTGCTTGTTTACTCTTCTGTGAGCGCTTCCTGATGAGTGATGGATTCAAACTCCTTACTCCGGGAAGGAGACAGAGGAGCAATGACATTCCCACCCTCTGCACTGCAGCACAGACCAACTTTAGTGAGAAACACAGCACCCTGCAATGGAGACTGCTGCTGCTTACATTAAGCTCCCCCCAACCTATATCCTACAAGTGCATGTTTACTAAGGCAAATTGGTCTGAAAATTGGCCCAGCAGACCCTTTCCCCAGAAGATCAAACCCCTCACATGCCCCAAGGCTACTGATCATAGAGTGCTACAAAGCTCCAGCTCTACAGGAAATAATATATAGCTTCCTTTTTGATCTGGATTCTTTTATTGAAGACAAAACACACTAGTCAAAACTTGCCACACAGTGGACAAGGTCCAAACACCCCTCTCTACAGGCAAGTAGAAACTCTGCAGAGGACTGACCTGAGAATAGGAGCAACCAAAAAACAATAGCAGAGCGCATATAAGACCCCTCCCCACTTTTGCAGATCTCTTCTTAATATAGCCATTACTCTCAGGAGCAAGACTATAAAATGCTTTCCTAACAATCACAAACAGACAAACAAACAAAAACAGTGACCTAGACAAAATGACAAGATGTAGGAATTCACCTTAAAAGAAAGAAGAGGAAGTGATGGCCAGGAATTTATTCAATACAGATATAAGATGTATGAAACAGATGTTAAAACAATTAAAAGGATACTAGCTGGGTATGAGAAAAGCATAGAAGACACTAAAGAATCTCTTACTGCAGAGATTAAAAAAAAAAAAAAACATGTTTCTAGCAGCAACGTCCATAATATCCAAACTGTGGAAGGAGCCTCGGTGTCCATCGAAAGATGAATGGATAAAGAAGATGTGGTCTATGTATACAATGGAATATTACTCAGCCATTAGAAATGACAAATACCCACTATTTGCTTCGATGTGGAGGGACCTGGAGGGTATTGTGCTGAGTGAAATAAGTCAATTGGAAAAGGACAAACATTACATGGTCTCATTCATTTGGGGAATATAAAAATTAGTGAAAGGGAGTAAAGGGAAAGGAGAGAAAATGAGTGAAAATATCAGTGAGGGTGACAAAACATGAGAGACACCTAACTCTGGGAAATGAACAAGGGGTAGTGGAAGGGGAAGTGGGCGGGGAGTTGGGGTGACTGGGTGATGGGCACTGTGGGGGCACTTGGCAGGATGAGCAGTGGGTGTTATGCTATATGTTGGCAAATTGAACTCCAATAAAAAAATAAAAATTAAAAAAATTAAAAAAAAACCTTGAAAACTAGTCAGGTCAAAATTAAAAATGCTATAACTGAGATGCAAACCCTACTGGATGCCATGACTGTGAGGATTGAAGAAGCAGAGGAAAAAGATCACTGATTTAGAATATAAAATTATGGAAAATAATAAAGGTAAAAAGAAGAGGGAAGAAAAGTAATTGGATCACAAATGTGGACTTATGGAACTCAGTGACTTCTTAAAGCATACTAACATTCATATCATAAGAGTCCCAGAAGAAGGGGAAAAAAAAGTGGGGGTGAAGTTTAATTTAAGCAAAATATAGACAAAAAGTTGCCTAATCTGGGAAAGGAAACAGATAGCAAAATCCAAGAAGCACAGAGAATTCAACAAAAGCTGACCATCACCAAGACAGTCAAATATACAAGATACACAGACAAGGAAAGAATGCTGAAAGTATCAAGGGGAAAAAAAGTCCTTAACATACAAGGGAAGACATATCTTGTTCACAACACATCTGTCCACAGAAACATGGCAGGCCAGAAGAGAGTTGCATGGTATATTTAATGTGCAGAATGGCAAAAATATGTAATCAGGAATACTTTATCCAACAAGGCTGTCATTCAGAATAGGAGAGATAAAGAGTTTCTCAGACAAAAATTTAAGGAGTTTATAAGCATTAAATCAAATCTACAAGATATATTAAAGGAGACCCTCTGAGCAGGAAAAAGAGGTCAAAAGCAGCAAAGACTATAAAGGAACACAAACAATATGCAAGAATAGTGACTTTCTATGTAATACAATGGCACCAAATTCATATCTATCAGTGATTACTCTGAATATAAATAGACTAAATTCTCCAATTAAAAGACGTAGGGGTCTACGGCCATACCACCCTGAACGCACCCAATCTCGCCTAAAAGACGTAGGGTAAAATAAATAAATAAATAAATAAATAAATAAAAAATCAATGATGTAGGGTAATCAGAATGGTAAAACAAACAACAATAAACCAAACCAAAACAAAACAAAACAAAACAACAAAAAAAACAAGCTTCATCCATATGTTGCTTAAAGGACATTCTTTAAACCTAAGGACACCTCCAGATTGAGTGTGAGAGGGTGGAGAACCATACATCATGCTAACAGAGATCAAAAGAAAGCTGGAGGAGCCATACTTATATCAGACCAATTAGATTTTAAACCAAAGACTGTATCAAAACAAGAAAAAGGGCTATGTCATAATAAACCAGTCTATCCACAAGATTTAACAAAAACAATGGCTTTAAATGACACGCTGGACAATATGGACTTAACAGATATTTTCAGAACATTTCATCCTAAAGCGGCAGAATACACATTCTTTTAGAGTGTACATGGAATAATTTCCAGATCACATACTGGGTCACAAATCAGGTCTCAACCAGTGTAAAAAGACTGAGATCATACCATTAATATTTTCAGACCACAATGCTATAAAACTGGAAGTCAATCACAAGAAAACATTTGGAGAGGCCACAAGCACATGTTGAAGAATATCCTTCTAAAGAATGAATGCATTAGAGGCCCTTGGGTGGCTCAGTCAGTTAAGTGTCTGCCTTTGGCTCAGGTAATGATCCTAGAATCCTGGGATGGAGCCCCACATAGGGCTCCTGGCTCAGCGGGGAGCCTGCTTCTCCCTCTACCTCTCTTCATGCTCTCTCTTTCTCTCAAATAAATAAAAAAAAATATTTTTTTAAAAAAGTGAGTGAATTGATTAACCAGGAAATTAAAGAAATAAAAAAAAATACATGGAAACAAATGAAAATGGAAACATGAGTGTCCAAAACATTTGGAAGCAGGAAAGTAGATCCTAAGAGGGGAAATAAAGAGCAAAAAAAGGCCTACCTGAAGAAATTAAAAAGTCTCCAATGCACAACCTAATCTTACACCTAAAGGAACTAGAAAAGGAAGAGTAAGTAAAGCCTAAAGCCAGCAAGAAGGAAAATAATAAACAGTAGAGCATAAAGAAACAATAGAGAAACAAAACAGTATAAAAGAGCAATGAAATTAAGATCTTGTTCTTCAAAAAATTAATAAAATTGATAACATCCTAGCCAGACTTAGCAAAAAGCAAAGAGAAAAAAGAACCAAATAAACAAATCATGAGGAAAAAGGAGAGAGCACAACCAATACCACTGAAATACAAACAATTAAAAGCAAAAATTATGAAAAAATATATGCCAAAAAACTGGACAATCTGGAAGAAATGGGCATATTTCTGAAAACATACAAGAAGAAATAGAAATTTTCATCAGATCCTTAACAAGCAAAGAATTGAATCAGCAACTAAAAATCTCCCAACAAGCAAAAGTCCAGGGCCAGATGGCTTCCCAGGAGAATTCTACCAGACATTTAAAGAAGAGTTAATACCTTTACAAAGTGTTCCAAAATATAGAAATGGAAGGAAAACTTCCAAACTTATTAAAGAAGGTCAGCAATATCTTGATTCTAAAACAAGACAAAGACGCTATAAAAAAAGAAAAATTATAGGCCAACATACCTGATGAACATGGACACAAAAATTCTCAAGATTCTAACAAATTGAATCCAAAAGTACAGTAAAATAATTATTCAGCATGATTAATTGGGATTTATTCTTGGTCTGCAAGAGTGGTTCAATATTCACAAATCAATCAGTGTGATATGCCACATTAATACAAGAAAGGATAAGAATCATATGATGTTCTCAGTGCCTGAGTGGCTCAGTCAGTTAAGCATCTATCTTCAGCTCAGGTCATGATCCCTGGGTCCTGGGTTCAAGCCCCACTTCAGGCTCCCTGCTCAGGGAAGAGTCTGCTTCTCCCTCTTCCTCTGCCCCTCCCCTTTATGCGCTCTCTCTCTCAAATAAATATATAAAAATCCTTAAGAATAAATACATAAATAAGAATCATAGGATACTGTCAATAGATACAGAAAAAGCATTCCACAGATTACAATATTCATTCTTGATAAAAATCCTCACCAAAGTAGGTATAGATGGAAAAATACTTCAACGTCATAACAGCCATGTACAAGAAACCCACAGATAATATTATCCTCAATGGAGGAAACTGAAAGCTTTTCCTCTTTGGTCAGGAACAAAAGAGGATGTCCCCTTTACCATTGCTATTTAGTACAGTACTAGAAATCTTAGCGTCAAGAATCAGACAACAGAGAGAAATAAAAGATATCCAAATCAGTGAGGAAAAAGTTAAACTTCTACTATTTGCAGATGAAATGATACTCTATATAGAAAACCCAAAAGACTCTACCAAAAAATTGCTAGAATGGAAATGTGAATTCAGTAAAGTCACAAAATATAAAATCAATATGTAGAAATCTGTTGCATTTCTATACTCTAATGAAGCATCAGGGTAAAAAAAAGAAATAAAAGAATTGATCCCATTTACAATTACACCAAAAGAATAAACCTAATAAAATAAAGTATCTGTACCCTAAAAATTATATAACACTTATGAAAGATATTGAAGAGGACACAAAGAAATGGGAAAAGTTCCATGTTCATAAATTGGAGGAGCAAATACTGTAAAAATGTGTATACTACCCAAAGCAATCAACACACTGATTGCAATCACTTTGAAAATACCACCAGCATTTTTTACAGAGCTAGAACAAAGAATCTTAAAATGTGTATGAAACCACAAAAATCCCCAAATAGCCAAAGCAGATCTGGGAAAGAAGAGCAAAACTGGAGGCAACACAATTTGGATTTCAAGCTATATTACAAAGCTGTAGTTGTGAAGAGAGTATGGTACTTGAACAAAAACAGACACATAGATCAATAGGACAGAATAGAGAACCCAGAAGTGGATCCACAACTATATGACTAACTCATTTGACAAAGCAGGAAAGAATATCGAAGAGGATAATAACAGTCTCCTCAACAAATGGTCTTGAGAATAGTGGAGAGCCTCATGCAAAAGGATGAAACTGGACCACTTTTTTACACAATAAATAAATATTATAAATATAATATATATTTTTTATAAATATAAATAAATAAAATAAATTCACTATGGATGAAAGACCTAAATGTGAAACAGGGATACATCAAAATCCTAGAGGAGAGCATAGGCATCAACCCATTTGACATGGGCTGTAATAATGTCTTACTAGACACGTCATAGAAGTTAAGCAAAGATGAACTATTTGGACATTATCAAAATAAATAGATTTTTTTCTCATTAAACTTTTGTTTTAATGGGTCTCAAAATTCTGTGACAGATTTTTGGTCAAGTTGTTTCCATTAAAAAGTACTGACTTTAAAAACTAATAACTTAAAACTGCTACACACGCACAAAAAAACCCAAATGGTCCACAAAACATTCTTCCCTTCTGAAGGTTTTACGATGCATTGTTATCAGTAACCAGTCTTTTACTATTAAACTTAAATGGCCAATTGACACAAACAGTTCTGAGACCATTCTTCCACCACTTATTAAGACTGGGGTGGCAGGTATTGGGGATAATATTCATTTAGCCTTCTGAGCTTTCTGGGCAGACTTGGTGACTTTGCCAGCTCCAGCTGCCTTCTTGTCCACTGCTTTGATGACACCCACAGCAACTGTCTGTCTCATGTCACAAACAGCAAAATGGCCCAGAGGAGGATAGTCAGAGAAGCTCTCAACACACATAAGTTTGCCAGGAACTATATCAACAATGGCAGCATCCCCAGATTTCAAGAACTTGGGACCATCTTCCAGCTTTTTTCCATAACGACGTATCTTCTTCAGCTCAGCAAACTTGCAAGCAATGTGAGCTGTGTGACAATCCAGCACAGGTGCAGATCCAGCACTGATTTGGCCTGGATGGTTCAGGAAAATCACCTAAGCCATGAAGCCAGCTGCTTCCATTGGTGGGTCATTTTTGCTGTCACCAGCCACGTTGCCATGATGAACATCTTTGACAGATACATTCTTGACATTGAAGCCCACATTGTCCCCAGGAAGAGCCTCACTCAAAGCTTCATGGTGCATTTCAACAGACTTTACTTCAGTTGTAACATTGACTGGAGCAAAGGTGACCACCATGCCAGGCTTAAGAACACCAGTCTCCACTCGACCCACTGGGACAGTACCAATACCACCAATTTTGTAGACATCCTGGAGAGGCAGATGCAAGGGCTTATCAGTTGGACGAGTTGGTGGCAGAATGCAATCCAGAGCTTCAGGCAGTGTGGGTTCCCATCTTTACGGGTGACTTTCCATCCCTTGAACCAAGGCAGGTTAGCACTTGGCTCCAGCATGTTGTCACCATTCCAACCAGAAATTGGCACAAATGCTACTGTGTCAGGGTTGTAGCCAATTTTCTTAATGTACATGCTGACTTCCTTAATGATTTCCTCATATCTCTTCTGGCTGTAGGGTGGTTCAGTGGAATCCATTTTGTTAACACCAACAATCAGTTGTTTTACCCTCAGTGTGTCAGCCAGAAGGGCATGCTCACGGGTCTGCCCATTCTTGGAGATACCTGCTTCAAATTCACCAACACCAGCAGCAACAATAAGGACAGCACAGTCAACCTGAGATGTGTCTGTAATCATGTTTTTGATAAAGTGCCCTGGGGCATCAATGATAGTCACGTAATACTTGCTGGTCTCAAATTTCCACAGGGAGATATCAATGGTGATACCATGTTCACGTTCAGCTTTCAGTTTATCCAAGACCCAGGCATACTTGAAGGAGCCTTTTCCCATCTCAGCAGCCTCCTTCTCAAATTTTTTGATAGTTCTTTTGTCGATCCCACCACATTTGTAGATCAGATGGCCAGTAGTGGTAGACTTGCCTAAATCTACGTGTCCAATGATGACGATGTTGATGTGAGTCTTTTCCCTTCCCATTTTGGTTTAAGTTTAGTGGTGGTTTTCATGACACCTGTGTTCTGGTGGCAAACCCGTTGCCAAAATAAATATATTTTGCATAACAAAGGAAACAATAAACAAAACTAAAAGATAACCTACAAAATAGGAGACAATATTTGTGAATGACATATCTGATCAATGGCTAGTATCCAAAATCTGTAAAGAACGTATCAAAGTCAATACCTCAAAAATAAATAATCCAGTTAAGAAGTGGACAGAAGACATGTATAGACATTTCTCCAAAGAAGTCATACTGATGGCTAACAGACACATGAAAAAATGCTCGGCCTCACTCATCATCAAGGAAATACAAATCAAAACAACATTGAGATATCACATTACACAGTGTCAGAATGGCTAAAATTAACAAGTCAGGAAACAACAAATGTTGTCAAGGATGCAGAGAAAGGGGAAACCCTCTTACACTATTGGTGGGAACGCAAACTGTTGCAGCCAGTTCTGGAAAACAGTATGGAGGTTCTTAAAAAGTTAAAAATAGAACTAACTTATGATCCAGCAATTTCACTACTAGATAGTAATCCAAAGGATTCAAAAATAACTCAAAGGGGCACATGCAAGACAATGTTTATAGCAGCCCTATCAACAATAGCCAAATTATGGAAAGAGCCCAAATGTCCACTGACTGATGAATGGAAAAAGGAGATGCGGGATATATATATATATATATATATATATATATATATATATATATATATTATGGAATATCCCTCAGCCACCAAAAAGAATGAAATCTTGCCATTTGCAATGACATTTATTGAGCTAGAGTATATTATACTAAGCAAACAATTCAGTCAAAGAAAACAGATGAACATATAGGAAGAGGGGAAGAGGAGAGAGGGGAGGGGAACAAACCATAAGAGATTCTTAATGACAGAGGAAAAAACTGAAGGTTGATTGAATGAAATGGGTGGGTGATGGGCATAAAGTAGGGCATGAGTTGTGATGAGCTAGGTGTTATATGTAATTGATGAATCACTAACTTCTACTCCTGAAACCAGTATTACACTATAACTTAACTGTCTATAATTTAAATAAAATTGGGGGGAAAAAGAAAAGAAAATAGTTGTGTGGGCTGCCCCGTTTGTTTGCGTAAAGTGGTTCACTCATTCAGAGGTCAGTAGTTCTGTTCCCATTCCCTTTCTGGAACAGTGTCATTACTGTCTCCACTTGAATTTCTCTATCCCATATATTGCCTAAAACACTGACTCTGTTTTGTGAAGAGGTGTGGGTATGAGAATCTTGGACACTTTGTAAAATGTGTGCATTTAATCATTTATACAAAAAGATAAAAATCACATGCTCCTATTCTTTTTTTCAAAGACTTTATTTATTTATTCATGAGAGACACAGAGAGAGATAGAGGCAGAGACATAGGCAGAGGGAGAAACAGGCTCTATGCAGGGAGCCCGATGTGGCACTCAATCCAAGGACTCCAGGATCATGCCCTGAGCCAAAGGCAGATACTTAACCACTGAGCCACCCAGGCGTCCCTCATGCTCATATTCTTAATATTCAACGTCGTAAATATTTTCACTTTTTTTAGTGCTTTGTTCATATGGATACCAATTATTACTTTTGAAACACTTTACCATGTTGCTTCAGGTATCACATTTATAAAATAATATGTATAGGCTACAAAGTAGTCTACTGAGTTATTGTACTCATAGTTTACTAAATATTGGATTTTGATTTTGCTCTAAACTTGTCACTATTCTGAATCAACAGTATCAACAACATTCATTTGAATTTTTTCTTAGAAACAATTAATTCCTAGGAGTGGAATTTCTGGGCCAAAAAGATTGAACATTTTCTTTATACTTTTGCTTTTATCCACCACATTTACAAAAGCCATTTGTAAGGTTCTAGACTTTTTATGGAATTGCTTTCAGGGCCAATTGGTATTCTTTCTAAAGATTTAAAATTTTTTTAAGCCAAGTACTCCTAGAATCTCTGATAGGTTTCTTTTTTAACCTTTCTATTCATTCATCTTTTTATTTATTTTTTTAAAATAAAAAAAATTTTTAAATATTTTTTATTTATTTGAGACACAGAGTGAGAACATGCAGTGGGCAGGCAGATGGAGAGGGAAAAGCAGACTCCCTATGAAGCAGGGAGCCTATTGCAGGCACTTGATCCCAGGACCCTGATCATGACCTGAGCTGAAGGCAGATGCTTCACTGACTGAGCCGCCCAGGCACCCCTGCATTCATCTACTCTTACTCCAGCTCTGGGAATCTATCTCCTCCTTGGGACTCAAGTCCCGTTGTAGCTGAAGTCAATCTTTAATTCTAAAGTGAGTCTTGGCCAATTTCCAACTAGAGGAATACTAGACCAAAACAAACAAACACACAAAAACAAAGAGAAACCCCAACCAACAAACCAAACAGAAAACATCAGATTCTCTAGCAGCCTTTATAAAGCCTAAGGGGTACCTGACCCTGCCTATATGAATAAAAATTTTCCAATCAAATGTGAAAGAAATAAGTAATTAATTGTTCTGGTTTTTATATAAGCCATTCAGTTTACATGCATGGAAGCTTAGAAGGTAGGAAATAAGATTGAATATCATAGACTGGCTTAATGAGCCAGAAAGCATTCTCTTGACCATGCTGAAGCTTGGTATATTCATTGAAAACCACCCTCCTATGATTACACCAATTATTCTCTCTTTTCATCCAGATGTTTGCTGTTGTATAGTGACTGCCTAGGAGCAGGGAAATAATTTATGGTTGATACATTGACATAATTTTGCATTAACAAATATGAAATTCCAATTAAAATCAATAAGAAACTGTTATGCTGTAATGAACAGGAATGGTGAGATGAAGGAAGAGATTTTAATATGCAACTACAGAAATCACATTGCAACACTGAACAATTCTTGATAGTAATATTGGGCCAATAAACATGATTAATACTAGAAAATGGAAAAATTTGAAAGATCAATTGCTGAGCAAAAACAGAACCACACCATCATTTTAACACTATGTCCAAGATATGAATTACCTTACCATTCCAGAACTGTACATTATATAATAATGGGTAAAACATTGACCAAGAAAGGTTCATTTAGAAGGCACTAATTTATATCATTGATATTACTGTGGTATTGTACAATCACAGCAGCAACAGCACACAGCAGTATTAAGGCTAACATGTCAATATTTTTATAAACTAAAAATCTTTAATCCACATGTAATATTAAATGGTATGTTACAACTGAATACCTAAAAAACAAATACTGCAATTAAAAAATGGGTAAAAGACATGAATAGACATTTCTCTAAAGAAGACATCCAGATGGCCAACAGACACATGAAAATATGTTTAACATCATTCATCATCAGGGGAATGCAAATCAAAACCACAATGAAATATCACTACATATCTGTCAGAATGGCTACAATATGAAACACAGGAAACCTCAAGTGTGGGTAAGAGTATGGACAAAAAGGTATCCTCTTGCACTGTTGGTAGGAATGTAAACTGGTGCAGCCACTGGGGAAAACAGTATGAAATTTCCTCAAAAAATGAAATTTAGAACTACCCTATAATCCATGAACCACACTACTGGGTATTTACCCCCAAATAATACAAAAATAATATTTCAAAGTGATACATGTACCTGATGTTCATAGAAGTTTTATCCACACACAATCACCAAATTATGGAAACAGCCTATGTGTCTTTGACTGATGAATGGATAAAGAAAATGTGGTATAAACATACCATGGAATATTATTCAGCCATCAAAAGAAATGAAATCTTGCCATTTGCCATGACATGGATAGAGCTAGAGAGTATAATGTTAAGCAAAATGAGTCAGAGAAAGACAAATACCATATGATTTCACTCATATGTGGAATTTAAGAAACAAATGAGCAAAGGGAGAAAGGGAGAGAGAGACAGACCAATATAGAGATTCTTATTTATAGACAACAAATTGGTGGTTACCGGATGGAAGTAGATGGAGGCATGGGTTAAATAAGTGATGGGAATTAAGAAGTAGATTTATAATGAGTGCATATTTCAAATAAACTTGAATAGAAATATTTTTAAAAACCTTATTAGGGATTCCAAGGTATTTGTGTATACTCCGTTGAGAGTTTTAGATTAATGTTTTCCAATAACTCTTTCTTTTAACTACTGTGTTAAAAATGATAGAGAGTGGTTACCAGCTATTTCTAGGTTCACTGAGTATACTCATAATGTAATTTTCGTGTGCCCTGAAGGCAACTATATATGAAGCAAGTTACCAAGGAATGAGGGACACCCTTGATAATTTGAAGTATGTGATGTATAAAACATTAAAATAATACCTGATATACCATTTATTTTATTTTAGTTTCATTATGATAAGTGCACTATTTAATCCTCATCCCTTATTTCCCCCATTCCCCTCTTGTGTCCCCTCTGGTAACCATCAGTTTGGTCTCTTTAATTCAGAATCTGTTTTGTCCTTTGTCTTCCCCCCTCTTTTCTAATTTATTACATCTGATTTTAACATACACTGCCCTTAAAGTTAAAAAAAAATATTTTTACCTATCTAATCTAGGGCTAAAATTGTTTTAACACTGTGTGGAGGACTTGGATATCCACTTGCCTTTTTCTATCTATCTATCTATCTATCTATCTATCTATCTATCTATCTACCTATCTATTATCTATCTATCTATCATCTATCTATCTATCTATCTATCTATCTATCTATCTATCTCTAAATATATTAGTGTTCTATGGGTGTAATAACAAAATATGATATATTATAGATTGAATACTGTGTTTCTCAAAATTCATATGTTTTTTTAAGATAGAAGGAGTATGCATGAGCAGGGGAGAGAGGAAGAGTGAAAGAGAGACAGAGAGAGAGAGACAGAGAGAGAGAATCTTAAGCAGGCTCTATGCCCAACATGGAGTTCTGTCTCATGACCCTGATATCATAACCTGAGCAAAAATAAAAAGTCAACACAATCAACTGAGCCACCGAGGTACCCCTCATATGTTAAATCTTAATCTCCAATGTAACAGTATTTGTAGGTCAAGCCTTTAAGAGGTCATGAATGGGATAAATGCCTTTTTAAAATAGACCCCAAAGAACTCCTGAGACCCCTTATGCCATGGAAGGACATAGTGAGGATATGGCTATCTATGAACCAGAAAATAGGTACTCGACATATACTGAATCTGCCACTCTATGGTATTTTTATTATGAAAGTCCAAAAGGACTAAGACAACAGAGAATGGGCAGTTAAATAAGAAAAACTTATTTTCACACAGTTTTGGAGGCTAGAAGTCCAAGATCAAAATGTCAGCAGGTTTAGATTCTCCTGAGGCCTCTCTTCTTGGCTTGCAGTTAGCCTCCTTCTCTCTGAGTCATTACATGGTCTTTCCTCTGTATGTACACATCTCTGGAATCTCTTTGTATGTCAAGATTTCACTTCTTATAAGGTCCCCAGTCATATTGTATTAAGGCCTACTCTAATGACCTTATTTTTACTTAAACACATTTTTAAAAGATGCTATCTCCAAATCACAATTTGAGGTATGGAGAGTTAGTGCTTCAACATATGGATGTTAGAGAGAGACATAATTCAGCCCATAACACTAGAGTATGCACCCTTTACTGAACCAGATCATACTAGCTTTGTGAAGTAATTGCTCTGGTGAAGAGAAAAACTGGATAGCATTTCTTTTTTTTTTTTTTTTTTGGATAGCATTTCAACAAAGCATGTCTAAGAAACCAAGTAGGCCATGGCTTAGGGAAGATAGAGAAACCTCATCAAAGCCTTCATTTTTACTTCTAGAAGATTTATGTTAATTATAAACCTAAACCAAAACAGTCTTAAGTAGAGAAAGATAATGTAGAAAGTGCAGGAAATCTGATGTGATAGTGGGAAGATGGAAGAGTAGGAGGATCCTGAGCTAACACAGTCCCATGTTTACAACTATATATCTTCCACATCCAAGTCAATAAACCAAAGAGAAATTCAAAGACTGACAGAACAATGTACACAACTAAATACAGAGAAGAAGTTGCATCTGAAAGTGTAGGTCAGTCAGAAAGACTGCCTGCAAAAGGGAGGGAGACGTATGCAGGGAGAAGGTAGAGAAATGAGCCCTCATACCAGGTAGTTCACAAGGGGAAGATTAATCCCCATAACATTTGGATTTGAAAACCAGAAGGGCTATATCCCCTGAGTTTGTATAACCAGTATGACTTGAGTCCTGGAGATTTCAAAGTCAGCTACTCAGCATTGGGTTACCTGGGAGGATGAATGATAGCAGGTCACCACCCCTACAGACATAGCAGTCTGCAAAAAAGGCAACAATTAAAAAAGCAATTTACACAATACTGAAGACAAATGGGAGACAGATATGTTCATACAGATTTTCGAGTGTGTTGGGGGACTTCTTTGAAAATGAGGGACCTGGCAGATGCCATTCACCTCACCTGCCTCCAAGCATAAATAAAGCCCAACTGTGGGAGCCTAGGCAGTATAGAAACTTTCTACCTAATATACAAGCAGTACACCATGCCCAGAAATTCTCTTGAGAACTCATCCATTCAAAGCCTGCTCTGGGCTCACAAAAAATTTTGTTAAGATGCATATGCACCACACGCATCTGCTAGGTGCACAGCTGCCACAATGTGCTATGCCAAGTCAACTTGCAGCATCAACCCATATCGCTGTGCCATGCCCAGCTACATCCAGCCATTACCAAGTTCACTTAATACACCCACAGCCACACTGGTGTGCAGACTTCGGCAGTCACATTGCTAGGGGAGATCCAGCAGAGGACTAATAGCTCAGCATAAATTTTTGTTAACAAGGCTGCCTCAAAACTCAATTTCAGGTTCCCTAGCAGGCATGCCTTCTCAAAGCTGGCCTTCCTAGGTCCCAATAACACTGCAGATAGAAATGGCAGCCCACAATAGGCATAAAGCCAGTGTAGATGATTTCACTGGAAGGAAAAATGACTCAGACACAAGAGCAGGACATAAACAGCATGCATAGGATACTTTCTTAAAGTGCAAAATTCTGGTGACCAGGGGACACTGCACTGCAGGGCATTCCGGGATATTTTCCTCATAAAGTCTCTACTTTCAAGAGCAGAAGACATAACTGCCTTTCTTAACACAGAGAAACAGAGAAGCAAACAAAATGAAGGGACAGAGAAATTTAGCCCCATGAAAGAACAAGATAAGATATGGCCAGATAACTAAGTGAAACAGATATAAATAACATGTTTGAAAATTTAAAGTAATGATTGTAAAGATACCCAGTGAATTTGAGAAAGGAATGGAAGACATTAACATGAAAGAGTGAGACCTTAACATAGAGACTGATAATAACATGAGAGATAAAGGGCTCAATAAACAAAATGAGAAACACATTTCCTGGAATGAACAGCAGGCTGGAAGGAGAGGAATGAATTAATGACATAGAGTCAGAGCAATAGAAAGTAATCAAGCTGAACAAAAGAGATAAAAAATTATACAAAATGAGAATAGACTGAGGAACTCAGTGACTCCATCAAACAAAATAACATTCATATTATAGGAGCACCAGAAGAAGAGAGAAAAGCTAGCAGAAAATTTATTTGAAGAAATAATAGCTGAAAACTTCCCTAATCTGGGGAAGGAATCAGACATCCAGAATCAAAAGGCAGAGAACTCCCATGAAAATCAACAAAAGCAGACTACACACCAAGGCATACTGTAATTAAATTGGGAAAATATAGTGATAAAGAAAAAAATTAAAAGTAGCAAGACGAAAGAATACAATAATTTATAAGGGAACACACATAAGGCTGGCAGGAGATTTTTCAGCAGAAACTTGGCAAGCCAGAAGGGAGTGGCATGATATATTCAACGTGCTGAATGGGAATAATCTGCAGCTAGGAATACTCTATACAGTAAGGTTATCATTCAGAACAGAAGGAGAGATAGAGTTTCTCAGACAAACAAAAAGTGAAGGAGTTCATGAGTACTAAACCAGCCCTGCAAGAAATATTAAAGGGGACTGAGTGGAAAGGAGAGATCAAAAGTGATAGTGTAAAAGTAGGAAACACAAAAGTAGTAAAAATGAATATTTATGTAAAAAAATCAGGTAAGGAACTCAAAAAATAAAAATAGATAGAGTATAAGAACATATACCTAAAACATGAGGAGGAGAGGGGTAAAGAATGGGTTCAAACTTGAATGACCATCAACTTAATATAGACTACTATATATAGAAGAGGTTATATACAAACCTAGTGGTAACCATATAGCAAAAACCACTAATAAACATTCAAGGAATAAGGAGAAAGGAATACTAATATATCACAAAAGAAAATCAGCAAACCATGAAACAGAAGAAAGGATCAGAGAAAATCTTCAGAAACAAGAAAAAACAAATAATAAAAAGACTATAAACATGTATCTATTAATAATTACTTGAATATAAATGGGATAAATGCTCTAATCAAAAGATGTAGAGTGTCAGAATGGATCTATGTGCTGCTTACAAGAGACTCATTTCAGATGTAAAAACAAAGACTGTAATAAAAGACAAAGAACACTGTAAAATAATGAAGGGGACAATCCAACAAGAAAATATAATAATTGTAAATATTTATGCACCCACATAGCAGCAACCAAATGCATAAGAGTTAATAATAAAAATATAGGAACTAATCAATAATAAAACAATAATACTATGGGACTTTAACCCCCCACTTATATCAATGGACAGAGCATCCAAATAGAAAATTAACGGGATGACTGCATGGCTCAGCCATTGAGTGTCTGCCTTTGGCTTAGGTCGTGATCCTGGGATCCAGGATCATGTCCCACATCGGTTTCCCCACAGGGGAGTCTCTGCCTCTCTCTGTGTGTCTTTCATGAATAAATAAATAAAATCTTTTTTAAAAATAGAAAATTAACAAAGAAAAATGGCACTGGACAGATGGATTGAACACATATATTCAGAGCATTCACTCCTAAAACAGCAGAATATACAGTTTTTCAAGTGCACATGGAATCTTCTCCAGAATAGATCACATGTTGGCCACAAAACAAGCCTCAACACATTTAAGATGATTGAAATCATACCATATGACTTTTCTGACCACAATGCTATGAAACTTCATGTCAACCACAAAAAAAAAAAAAAAATCTGGAAAGAACACAAATACATGGAGGTTAAATAATAGGCTACTAAATAATGAATAAGTCAACCAGGAAACAAAAGAAGAAAACTTTTAAAAAGGCATGGAAATAGGGACATCTAGGTGGCTCAGTGGTTATGCATCTGCCTTTGGTTTAGGTCATGATCCCAGGGTCCTGGGATTGAGTCCCGTATTGGGCTTCTTTTATGGAGTCTGCTTCTGCCTCTGCCTATGTCTCTGCCTCTCTATGTGTGTCTTTCATGAATAAATAAATAAAATATTTTTTAAAAAGACGCGGAAACAAATGAAAATGAAACCACAATGGTCCAAAACTTCTAGGATGGAGCAAAAGTGCTTCTAAGAGGGATGTTTATAGCAATATAGGCCAACTAAGGAAGACAGAAAAATCTCAAATAAACAACCTGATCTTATGCCTAAAAGAACTAGAAAAACAACAAACAAAATGTAAAACCAGCAGAAGAAAGGAAATAATAGATTAAAGCAGAAATAAATGATATAGAAACTTAAAAAAAAATTGATGATCAAAGAAACTGGGAGCTGGTTCTTTAAAAATAAAACCAATGAAAATGATAAATCATTATCCAGACTTTAAAAAATAAGGAGAAAGGGCTCAAATAAATAAAATCACTAATGAGAAGAAATAACAGCCAACCCCACAGAAATACTAACAATTTGAAGAGAGTATTATGAAAAACTCTGTCAACAAATTGTACAATCTACAAGAAATGTATAAACTCCTAGAAACACATATATTACCAACATTGAAACAGGAAGAAATAGAAAATATGAACGGACTGAAAACTAGCAAAGAAATTAAATCAGTAATCAAAAAACTACCAACAAAAGTCCATGATCAGATGGCTTCACAGGTGAATTCTACAAAAAGATTAAAGAGGAGTAATACCTATACTTCTCAAACTATTCCAAAAATAGAAAAGGAAGCAAAAATTCCAAATTCATTCTATGAGACCAACATTATCCCAATATCAAAACCAGATAAATATATCATAAAAAAGTGAACTACAGGCCAATATACCTGATGAACATAGATGCAAAACTCCTTTACAAGGTACTAGCAACATGAAAAAAAGCACTAGCAAACCAAATTCAATCATACATTAAAAGAACCATTCACCACAATCAAGTGGGATTTATTCTAGGGTTGCAATGGTGATTCAATACTCACAAATCAATCAATGTTATTCATCTCAACAATAAGAGAAAGGGTAAGAACCACATGATCATTTCAGTAGATACAGAAAAAAACATTTGATAAAGTACAACAAACATTCATGATAAAAACCCACAAAAAAGTAGATGTAGAAGGAACATACCTCAACATAATAAAGACTATATATGATAATCCCACAGCTAGTATAATTCTAAATGGGGAAAAACTAAGAGCTTTCTCCCTTTGGTCAGAAACCACTTTTCCCATTTGCATTCCACATAGAACTTGAAGTGCTAGTCACAGCAATCCAGAAAAATAAATAAATAAGTAAGTAATTGAGTAAATAAATAAATAAATAAATAGCTGGCAACCAAATCCGCAAGGAAGGGGTAAAAATTTTGCTATTCACCAATGACAGGATACTGTATATAGAAATCTCAAAAGACTCCACCAAAACACTACTAGAACAAATAAATGGATTCAGTAAAGTCACAGGATACAAAATCAATGCACAGAAATCTGTTGCATTTTCATATGCCAATAATGAAGCAGCTGATAGAGAAATTAAGAAAACAATCTCATTTGCAATTGTACTGAAAATAATAAGGAATAAATGTAACAAAAGGGTGAAACACAACAAAAGAGGTGAAATACCTGTACACATATGAAAATGTACAAAAGAGGTAAAATCTTACACACTGAAAACCATAAAACACTGATGAAAGAAGTTGAAAATGACACAAGAAATAGACACTCCATGCTCATGGATTAAAGAACAAATGTTAAAATGTCTATACTACTCAAAGCAATCTACACATTCTTCTCAAATCCTATCAAAATACCAAAATCATTTCTCACAGAGGTATAATAAACAACTCTAAAATTTATATGGGACCACAAAAGACTCTGAATAGCCAAATCAATCTTGAAAAAGTAAAGCATAACTAGAAGCATTACAATTCTGGACTTCAAGTTATATTACCAAGATATAGTAATCAAATCAGTATTTGAAAAAAAAACAGACAGGTAGATCAATAGACCAGACTAGAAAATCCAGAAATGAGCCCATAATGTATTGTCAATTAATCTTGGACAAAGCAGGAAAGAATATCCAATGGGAAAAAGAATGTCTTTTCAACAAATGGTGTTGGGAAATCAGGACGGCCACATGCAAAAGAACAAAACTGGGCTACTTTCTTACACCATGCACAAAAATAAATTCAAAATAGATTAAATATCTGAATTTTGAGACCTGAAACCATAAAAATCCTAGAAAAGAACACAAGTGGTAAATTCTTTGACATTGGCCTTAGCAACTTCTTTCTAGGTATGTTTCCTTAGGCAACAGAAACAAAAGTAAAAATAAACTATTGAAACTTCAAAAGAAAAAGGTTCTGCACAACAAAGGAATGAATCAGCAAAAATAAAATGAAACTTACAGAATGGGAGAAGATATGTGCAAATGACATATCTGATAAGTGGTTAATAACCAAAAAACATAGAATTTATAAAACCCAAAATTCAAAAATAAATAACCCAATTAAAAATGGGTAGAAGACATGAACAGACATTTCTCCACAGAAGACATCTATATGGCCAACAGATATGAAAAGATGCTCATCATCACTTATCATCAAGGAAATGCAAATCAAAACCAAAATGTGATATCACTTCACCATTTGTCAGAATGTCTAAGTTTAACAACACAAGAAACAGCAGATATTGGTGAGTATGTGAAAAAAAAGGAATCCTCATGCACTATTGGCAGGAATGCAAACTGGTGCAGCCACTCTGGAAGACAGTAGGGAAGTTCCTCACAAAGTTAAGCATTGAACTACCCTAACATCCAGCAATTGGACTACCAGGTATTTACCCAAAGAATACAAAAACAATAATTCATAGGGATACATGTTTAAATTTATAGTGGGATTATTTACAAAGCCAAATTATGGAAGCAGCCCAAGTGTCCATTGTCCACTGATTGATGAATGGATAAAGAATATGTGATATATGTGTGTGTGTGTATATATGTATATATGTATATATACACACACACCCTATATATATATATACACACACTATATATATATGTATATATATATACACACACATATATATATATAATATTACTCAGCCATAAAAAGAATGAAATCTTGCCATTTGCAGCAACATGGATGGGGCTAGAGGGTATTATGCTAAGCAAAATTAGTCAGAGAAAGACAAGTACCATATGATTTCACTTGTGTAATTTAGTTAACAAATGAAAAGGGAAAAAATAGTAATCAAGAAACAAACTCTTAATTGTAGAGAACAAACAGATCATTACCAGAGTGGAGGGTTGTGGGGGAGGATTAAATAGGTGATGGGGATTAAGGAGTGCATTTGTCATGATGAGCACCAGGTAATACATGAATTTTTGATTCACTCTATCATACACCTGAAGCTAATATAACATAGTATAATAACCATCTGGAATTAAAAACGTTTTTAAAAGGAATGTGCAGTAATTCCTCATGAATTGAATAAATTATTTCAGTGTTTCTGTGTCAACTACTTATCACTTTTGCAGCTCAAAGTGTAGTAAAACTGAAAGCTATGAAATTGAGACTGTTACAGTGTTAATACTATAATTAGTTAACTATTTATTTATTTATTTATTTATTTATTTATTTATTTATTCATTCATTCATGAGAGACACAGAGAGAGAGGCAGAGACATAGGCAGAGGGAGAAGCAGGCTCCATGCAGGGAGCCCGATGTGAGACTCCATTCTGGGACTTCAGGATCATGCCCTGAGCCAAAGGCAGATGTTCAACCACTGAGCCTCCAGGTGTCCCTATAGTTAATTAATTAAATCCCAGCCTTTTCGATGTGAAAACTAGAAGGAATTACATGTTTATAATCCCCCGCCTAGTAATAATAATGAGAATCACTGTAAGAATAATAAAGTGATGAGCTATGGGGAAATGTTAATTTGACAAAACATTTGTCAACCTTTCCTTGCCTTAGTTAGAAACCCCTAAGTCTGCAATTTTAAATGTTGTTCTTTAAAACCCATTTTAAACGACACCAGGGTGGCTCAGTGGTTGAATGTCTGTCTGTGCCTCAGGTCATGATCCTGGGGTCCTGAGATCAAGTCCCACATAAGGCTCCCTGCAGGGAGCCTGCTTCTCTCTATGCCTATGTCTCTGCCTCTCTCTGTGTGTCTCTCATGAATTAATAAATAAAATCTAAAAAAAATTTTTTTAAATATTAGGGTTCCCAGAGGATTGTTCATTTTTGCTGCTTTTTCTTGTGGGCAAAGTGGCCAGAGGGCACAAACCTCTGAGTCGTGGGGACTTTATAATAGACACATAAAATTTCAGAGATTGAAAGGACTTTTATATTGATTTACTTGAAAGTAATAATTTAGAAAAGGGAGCAGGAGCATATGAAGACAATGTAGTACTTTAATTCACCACAATTTTGTCTATTACTCTTCCAAGCTCCATTCTGCAACACATCTAAAAACAGAATACTTATTATAGCCAGGTTCATGAAAAGTAATGGAAAATATTATGTGTTTCAAACAAATTATCATAGGACTACAAGTCAAAACCTAAAAGTAATTCAAATGTATGCAAAAGAAATACATTAAGGTTCTAAATAAAAATACCAAATATCACTATTAACCTTAGCACTCTAATTTTATCAGAACACTGGTCCTCACTTTCTTAATGTGCTTTGCTATTAAGAATGAGTAAAAAGTGCAAATAAAGCATTGACTGAAATCACAGTGAAGGTTATCTACATAATTTAGTAATCAGTATTCATCATCCCCCATTTATGTGTTAGTAATTATCTATAAAATCATAGGCTACTTTTTCTGTGGGTTGGATTTTTTTTTAATTTTTATTTATTTATGATAGTCACACAGAGAGAGAGAGGCAGAGACACAGGCAGAGGGAGAAGCAGGCTCCATGCACTGGGAGCCCGACGTGGGATTCGATCCCGAGTCTCCAAGATCACGCCCTGGGTCAAAGGCAGGTGCTAAACCGCTATGCCACCCAGGGATCCCTGTGGGTTGGATTTTCTAAGACTACTAGGTTTAAGTGAATCATATGCAAAGGTTTCACATTTAAAAAGGATCTCTGCTTCTGACTCAAGTTGAATTTGTCTTTTAAAATTTAAGAGGTGGGCACCTGGGTGGCTTAGTTGGTTAAGTGTCTGCCTTCTGCTCAGGTCATGATCCTGGAGTCCCAGGACTGAGTTCCACATCTGGCTTCCTGCTGGGCAGGGAGTCTATTTTTCCCCATGACCTCTTTCCTCTCTCTCTTTCTCTTTCTTTCTCTCTCAAATAAATAAATTAATTTAAAAAAAGAAATTTGAGAGGTAAAATATAGTAGGAGTTGCTACTATAGATTTAGAAAGAAGAAATGCAAAAGACATATATAATGAGAAATTATAATTCATAAAACTAAAACTATGAGGTTGGATATGAAAAACATAACTGTTTATAACCAAGTGTCCTTAGTTTCAGATTTCTGTAGCCACAAAAAATAAATAACTCAGATTATTTGAAAATATGGACCTAAATTGATCATGTTTTGAGTAATCTTATATACATAAGGCACAGAACACGCAGCCAAATGGAAAGAAGTCAAAGTCTATGTATCATATTATCTAAGTCAAGTTGTTTTTCTCGTTCATAGACTATTTTGATTAGCTAGAGTTCTAGCCGAAAGCACATTGCTTCATGAATTGAAACAGTATGTATCTCTTAGTAGTAAAAAGCAAAAACAAAAACAAAAAAACACAAAACAAAATTAAGTCATAATTAAACCAGTAAAAGCATCATTATTTTCTCTAAATAATGATAGGATATATGTATATGTGTGTGTCTGCATACATACATATAGATAGATAGATAGATAGATAGATAGATAGATAGATACAGAGACAGACCCTAATTCAGAGTTTAAAACATTCCAAAATTGAATTTATTAATGGGAAACTAGAATATGTGAAGAGGTGTCATATTCTACAAACTTTCTCATATTATGCTTTTATTTGGTTTTCTTTTTAAAAAATATTTCATTTATTTGAGAGAGAGAGAAAGAAAGAGAAAGCATGAGAGAGAGAGAGAGAGAGAACCCAGTGAAGAACTCAATCCAAGAATCTTGGGATCATGACCCAAGCCAAAGGCAGACATTTAACCAACTGAGCCACCCAGGTGCCCCTTTTTTGATTTTCATATATGCATTCAAAAATCAAATAATTAGCGACTTTGTATATTGGACCAGATTGTTACTGCAATACATGCACTGCATCTGGAATTTTGAAAGACAGTTATAGAATAGATAGAATAGATAACAAATATTCAGTAAAAATGTTGAAGAGGTCTTTTTATCAGTCTGTCTTCTCTTTTGCTTTGAAGTACTTCTATAGGAACAGCCACATTCTAAGGCTATAGGCTAGAAGTTTCAAGTTTTCTCAGAGTTACAATGAACACTCATTGACGGACCTCTATGATTGCACTCTCCAATATAGTAGATACATTTCACATCTATTTAAATTTTAATTTAAATAAATTAAAATGAAAAAGTAAAATAAATCCAGCTCCTCAATTATACTTCAAGTGCTCAAATGGTACTTGGCGAATGACTTCCATACTGGGGAGGGTAGATATTGGTCATTTCCTTCATTGCAGAAAATTACGTTAGTGCTAGTCTAAAGGACAAGGAGTCACTGGTTAGTTTCTACAAAACAGTTTAATACACAGAGTATCCAAATATCTTCAACATATCTAATTGTCAATATTAAATTCAATGAAAGAGATGTCACTCCTTGATTCTATCTGGCATTTGCACAATTTAATTGTTTTAATTGGAAAGTTTGAGTTCCTAATATGTGTCAGGTGCTATTCTCAGTTACTGAGAATACAGAGATAACAGTCTTTGCCCTCAAAGATCTCTGTTTAATACGTATCATTACCATCTCTCTATCTCTTCAGTCGCTGCTAAAGTAGCAAAGTTCCTGATATCAAACTTGCATTGGTTATCTTTCCATTCCCACTGCCACAACTTTCATTTGGACCCTCCTTACTCTCTTCCTTTACTATCTTAAGAGCCTCTTAAGTGAATTGTCTACTTCAAGAATCTTCTCAAAGTGACCCTTGTCACTGCTGCCAATGTAAGCTATCAAAAACAAAAATAAATAAGAGAAAGTATTAGAAAGTGAAATTGGTAAAGCAGAAGAAAAAACTGAGCAGAGCAGTATCCACAAAGCAAGAAAGCCATATATTTGTTCAATGGCCACGTTGAAGTTTACATACAATAAACATTAGCAGAGGAGAGTGAGTATGGACCAGCAAGGTCTACAACTGCTGTTTCAATGTATCTGAATTACGCTAAGAAAAATGAACATCTCTACTCTTTTCTCATCATCATCCTAAAGAATATGGAGTCAGGTCCAAAAGCTTAAAAAATTAATAGTTACTGAATAAGTTTATATCTGGATTTCATGGGAAACTATTACTTTAAAAATAAACTTAAATAATTAAAAATTAAATATTCACCACAGGCTTACTCACAGAAGTTGCACATGTATTATACATCATTCAAAGAATTAGGCTGACATGTTTCACTAAATAAATATAATACTCAAACATAGTCCCAATACATTTGTTTCTAAATGAAGATACTACAAGATGTACATATTCCCTGTGTGCCATTTAAAGCACAGTGGCTAAAACCTGAACATCCACTGTGTTATTGAGTTTCAAAGATTAGTTCAGATATATAGGGAATTAAATCACATATAATGAAGCCACAGTGTTCTCCCACATGACCTGCTGATTATGATGAGAGGGTTGGAGAAACTCTTGCAAACTGTTCATTTGTATAACTTGAAAAAGACCCTGGTTAAAAGGAATTTTGCTATAGACATAGGAAGAAAATAATACCATTTTGTGTGATATTATTTTGTAATTCAAAATGACAGGCTTATCTTAATCACTCTCATATGAACCCCACAGATTTTCAGATTGTCCTTTTATATTCTGGTATAATTTTGTGTTTTCTGAAGCCAAATTCAAAAAAAATTCTTCAATTTCATATACACTGGGCATCATGATTAGTTCAGAACTTTTTTTATGTGTGTGACAAGATAGTATTTTGAAATTTGTATTCATTTCTTGCTCACGTAAGTAGTACAAGTTGAAGGATCCTTAAAAACTAACACAAGTTTAAGGTGTTAACTATACTTTCTTATTTGAATTTGGGTTCCTTTTTTAACCTTAATAGCATGTGGTCTGTATAAATGACACTGTGTTACCAAGTCACTTGCAATAAATGATCATTTAATACCAACATCTGCCTTTTCCATTTTTCTGTTATATTTCTAAAATACTGAACAACAGCTGAGAAAAACTGCTAAGTATTTATTTTAAAGAGATAAGTACTAGAATTCATAACCTGTGACATACACATTTGTGAAATATACCTTAAGGTCTCTGAGGTATGCATATCTCAAAAAATATAAAAAATAATTTATGAAGATAAAGCAAAATATTAAAATTTCAATTTTTATTTTTATCTTAACTAAAGAGTAAGTACGATATTATGTTTCAGTAATATCTAAGATATGGATCATCACCGATATGCACACCACTCAAATACCAAAGGTATGGCAAGGAAAAATGGGAGCTCACAGAAAAGTAAGTGGCTAGCCATTGGCAATTCTAATCTTTTCAAATTAGCATTTTCATTTTCTTTCCATAAATACACGAGAGTAATTCTTTTTTTTTTTTTTTTTGGAGTTCAAGTTTTTTTTCTTTTTTTCTTTTTTTTTTTGAGTTCAATTTGCCAACATATAGCATAACACCCACTACTCATCCCACCAAGTCCCACCAAGTGCCCCCCACACTGCCCATCACCCAGTCACCCCAACATCCTGCCCACCTCCCCTTCCACTACCCCTTGTTCATTTCCCAGAGTTAGGGGTCTCACTGATATTTTCAAACATTTTTTCTCCTTTCCCTTTCACTAATTTTTATATCCCCCAAATGAATGAGACCATATAATGTTTGTCCTTTTCCGATTGACTTATTTAACTCAGCATAACAGCCTCCAAGTCCCTCGACGTCTAAGCAAATGGTGGGTATTTGTCATTTCTAATGGCTGAGTAATATTCCAATGTATACATAGACCACATCTTCCTTATCCATTCAGCTTTCGATGGACACCGAGGCACCTTCCACAGTTTGGCTACTGTGGACATTGCTGCTATAAACATCGGGGGTAGGTGTCTTGGCGTTTCACTGCATCTGTATCTTTGGGGAAAATCCCCAGCAGTGCAATAGCTGAGTCATAGGGCAAATCTACTTTTAACTCTTTGAGGAAACCTCCACACAGTTTTCCAGAGTGGCTGTACCAGTTCACATTCCCACAGGAGGTTTCCCCTTTCTCCACATCCTCTCCAACATTTGTTTCCTGTCTTGTTAATTTTCCCCATTCTCACTGGGGTGAGGTGGTATCTCATTGTGGTTTTGATTTGCATTTCCCTGATGGCCAGTGATGCGGAGCATGTTCTCATGTGCTTATTGGCCATGTCTCTGTCTTCCTCTGTGAAACTTCTATTCATGTCTTTTGCCCATTTCATGATTGGATTGTTTGTTTCTTTACTGTTGAGTTTAATTAGTTCTTTATACATCTTGGATACTAACCCTTTATCTGATAGGTCATTTGCAAATATCTTCTCCCATTCTATAGGTTGTCTTTTAGTTTCGTTGACTGTTTCTTTTGCTGTGCAGAAGCTTCTTATCATGATGAAGTCCCAATAATTCATTTTGCTTTTGTTTCTCTTGCCTTTATGGATGTATCTTGCAAGAAGTTGCTCTGGCGAAGTTCAAAAATGGTGTTGCCCGTGTTCTCCTCTAGGATTTTGATGGAATCTTGTCTCCCATTTAGATCTTTCATCCATTTTGAGTTTATCTTTGAATATGGTGTAAGAGAATGGTCTAGTTTCATTCTTCTGCATGTGGATGTCCAATTTTCCCAGCACCATTTATTGAAGAGACTGTCTTTTTTCCAGTATAGTCTTTCCTGCTTTGTCGAATATTAGTTGACCATAAAGCTGAAGGTCCACTTCTGGAGTCTCTATTCTCTTCCATTGATCTATGTGTCTGTTTTTGTGCCAGTATCACACTGTCTTGATGACCAGAGCAATGTATTACAACCTGAAATCTGGCATTGTGATGCCCCCAGATATGGTTTTCTTTTTTATTATTCCCCTGGGTAGTCGGGGTCTTTTCTGATTCCACACAAATCTTAAGATTACTTGTTCCAACTCTCTGAAGAAAGTCCGTGGTATTTTAGATAGGGGTTGCATTAAATGTGTACATTGCCATGGGTAACATCGACATTCTCACAATTTTAATTCTTCCAATGCATGAACATGGAGTATTTTTCCATGTCTTTGTGTCTTCCTCAATTTCTTTCAGAAATGTTCTGTAGTTTTGAGGGTATAGATCCTTTACCTCTTTGGTTAGGTTTATTCCTAGTTATCTTACGCTTTTGGGTGTAATTGTAAATGGGATTGACTCCTTAATTTCTCTTTCTTCAGTCTCATTGTTAGTGTATAGAAATGCCACTGACCTCTGGGCATTGATTTTGTATCCTGCCACACTGCCAAATTGCTGTATGAGTTCTAGCAATTTTAGAGTGGAGTCTTTTGGGTTTTCTACGAACAGTATCATGTCAATTGGGAAGGGGGAGTTTGACTTCTTCTTTGCCAATTTGAATACCTTTTATTTCTTTTTGTTACCTGATCGCTGAAGCTAGGACTTCTAGTACTATGTTGAATAGCAGTGGTGAGAGTGGACATACTTGTCTTGTTCCTGATCTTAGGGGAAAGGCTCCCAGTGTTTCCCCATTGAGAATGATATTTGCTGTGGGCTTTCCATAGATGGCTTTTAAGATGCTGAGGAATGTTCCTTCCATCTCTACACTCTGAAGAGTTTTGATCAGAAATGGATGCTGTGTTTTGTCAAATGCTTTCTCTGCATCTATTGAGAGGACCATATGGTTCCTTTTCTGCTTGCTGATATGATCAATCACGGTTATTGCTCTAGGAGTGTTGTACCAGCCTTGCATCCTGGGGATAAATCCCACTTGGTCATGGTGAATAATCTTCTTACTGTATTGTTGGATCCGCTAGTATCTTGTTGACAATTTTTGCATCCATGTTCATCAGGGATATTGGTCTATAATTCTCTTTTTTGGTGGGGTCTTTGTCTGGCTTTGGAATTAAGGTGATGCTGACCTCATAGAATGAGTTTGAAAGTATTCCATCTCTTTCTATCTTTCTGAACAGCTTTAGTAGAATAGGTATGGTATCTTCTTTAAACCTTTGATAGAATTCCTCTGGGAAGCCATCTGGCCCTGGACTTTTGTGTCTTGGAGGTTTTTGATGACTGCTTCAGTTTCCTCCCTGATTATCGGCCTGTTCAGGTTTTCTTTCTTCCTGTTCCAGTTTTGGTAGTTTGTGGTTTTCCAATAATGTTTCCATTTCTTCTAGATTGCCTAATTTATTGGCGTATAGCTGCTCATAATAAGTTTTTAAAATCGTTTGTATTTCCTTGGTATTGGTGGTGATCTCTCCTTTCTCATTCATAATTTTATTAAGTTGAGTCTTTTCTCTCTCCTTTTTAATAAGGCCGGCTAATGGTTTATCTATCTTATTAATTCTTTCAAAGAACAAACTCCTGGTTTTGTTTATCTGTTCCACAGTTCTTCTGGTCTCTATTTCATTGAGTTCTGCTGGAATCTTTATTAATTCTCTTCTTCTGCTGGGTATAGGATGTATTTTCTGTTTTTTCTCCAGCCCCTTTAGTTGCAAGGTTAGCTTTTGTATTTGAGTTCTTTCCAGTTTCTGGATGGATGCTTGTATTGCGATGTATTTCCCCCTCAGGACTGCTTTTGCTGTATCTCCAAGATTTTGAATGGTTGTATCTTCATTCTCATTAGTTTCCATGAATCTTTTTAATTCTTCTCCAATTTCCTGGTTGACCCCTTCATCTTTTAGCAGGATGGTCCTTAACCTCCATGTGTTTGAAATCCTTCCAACTTCTTCTTGTGATTTAGTTCTAGTTTCAAAGGTCTGAAAATATGCAGGGGACGATCCCAATCTTTTGGTATCAGTTAAGACCTGCTTTCTGACCCAGTATGTGGTCTATTCTGGAGAAAGTTCCAGGTGCACTTGAGAAAAATGTGTATTCAGTTGCGTTTGGATGTAAAGTTCTGTATATATCTGTGAAATCCATCTGGTCCAGTGTATCATTTAAAGCTCTTGTTTCTTTGGAGATGTTGTGCTAAGAAGACTTGTTGATTGTAGAAAGCACTACATTCAAGTCACCAAGTGTAGTGTGTTATTATCTTAGTATGTCTTAACTTTGGTTATTAATTGATTGATATATTTGTGAGCTCCCACATTTGGGGCATAAATATTGATGATTTTTAGGTACTTTTGTTGGATAGATCCTTTAAGTATGATATAGTGTCCTTCTTCATCTCTGACTACAGTCCTTGGGATAAACTTTAATTTATCTGATATAAGGATGGCCACCCCTGCTTTCTTTTGAGGATCATTTGATTGGTAAATTGTTCTCCAACCTTTTATTTTCAGGCAGGAGGTGTCCTTCTGTCTAAAATGAGTCTGTTGTAGACAGCAAATAGATGGGTCTTGCTTTTTTATCCAGTCTGAAACCCTGAGCTGTTTGATGAGATCATTAAGCCCATTTTCGTTCAGAGTTACTATTGAAAGATATGAGTTTAGTGTCATCATGATACCTCTTCAGTCCCTCTTTTGTGGATTGTTTCCTTGGTCTTCATCTTTCTCTTACAGAGTCCCCCTTAATATTTCTTGGGGAGCTGGTTTGGTGGTCACATATTCTTAGTTTCTGCCTATGTTGGAAGCTCTTTATCTCTCCTTCTATTCTGAATGAGAGCCTTGCTGGATAAAGTATTCTTGGCTGCGTGTTCTTCTCATTTAGGACCCTGAATATATCCTGCCAGCCCTTTCTGGCCTGCCAGGTCTCTGTGAAGAGGTCTGCTGTTAACCTAATACTTCTCCTCATAAAGTTTAGAGATTTCTTGCCTCTTGCTGCTTTAAGGATCTTCTCTTTATCGTTGGAATTTGCAAGCTTCCCTATTAAATGTTGAGGTGTTGAGCAGTTTTTATTGATTTTAGGGGGGATCTCTCTATCTCTTGTATCTGAATGCCTGTTTCTCTTCCCAAGTTAGGGAAGTTCTCAGCTCTGATTTCTTCAAATACACTTTCTGGATCTGTCCCTTTCAGCGCCCTCAGGAACTCCAATTAAACATAGATTTTCCTTCTGAGACTGTCATTTATTTCCCTTAACCTATCCTCATGATCCCTTAATTGTTTTTCTCTTTTTTCCTCAGTTTCCTTCCTTTCCATCAACTTGTCTTCTATGTCACTCACTTGTTCTTCTACCTCATTAACTCTCATCGTTAGGACCTCCAGTTTGGATTGCATCTCATTTAATTGATTTTTAATTTAGGCCTGATTATATCTAAATTCTTCAGTCATGAAGTCTCTTGAATCCTTTATGCTTTTTTCTAGAGCCAGCAGTAGCTTTATAATTGTGCTTCTGAAATGGCTTTCTGATTTGAATTGTAATCCAAATTCTGTAACTCTGTGGGAGAGAGGACTGTTTCTAATTCTTTCTTTTGTAGTGAGTTTTTCCTTCTAGTCATTTTGCTCAGTGCCAAGTGCCCAAAAAATAGTTGTACTGGAAAAAGGAGAGAAAAAGGTGGGGGGCAAACAAACAGAAAACAAAAAACAAGGGGAGTATCCTCTGATTCTATATACTGTAAACCCTTCCACTTCCCCTGGAACTTTCCAGTGCTGCTTGGTCAATAACTTGCTTTTACCCTGTCCTTCCGGCTGGTCTTCTGGGGCAGGGGCCTGCTGTGCTGGTTCTCGAATGTGTGTACGTGGGGAACTGCCCAGCCCCCTGCCAGGTGCATCACTCAGTGGGAGCTATTTATCCTGTGAGGCCCCTGCTCAATCCCAGGTACCAGGGGACACCAGGACGAGGAACAACAGTGGCGGTGGCCAGCTCTCCAGCTCTAGAGTCAGCTCCCGCAGTAACTACTGCAGCTTCCAGGCCACAGGGACCTGGATGCTCCGGGGGCGGGGGGTGCCGATCTGCATAGCTCGGGGCCGCTGGCGGCAGGAGCGTCCTTGCTCCTGTGCCCTCCTGGCCTCTGCCTGTCCGGGGGGGAGTGCCAGAACCTGGGCTGTGTCCCCCCGTGCCCTGGCTCCGGGGCCTGCTCTGCTGGAATCACGGTCTCAGGGAGCGCCTGAGCCGGCAACCGAGCGGCTCCCAGGGCCCCGATGGGTGCGCTCCAACCCTTTAAGGAGCTCAGCCACGGGGAACCGCTGCCGAGCCGCAATAGAGCTGCTTGTTCCCTTGCCCCTTTCTGGCATGCACTTCAGCTCTTTAGGGAGCTCGGCTGCCGGTGTGGTGGGCTCTCCCCCGGGGGGCAGTTCCTCTGTTAGTGCCCCTGGGAGCCTGAGGGCATCCCTGCCCCTCCTGATCCAGCTCCTACTCCCTGTGAGTGCCTTTCTGTCTGGGAAGATTGGTAAAGCTCCTGCTTCTCAGGGCCTGGGCTTTCCTGTCCTGGGGGCACTCGCGGTGGGACCTTAGCCCAGCTCCTTCCCCTTGGATGCTTTTTTATTTCTTTATTTTTTTCCTCCATCTTCCTACCTTGATAGAAGTACAAACTCTTCTCACTGTAGCATTCCAGCTGTTCTCTCTTTAAATCTCAGACCTAATTCATAGGTTTTCAGGATGATTTGAAAGTTATCTAGGTAATTTGGTGGGGACAGGTGACTTGGGGACCCTACTCTTCCACCTTCTTGCCCCTAGTTCCCAAGAGTGGAATTCTTTTTTTTTTTTTAAGATACATTTATTCAGCATTATGATCAGACTATTACATTTTGCAATCTACAGCTTGGGTGCAAAAAGAAAATATACATTAAAACCCTTTGTTGGAATGCTTTACACTTTCCACAGAACAGAAACTAAAATAATCTGTTATACAATTAGTCACAAATACAGTCCTCGTGTTTTTGCCCATACACATGAGTATTGTCTAAATCATGTCTTCTTTGTAGCAGCTAGGCCCTGCCACCACTGTGCTTGGCTGAGTTCACAAATATGTTGTAACCTGTAGCTTCCCTGTCACTTCTCTGGCTCTCCTCTCCTGGTAAGCTTTGTTTTCTGGCAGTAATTAAAACCTTCTGCCACTGCCATAGCTGCTGCTGCTGCTGGAACTGCCATAGGCACCTTGGTTTCTTGGTTTGGCAAAGTATTGGCCTCCACCACCATAGGGGCCAGAGCTTCTGCCTCCAAAATTTCCTCCTTTCATGGGTCCAAAATTTGAGGATTAATTGTTGTAATTGCCAAAATCGTTGTAGCTTCCGCCTCATCCAAAGTTGCTTCCATCATTACCAATTCCATTATAGCCATCCCCACTGCCACGGTATCCACCACCACCTCGACTGCCACCAAAGCCACCTCGACAACTGAAGTTCCCTCCACGACCAAAGTTGTCATTCTCATCAAAACCACCTCCATGAACACCATAAAAGTTTCCAGAACCACTTCGGCCTCTTTGGCTGGATGAAGCACTAGCCATCTCTTGCTTTGATAGGGCTTTCCTTACTTCACAGTTGTGGCCATTCACAGTATGGTGTTTTTGAATGACAATCTTGTCTACAGAGTCATGGTCTTCAAAGGTCACAAAAGCAAAACCTCTCTTTTTGCCTCGGTCAGTCATGATCTCAATCACTTCAATTTTCCCATACTGTTCAAAATAATCTTAGATGATGTTCTTCAGTCTTTTTTAATGCCACCAACAAAAATCTTTTTCACAGTTAAGTGGGCACCAGGTCTTTGAGAATCTTCTTGGGAGACAGCCCTCTTTGGTTCCATGACTCTTCTGTCCACCTTGTGCAACGAGCGTTCATGGCTGCGTCCACCTCCTCCACGGTGGCCTACGTGATGAACCCAAAGCCTCTGGAGCGCTTGGTGTTGGGGTCTCTCATTACCACACAGTCCGTAAGTGTCCCCCATTGCTCAAAATGGTTGACTCTCATCGGTTCTCAGACTCAGACGCTCATCGGTTCTTTCAAAGCTCAAACCTCCAATGAAGAGCTTCCGCATCTGCTCAGGCTCTTTGGGAGACTCTTAGACATGACAGCGGTGGGACGGGAGACTTTAATGATGCTTACTCGGCAGCATCCAGGGGCAGAAAGGCCCACGAGTGGAATTCTTAAATCATATAGTGTTTCTATTTTTAATGTTTGGAGGAACCTCATACTGTTTACTGTAGTGGCTATATCAGCCTGTATTCTCATCAACATTGTAGGAGGGTTTCTTTTTCTTACCAACTTTACCAATACCTGTGATTTCTTATCTTTCTGATTATCGCCATTCTAACAGGTCTGACCTGATATCTCATTGAGGTTTTGATCTGCATTTCCCTGATGATTAGTAATGTCAAGCATCTTTTCATGTGTCTGTTGGCCATCTGTATGTCTTCTTTGGAAAATGTTGATTCAGGTCTTCTGCCCACTTTTTTGTTTCTTCCAAATTTTTAATTAAATTCCAGGTAGTCAACATAGAGTCTAATGTTATTTTCAGGTGTAGAATTTAATGATTTAACAGTTATATGCAACACCTGGTGTTCATCACAAATGCCCCCTTAATACCCATCACCTATTTAACCTATTTCCCCACCCACCTCTCCTCTGGTAACCATCAGTTTGTTCTCTATAGTTAATAGCCTGTTTCTTGGTTTGCCTATCTTTTTTGTTATTTAAATTTCACAAATGAGTGTAATCATGGAATTTGTCTTTTTTTTCATTTCGAGTTTTATTTAAGTTCTAGTTACTTATCATATAAAATAAAATTGATTTCAGGAGTAGAGTTTAGTCTTTCATCACTTACATTAACACCCAGTGCTCAACTCAACAAATACTATCACCCATATAGCCCATCCCCTCCTCACCTTTCTCCATCAATCCTCAGTATGATCTCTATAATTAAGAGTCTTTTATGGTTTAATTCCTTCTCTTTATTTCCGTTCCTCTATGTTCATCTGTTTTATTTCTTAAATTTTAGATGAGTAAAATCATATGGTATTTGTCTTTCTCTGACGTATTTCACTTAACATAATACCCTCTAGCTCTATACACATCTTTTCAAATGGCAAGATTTCATCATTTTTGATGGCTGAGTGATATTCCATTGTATATGTAAACCATATCTTCTTTATTCATCAGTTGATGGACATTTAGCAATTTTTGATAGTGCTACTATACACTCTGGGGTACATGTATCCCCTTGAAGTAACTAGTATTTTTGTATATTTTGGGTAAATACCTAGTAGTGCCATTGCTGGATCCTAAGGAAGGCCTATTTTTAATTTTTTGAGTAATCTCTATACTTTTCCCCAGAGTGGTTACACCAGTCTGCACTTCCAACAACAGTGTAAGAAGATTTCCATTCTCCTCATCCTCACCAGCACCTATGGTTTCTTGTGTTATTCTTTTAGGTATTTTGACTGCTCCGAGGTGATATCTCATAGCAGTTTTGATATGTATTTCCCTCATAGTGAATGATGCTGAGTATCCTTTCGTGTTTCTGTTGGATATCTAGATGTATTCTCCATAAAAATTCATGCCTTCTGCAGATTTCTTAACTGGATTATTTGATTTTGGGATGTAGAGTTTTATAAATACTTTCTAGATTTTGGATTCTAACCCTTTTTCAGATATATAATTTGCAAATATCTTCTCCTGTTCCATAGGTTTAAGTTTTTGTTGATTGTTGTCTTCATTGTGCAGGAGATTTTATTTTGATGGAGTCCCAGAATTTATTTTTGCTGTTGTTTTCCTTGCCTCAGGAGACATATCTAGTAAGAAGTTGCTACAGCCAATGTCAAAGAGGTGACTGGCTGTATTCTTCTCTTGTATTAATGGTTTCCTGTCTCAGATTTAGTGTTTTCATCCATTGTGAATTTATTTTTGTTTGTGATGTAAGAAAGTAGTCCAGTTTCATTCTTTTACATGTGACTGTCCAGTTTTCCTAACACCATTTGCTGAAGAGCTTGTCTTTTTTCAATAGGATATTCTTTCCTGTGTTTTTGGAGATTAATTGACCATACAGTTGTGGTTAGTATTCTGTTCTATGGTCTGTGTGTTTATTTTTGTGCCAGTACCATAATCTTTTGATCACTATAGCTTTTTAATATGGCTTGATGTCCAGAATTGTGACACATTCATCTTTGCTTTACTTTTTGAAGATTGCTTTGGCTATTCATGGTATTTTGGGATCCCATACAAATTTTAGGATTATTTGTTATAGCTCTGTGAGAAATGTTGGTGGTATTTTGATAGGGATTGCTTTGAATGTGTAGATTGCTTTGCCTAATGTAGACATTTTAACAAAATTTGTTCTTTCAAACCATGACCATGGAATATTTTTTCATTTTTGTGTCATCTTCTATGTCTTTCATCAGTGTTTCATATTTTTCAGAATACAGATCTTTTACCTCTTTAGTTAGTTTTATTCTTAGGTATCTTCTGTTTTTTTTTTTTTTTAGACAATTGTAAATATGGATTGCTTGATTTATTTTTCTCCTGCTTCATTATTGGGTATAGAAATGCCACATATCTCTGTACATTGGATCCCATATTCTGAGACTTTATTTGATTCGTGTATCAGTTTTAGCAAATTTTTGGTGGAGTCTTTTGGGTATTCTACATAGAATACAATGTGATATGCAAATAATGAAAGTATGACTTTCTCCATACTGATTTGGTTGCCTTTTATTTTTCCTATTGTTTTATTGCTGTGGCTAGGACTTCCAGTACTATGTTAAATACCAATGGTGACAGTGGACATCACTGTCTTGTTCTAGACTTTGACTTTGTCAAATGCTTTTTCTGCATCTATTGAGAGGATATTATGGTTCTTGCACTTTAAAAAATTATATTTAAATTTAATGTAATTAGCATATAGTGTATTATTAGTTTCAGTGGTAGAATTCAGTGATTCATCAGTTACATATAACAACCAGTGTTCATTACATCAAATGTTCTCCTTAATGCCCATCAAGCAGTTACCTATCCCCTCATATTAATTGATTTGTGAGTAGTGAACCACCCTGGTAGCCTAGGAATAAATCGCACTTGATCATGATCAATGATTCTTTGAATGTATTATTGTATTCATTTTGCTAGTATTTTATTGAGAACTTTTGCATCCATTTTATCAGGGATATTGGCCTGCAGTTCTCTTTTTTAGTGGAGTTCTTGTCTTGTTTTGGTATCAGGGTAATGGTGGCCTCATAGAACTATTTTGGGAGTTTTCCTACCATTTCTGTTTTTTGGAATAGTTTGAGAAGAATAGGTATTAACTCTTTAAATGTTTGGTAGAATTCCCCTGGGTAGCCATGTGGCCCTGCAATTTGGTTTGTTGAGAGATTTTTATTACTGACTCAATTTCTTTGCTGGTTTCCAGTCTATTGAAGTTTTCTATTTCTTCCTGTTTCACTTTTGGTAGTTTATATATTTCTAGGAATTTATCCATTTTTTCCAGGTTTTTCAGTTTGTTGGCATATAGTTTTTCATAATATTCTCTTATTGTTAGTTGTTACTTCTACTACTGGCTTTAAGTTTCATTTGTTGTTCTTTCTCTAGTTCGTTTAAGTGTAAGGTTAGGGTTTTTTTTTTTGAGGTTTGCCTTGCTTCTTCACTTAGGTCTGTATTACTATATACTTCCTTCTTAGGACTACTTTTGCTGCTTCCCAAAGTTTTTAAAAATATTGCATTTTCATTTTAATATGTTACATGTATTTTTTTAATTTCCTCCTTGATTTCCTGGTTGACCCACTTATTGTTTATTAGCATGTTGTTTAGCCTCGATGTATTTCTGGTCTTTTCAAATTTTTTCTTGTGCTTGAATTCAAGTTTCATAATGTGTTCAGAAAATAAGCATGGTATTATCTCAATACTTTTCTTATTGATGAAGCCTGATTTGTGATCTAGAATATGATCTATTACAGAGAATATCCCATGTGCACTTGAAAAGAATGTGTATTCTGCTATTCTAGGATGGAATGTTCTGAATATATCTGTTATGTCCAATTGATCTAGAGCATCATTCAAAGCCATTGTTTCCTTTCTGATTTTCTGCTTAGACGATTTGTCCATTGATGTAAAATCAAAGTCTCATACTATTGTTGTATTATTGTCAATGAGTTTCTTTATGTTTACTATTAATTGTTTTATATTTGGGTGCTTCTATATTGGGGGCATAAATACTTACAATTGTTAGATCTTCTTGTTGGATAGTCCATTTAATTATAATATGGTATTCTTCTTCATCTCTTGTTACAGTCTTCAGTTTAAAATCTACTTTGTCTCATATAAATATGGCTACTCCACCTCTCTATTGAAGTACATTTGCCTGATATATGTTTTCCATCTCCTCGCTTTCAATTTGCAGGTGTGTTTATGTTTAGAAAGTGTCTCTTATAGGCAGAATATAAGTGAGTCTTATTTTTTATCCATTCTGACACCCTCTTTCTTTTGATCAGACCGTTTAGTCCATTCACATTCAGAGTAATTATTGATAGATATGTCTTTAGTGCCATTTTATTACTTGTTTTGTCATTGTTTCTGGAGATTTTCTCTGTTCTTTTCTTTTTCACTTTAGATCTTTCCTTTCAACTCAGAGTCCCCTTTAATATTTTTCGCAGGGATGTTTTAGTGGTCACAAACTCCTTTAGTTTTTGTTTGTCTGGGAAATTGTTTATCTTTCCTTCAATTGTGAATGATAGCCTTGCTGAGTAGAGTATTCTTGGCTGCAGATTCTTCCTATTCAGCATATGAATATATCATGCCAGTCTTTCTGACCTGCCACATTTCTGTTGAGAGATCTGCAGCTGTCCTGATGGGTCTTTTCTTATAGTTAGGGACTTCTTTTGTCTTACTTTTTAGAATTTTTTATTACTGTATTTTGCTAATTTAATTACAATATATCTTGGTGTTGGCCTGCTTTTATTGATTTTAATGGTAGTTCTCTGCTTCTTGGATGTGAATATCTGTTTTCTTCCCCAGATTAAGGAAGATTTCAGTTACTATGCCCTCAAATAATTTTCTGCCCCCTATTCTTTATCTTTTTTCTGGGACTCCTAAAATATGAATGTTATTACATTTGAAGGAGTCACTGAGCTCCCTAAATCTATTCTTGTGAGTCATAATTCTTCTTTCTCTTTTGTTTGGCTTCATTATTTTCATTTATTTTGTCTTCTATATCACTTATTCATTCCTCTGCTTCTTCCATCCTTGTGTTCATTGTATACAGTCTGTTTCTAATCTCAGTTATTGCAATTTTCATTTCTGAATGATTGTTTTTTTAGCTCTTTTCTTTCTGTAGTAAGGGCCTCCCTGAAGTTTCCTATTCTTTTCTAAAGCTGAATGAGTGTCCTTATGATTACACCTTTAAATTATCCATCAGACATATTAGGTATATATGTATTGTTTAGATCTATGGCCATGACCTTATCTTGTTGTTTCATTCTGGGATGAATTCCCCTATGTTGGTATTTTGTCTAAGTCTCTGTCTTCTCTGTGTTAGAAAGCCTGTTATGTTTCCTGCTCCTGAGAGTAATGGCTTTATGAAGAAAACGTCATATAGTGTCCAGGATCTGGCACTTCAGGGAGTGTCTCTTGTGTGTGCTGCATGCACTCTGCTTCTGTGTTTAAGTTGCTCTGTCATTCAGGCCTGTTGCCTGCAGAGGATCTCCTTGTCTGTCATGGGCAGTGTTTGGTCCTTGGCCAGAGTGTTGCAAGTTTTAACTAAGTGCGCTCTGGTGTGCTTGTTAAATAAAACCTGGTGTTAATTCCACTAGAAATGAAGCCTTGCATAAGTCTCTGGTTGGGGGAAGTGGTGTGGACAGGGGTTTCTGCTGTCTTCTGGGGAAAGGGCCCACTGTGTTGGGACTGAGACATACTTGACTGAGAAGGGCAATACCAACAGAGTGCAGAGGTGTTGCACCTGGTGTAAGCTGGTTAAGCAGCCAGGGTCAGGGATGTGCTTTTTACTGAAGTTGGTTCTGTGTTTATGCTGAGGGATGATGGAGGGAAATGGTGCCAGCCAGCTCCTTTGAATATTGAAATGTGTATTACATTTTTTTCTTGAAAGATATATTAGCTAAATCAAACTTCATTTCAGAAGCAGATAAAAGAAGGTACAAAAATATTGGGCATTTCAGAAAGTGTATATATGTATTTTTTTTCATTTAAAAAAACTGTGTATTAAAGAGGGTACATGAGATCTAAACAACAATGTATGTTGATATCCTCTTGGTAAAGCAAAAAGAGATGATTCTTTTTTCTCTTTCTCCCTGTACAAAGGAGATTGAATTTGGCTGGCATACAGTAGGTATTAATCTTAGTATTTCTCAAAAGAAGAACCATCAGAAAAAGCAACATATTTAATAAGATGGAATACATACTAAAATGAGAAGAAATTTGGTAGAGAAAATGGATTACAACTTTTTTCAAAAAAAATTTATGTCACTCTAAAACAAATGCAAGATATAATAAAATATAGAAGAAAGAAGCAGACAATGTGAAAGTGCAAAATACAGAGGAAAAGAGAACTTCAGGAGAAAAAAAAGTCATTTTACTCAAATAAAGACCAAAATCTACACTAGAGAAACAAGATTACATTTTATTTTATTTTATAAAAGATTTTTCATTTATTTGAGAGAGAGAACATGAGAAGGGGGCAGAACAATGGGCAGGGCAGAGGGAGAAGCAATTCCCCACTGAGTATGGAGCCTGATGGGGCTCCACCAGGGGCTCCACATGGTGCTGGATCCTGGGATCCTGAGATCATGACCTAAGCCAAAGTCAGATGCTTAACTGACTAAGTCACCTAGGAGCCCCATTTTTTTAAAAAAGATTTTTATTTTCAAAGATTATTTATTTATTTATTTATTTATTTATTTATTTATTTATTTATATATTCATGAGAGACACACATAGAGAGGCAGAGACATAGGCAGAAGAAGATGTGAAACTCAATCCCAGGACCCCGGGATCACGATCTGAGCCAAAGACACACTCAACCACTGAGTCACCCATTTGCCCCTCATTTATTTATTTTAGAGAGACAGATTACATTTTAATGTTTTTAGCTGAAGACTCAAATTCATTAAAATCTATAAAGCTGAGGAAAAGTTAATGAATTGAAATATAAGGCAGGAGCCTAGCATAATATACAAAGGGAAAGAGACATATATTTTGTTAAGCTAAAGCATTAAATAAATCAAACAACTTTAGATGGAATAAAAGAGAGTGTAGAGCAACATAACTTTTAAAAAATGAAAAGGAAAAAAAGAAGGAAATGGTACAGAAGATGGAAATAAATAATTATAGAATGAAAATAACAATAACAATATATAACAATTAACAAAACAACATGTAACAATTATAGAATTGACAAGAAAATTTTACTAGGCCTGCATTCAGTGTGCCTATGGATATATGGAATGAGTCTTTCACTTCTAATATGAAAGGACTTATGACTTACTGCTGATGGTATCAAAGCGGTTAATAAATGCAATTTATTTACTCAACTATGTTGAGTAATTAAAACTACAATTAGTCGTTGTGAGTCACTACTTAGAAAAAATTATATAAATCTAATATCAATGGGAATCATATTTATTGAGACCCTAAATTGTTCCAGAAAAATGTTCAAAGCACATTGAGCACTTGATATGTTCCAGAAACTATTCATCTAATCCTTACAACAGCCCTATATGGTAGGTACTATAATCAGTTACACTTTATAGAAAAAAACCTTAACTCAAAAAGATTAATTTGTCCAAGCTCACACAGCCAGTAAGGAGTTGAATCAAAACAGACTCTAGAACACACACATCAAGCTACTATTATCAATAGTGTTTATACAAGGCATATTGACACTAATACTTTTAACTGAAGCTTTGACTGTGAATGTGCATGATACTGTTTAGACTCTGAGGAGCAAAATGAGACACTTTGTGAAGAAAACTGAGAAAGCATCTTCAGAAAAAGATGCCAAAAGCCATGGGCTTAAAGTTATGAAAATATATCTAATTCAAAATACAATAGAAATACCTTAAGTCGAGAGAAGTATATAGTGATATAGATAGATGGGGGAAAAAAGAGCACATACTTTTCATAGTGGCATTCTTTTGATATTATATGCTTACCATATCGTAAAGAAACAAATTCAAGAAAATCATATTAAGCATGATGGAATGGAGTCAGACATACATACAGATTTATGAGTGTGAAACACATGATTTCAACTGTCTGTGAGCCGAGTCCTAGATAAAGAAATACCATTTTAAAATCAAGTCATAATGAATTAAATAAATAAAATAAATTTACTTGTTGGAAAAGCCACTAAGATTTTTTAAATGAAAATAGTGGTGAATGCAGTTCAGATATCCTAATTTTTTTAGTGATCAAGGAGAAGCATTATTTATTTGCTTTCCAAATTTCCATTCAATGCACCATAGGCAGGAAGGTAAAAAAAAATTGTCTGATAGTTTGACTCCAGATTATTCCTTTGAATACATTTTTCAAAGAAAGAAATAAAATATTGTGTAAAAATACTTAATGTGTTAATCATTTAGCTGCAATTTTTAATACACATACATATACACACATTTATACATATTAGGCAAATGTTTCAAAATATGATTATATATTCTGCAATGAGATGATCCTTGGTTATCTTTAACAAGTTTTATTTTGTCAAGAGCAGTGCAATAGTTATAAAAGTTTAAGAACCTCTTGGTTATGTTTCAATATTCATTTTCAAAATTCAGCAAATATGGAGGTGCAAAATTAATATTAAAAATAATACAATTTAATGTTTGAAATTTTTAATTAAAAATTGAATTTTTATGGGATCCCTGGGTGGCGCAGCGGTTTAGCGCCTGCCTTTGGCCCAGGGCGCGATCCGGGAGACCCTGGATCGAATCCCACGTCGGGCTCCCGGTGCATGGAGCTTGCTTCTCCCTCTGCCTGTGTCTCTGCCTCTCTCTCTCTCTCTCTCTCTGTGTGTGACTATCATAAATAAATAAAAAATTTTTAAAAAATTTATAAAAATTGAATTTTTACATTATTGAATTATTTAAATTTGCCTCTTCATGGTATATATGATATGCTAATAAAAGAGGAATAGAATTTAAACAAATGAGTCTATTTTGCCCATTCAGTTGCATAATTCAATTTATTATTTATAATATATTTATTGTTCTCAGTCTACTATATCCCAACACATAAACACCATTAAGCTCAGACTCATTCCTGTAAGAATGAAAAGTTAAATATGCACTGACACACCACACACCTCAGCTTTTTAGCACTGGCAGTGAAGCAAAAATAGCAAAAGATGTCTGGTACTTTTGGCCAATTTACAAACTTTTGTTTCCAAGGTTGACAATCTGACATAATAAATACATTTAGAAAAAATAATATCACCTATGCCTCACACTGAAAGCAAAGTATGTTACATTTTAAAAGTAACTTTTCAAAGTGTTATAAAATATTAGTAGCTCTAGAGCTATTGACATTACAATACCATAGACATCTTAAAAGTTTGGATTTGTCTATAATATGTTTTTGCATTAAGTTGTCAATGGTAATAATATGTTTTGTCCAGGTTGTAGAGCAAAAAAACAGCACGGATTCAAACTCTAAATAAAAGTGAGATGAACAGTTGATACATCAGTGTGGGGACAACTTAGCCTATGATTTCATGAAAATTTCCTAAACTGTCCCAACCTAATGCTGCACAATATAAAAGTAGCCTTGAAATTTCGGTTTCGAATTAAGAAGCCTCAAGAGTAAGTATGGGGGAAAAAAAGCTAGAAATTATTATTTTCTGAGCTCAATTAACAACTCAATTCATACATGTTTACTTCATGCAGCTTAGATACATTTTATACAGAAAATATGCAAAATTTAAACTACTGAAGAAACTGAGATGAGAAAGAATATTTCTGAGATTTAACTTGGATAAGACAATGCAGGAGACAGACGACGATGTAAGATACAGTTACCCAAGAGTAGCCTAAAAAGGAGAAGATAAAAGGGCTTAGAGATTTGGTACCTTGGGATGCCATGGAAGCAGGCAGCTTCATAGTTTTGTCCCCTTTACCCCTTCTCTGTCACTGAAGAAAGGGGTCATCATTCCAATTTTTCATCATTCCATTGAATTTAGCATCTAGTGTTAATATGTCAGAGACACCCACTCCCTAACCAGGGTTGTGTCATAGAAAAGGTCAAATATAAATCCACTAGCTCTTACTAAAAGATCTTTGACTTGATAATAAGATACAATAAGTGTCCTATTTTATTATTTTATATTTCATTTTAAAGATCGTTATTATTTCAACTGTTGCATCTTTGTAATAACATCTAAAGATCATATGATTCTGAAGATTAAATTCATAAAAACAATGTGTTATGTAATTATTTTGGCAAATCAACACATTTGTTGAAGAGAAACGCTTTAGATTTCTATTACTTCTATTTTGTAAACGACACAAATATGATTTTTATTCTGTCTTACTTTTCCAAATAAAGAATTTAAATGTTTCCAAACACTGTTTTCTTATTGACATTTCTTTTTTTTACAATTTTAAAGCATATTTTCAATTTGGAAATAGACACAATAAATATTGCACAGTCTGTTGATAAGAAAGAAAAATAAATGATATTCTATCTTTAAATGCAGAATGTGTATTCCTTGCTTCATATGAAAATAGGCCATTTATTATCATAAAATATGGCATGAAAGGATATCATGGTTACAGTGTTCAATGGGAACATACCATCTAAAAATGTATTAATCTTTTGAGATATGAACACCTACACCTTTGTATTTTTTCTTTGAAATATGCAGTACATTTTTACCATGTACCACCTTGATATCTTTAAAAAAATATTAACAGCTTGCATCCTCATACCAATGCCCAGTTATAAATTCCTAATGTTTTGTCACATTTCTTGTGAGCAATGCCATCTGCCAGAGGTGGCATTTCATGGTTATTTACTCTGACTGCCTCCAAGAATTCATCTGCCACTATCTAATGCTGCCTGAATAAAGGGGATTAAGACTGATACAACAGAGACTATTGATAATTTGATATAATTGGGAAGAAATGAAGATAAATGAGGTTGAGGATGGAGAGGCAATTAGTTGAGCTGCCTGTACAGCTGTGTTCTCAGCCTAGCTCCCCTGGCTTTTTCCTCAGTGAAGTATGTGCAAATTAAACATAATGACAAATACACACTTCCCAAAGCTCTTGAACATTTTAAAACTTGATAATTCACTTTTCATTTCTGATAACTGTTTTGGTTTTTTGGTAAAGTTGTTTTAACATGGTCTTTTAATGTCCACATCATACATGACTACTACACTTGTTACACTGTAGGAATAATCCAACCTACACCCTATTTCCTTGTTTTCAGTTGATGTCAGGCTACTGTTTACAACCTGAGTACACTGAGGATCTAAACCTATTTTGCCTTAATTGTGGCCCAATGTTTAGGACAGAATGGTAATGTTTCCTTTTTCACATGATTAGAAGCCAACAGTAAATGAAAAAAGATTCTCTTTTGATTTTAGGAATATAGCGACAAATAACCATTCTTTTTGAGAGTTTTCAATGAAAATGTAGGGCCTGCTTTACAAACCAGTTGTTTTTTAAAGATTTTATTCATTTATTCATGAGAGACACAGAGAGAGACAGAAATGTAGGCAGAGGGAGAAGCAGGTTCCCTGCAAGGACCCTGATGTGGAACTAGATCCCAGGACCCCAGGATCACAACCTGAGCCAAAGGCAGACACTCAACCACAAAGCCACCCAGGTCCCCCTACAAACCAGTTCTAATGGATCTTTAGAGACTGTAAAAACCAATATTTTCATGGATGAAACCTACATATTCATATTAAGGTCATTATTATGCTTCCTAAATGAAAATGGCACCTCAGTAAAAAACCACAGATAATGTTTAGGCACTGATTAACTTAATTCTAAGATCCCTTTTCCTAGTCACAGAAATGGTTACACCAGGTATGTAGTTAAGACTCTATCATAGGAACTAAATATTTTGAGGTCTAGTATTTTGATTGGTAGGTTTTGTTCTATTTTGATGTTGAAATTATTATTATACCTTATGTTTAATAAAAAAAATTGTATCACTGTGTGCCTCTCTATTGTTAGTCCTTGTGAGAAAACAATATATCTACACTAATAAATTTAGAATATGTAGCTGCACTAATAGAGTGTAGGGTGATGGATTTCTCCCCACATTATAAAAAAGGATGTATCAAGAAAATAAACACTTTCTCAATTTTGATTTGTTTCACTCACATAAGAAACTAGCCTAAAATTATTTATGTCAAAACAAACAGCATACTAATTACAAATGCTTATCAACTCAGGCAAATGTGTCTAATAGGATGAATCTTTACAGTTATATACTTATTTCTTGAATATCACCAAATTAACCTTTTGATAGTTTCTATCTGAGCTGCCCAAAATGGTAGCCATTAGTCAAATGTTGCTATTTAAATTATTAAAGTAAATAAAACTAATAATTCAATTACTCAATCACACTAGCCATATTTCAAGTGCTATGTAAGTCACATGTGGATAGTAGTTATCATATTGGACATCATGGAAAATTATTTTCATCATTATAGGAAGTTCTATTAGTCAGTGCCTATCTACATTTCAGACTTAACTACTTCCCCATTAACACAAATTAGTGAGATTCAACTGTGGACAAAACTATGAATTTAAGAACAGATAAATACTGAATATTCAATTTATAAGAGTTCAAGGGGTGCCTGGTTGGATCAGTTGATTAAGCATCTGACTCTTAATTTTGCTCATGATCTCAGGGTCATGGGATTGGACCTGCACCTGGCTCCATGCTCAGCACAGAGTCTGCTTGTCCCTCTCCCTCTGCTCCTCCCCCTTTCTTTCAAATAAATAAAATCTTTTTTAAAAAAGATGGGATGAGCACTGGATGTTATGCTATATGTTGGCAAACTGACCTCCAATAAAAAATACAAAAAAATAAAATAAGTAAAAAAATAAAATCTTAAAAAAAGACTTCAGAATTCCTTTAATTTCCTCAGTAGGAAGGTATGAAGCTCCAGCTTAAATAGCCTTAGTTAGTAAACAATTAGGGATACATGATACTGTGTTTACAAAGCATGAAACCTTTGCTAAATGTTATTCCTTTTTTCCCCTTATGCTGTGCCTTTTATTCCCATGATTTGTTCATTCAATAACTGGAAACCTGTATCTCTCTCTCCCCTTCCCAAATTTTGCTCATTCCCCCCGACAACCATTAGTTTGTTCTTTTCACAGGTCTGATTGTGCTTTTTGTTTGTTTGTCTATTCATTTTTTTTAAGATTCTACATATGAGTGAAATCATATGGTATTTCTTTCTTTCAGTCTGACTTATTTCACTTAGCATAATACCCTTAGGTTCATCCATGTTGTCACAAATAACAAGATCTCATCCTTTTTATGGCTGTGTAATATTCCATTGTAATGTTCCTTAGCTAAATCAATACCATTTTATTCACAATTCCCCTCAAATGAGTCCATTAACCAACATATGGAGTGTGACAATGACGAGCCATCAGAAAGAAGTCTTAGGTTATCAATTCTATAAGGAGATGACTGTGATATCAAAAGAATAATATGCTATAATTTCTAGAGACTATTTTGGAAATTAATCTGCTTAGCTGGTCTGAAACTATTATATGTATTTATATTATATATAAATATTAGTTATATATAGTTATAATATATGTAATATATAATAGTTATATATGTAACTATTATATGTATTTATATTATATATAAATATATATAATATTATATATAGTTTATTATATATATAATGTATGCAGTAATATAATTCCAAAGAAAATCAGAGCAGATTTTCATCAGAAATCATTTTATTGAGATGTGCCCTTTAGAAGAATTTACTGCGTATGTTAAAGTTTTTAATGGAAATGATGTTCTGGGTTTATAATAGAATGCAGAGACTAAAATACAATATATGTAATTATGATTTATAGGCAATTTTTCTGTAAATATGTTTTTATATAATTTTTACATTTTTAAGTTACAAAGACTTCCTATTTAAAAACTACAGCACCTAGTTTTATTGCTAAGTATTTGAATATCAATTATTATGATTGCAGTCATTACTGAATAGATAGTAGACTCATAGAACATTAATGTATTTCCAACCTCCCAAATGATGAATAAATTTCTACCCAATGGCCAGATAGCCTCATTCTACCTGCCAGGGATCTCAGTTTCCCTTTATGTAAAGTGACAGAGTCAAGCTGGATGATCTCACAGGTTATTTCCAGCTGTGACATTCTATAATTCTATAAATTGTTTCTAAAATTAAATATTTATTTTCTTTGGGGTAAATCCCCAGCAGTGCAATTGCTGGGTCGTAGGGCAGATATATTTTTAACTGTTTGAGGAACCTCCACACAGTTTTCCAGAGTGGCTGCACCAGTTCACATTCCCACCAACAGTGTATGAGGGTTCCCTTTTCTCCACAACCTCGAAAGATGTCCTCGAAAGGTGTCCAACGAAAGATGAATGGATAAAGAAGATGTGGTTTATGTATACAATGGAATATTACTCAGCTATTAGAAATGACAAATACCCACCATTTGCTTCAACGTGGATGGAACTGGAGGGTATTATGCTGAGTGAAGTAAGCCAGTCGGAGAAGGACAAACATTATATGTTCTCATTCATTTGGGGAATATAAATAATAGTGAAAGGGAATATAAGGGAAGGGGGAAGAAATGTGTGGGAAATATCAGAAAGGGAGACAGAACGTAAAGACTGCTAACTCTGGGAAACAAACTAGGGGTGTTGGAAGGGGAGGAGGGCGGGGGGTGGGAGTGAATGGGTGACGGGCACTGGGGGTTATTCTGTATGTTAGTAAACTGAACACCAATAAAATAAATAAATAAATAAATAAATAAATAAATATTTATTTTCAAATAAGCAGTATAGAAAACAAGAAGAAGTTAAACACAAAATTTTGGAGAGTGCTTACATTTGGTGGGGAGGCAGAAGTATAGGTAAAGGGATAAGCACATAAATAGATGCAAGTTTTTGGTAATGTTTCAGTTATTGAGTTGGATAGTGGGTTCACTGACATATTATACTTTATAATTTACATATATATTACATATTTTTATATTTGAAATATTTTTTAAAAGATAATAAGGGAGAAAATATACACAATAGCCTTTGGATACTGCATTTGGTTCTAAGAAGCAAATTATTTAACAGTAGGATGTGAAACACTAATTTGTAGGGAAAGACTTCTTTTAAGCAAATACTGATGGGACAAAAGTACATGATGTGTCCAGATTGCTCAGAGTGTACAAAACTAGCTTGAAACTGTTATTTTTTAGGAATAAAAATTCCTAAAGATTTTTTAGCAATCTTGTATTTTTAAATAAGAAAAAAGTAGCTCATTTGTACTTTGTGTAATAAGCCATTCCTAAGCCAGAAAAAATAGGTACTGGATACTCAAAATATTCCCTTTAGTGGAACCTGGGTGGCTCAGTGGTTGAGCGCCTGCCTTTGGCTCAGGTTGTGATCCTGGGGTCCCGGGATCAAGTCCTGCATCAAGCTCCCTGTAGGGAACCTGCTTCTCCCTCTGCCTATGCTCTGCCTCTCTGTGTGTGTCTCTGATGAATAAATAAATAAAATATTTAAAAACATATGTTTCTATTCATATGTTCTATTCATAAATAACATAAGGATGTTATTTATCCTTAATAATCTCAACATCTTAATGAGTGGTCTTGATTTATATTGAACATCATTCTAGTCTGCTCTTTTGACCATTCAGCTGTACAAGATGAAAACCAACCATACAGGGACACCTGAGTGGCTCAATCAGTTAAGTGTCAGGTTTCAACTCATATCATGATCTCATGAGTTGTGGGATTGAGCCCCACAAACAACTCCATGCTCAGGGGAGAGTCTGCTTGAAGATACTCTCCATCTGCCCATCGCCCCACTTACACACACTCTCTCTCTCAAATAAATAAATAAATCTTTAAAAAATGACATATGTATACATCAGTAAAAATTAATTCAAGATAGGAAAAGCTCAACAGTGAAACCTTTACAGGCTTCTTTTCTGGTAGAATATTTGGACATTTATAGTGAATTGTGACTTTCAAAGTTGTCAAATGAGAGATTGTGGCTAGGAAAGGTCAAGTGATTTCTCTTTTAGTCTGAAAAGCTGACTTTCAAACAACAGCAATAAATGATGCCTTCTGAATGTACATGTAAAAATGAACCAGTGATGAATTTTGGCTGTGACTGAGAGTGTAAAGGAAAGAGTAGATGGTGGCAAGAGGTCTTTAAGGCTCTAACGAATTATGTAAGGAACAAAATTATCCAAAGTCTTCTTCTACAACACTTTTGGTGTCAGTGTTAATGAGCTAGAACTAACTAAATTGATATTATTAAGTTAATGGGCTTTTTTCTAGTACAATGCATGGATTTAAACAGACAAGCTAATGTGGAATATAGTTGATCCTAACTGAATTAGAAGCTATCATATATATACAATTAGGAGCACTGAGGATTGTAGTGCTAGAAAATAATTATATTTATTTCTAGCTTTATCTAATCCATTTTATACTCACATAATATATATAGCATAGGATTTTTTGTCACTGCATTAAATAAAATTCAATTATATCACTAAAACATTCAATGCATTAGGCATTTGGATTGTGAGGCTGTTACTATTGACATCTTTAATATATCTTTTTGAAAATGCCCTATTCCCATTTATTTCTGTCACCAGCAATTGCATCTGTACCAAATGTTTAGATAGCACTGACTCCAAAGAAAAGACAACTTAACCACAAAAGTGGTATGTGAAAATATTCTGGTTAGTTCAGTCATAGTATTGTCCATACCTTATTCCTTCATGTAATAGATAAGAAGATAAACAAATTCTAATTTGCACTTATACTAGCAGTATATTTCAGCTGGAACTCTTTAAATGAATGTTTCCCCTCCCCCACATGCTTAGCTCTTCAAGGTTGACTCCCCCCTTGCACACTCAGGAGCTTAAAGCATCAGCATTTAGTGGATGAAGTGTTATCATCCACTAAATGATCATTTTTTAGATGAAGGAAACTAAGGTTCACATAGATGAGAGTTGAGATCATTCTATCAGTTACTGACCTGCTAAAATCTGTTTCTATTCATCAGTCAAAAATATAGGTAGAGAGGTGCATCCTCACTAGGACACAGGGCCAGGATAGGGATCAAGCTCCAATTGGAAACTAGATTTTACAGGGGATATAAAGGATGCACCTCTCTGAGAGAAAAGCAATCTCCATTCTTAAAATAAGTAAATAATTACCCCTCACATATGATTTTCACAGCATGAAATATGATAAAAGGATATAAAACTGCTTTGAAACATAAATTCCAGGGACACTTGGGTTGCTCAGTGGTTAAGCATCTACCTTTGACTCAGGGCATGACCCTGGGGTCCTGGGATCGAGTCCCACATCAGGGTCCCCACAAGGAACCTTATTCTCCCTCTGCCTATGTCTCTGCCTTTCTCATGAATAAATAAATAAAATATTTTAAAAAGAGAGAGAAATAAACAAAAAGTTCCATAGAGTCTAGATAACTATATTATTATAATTATAAAAGTCTTGCTACTAAGACTTTTCCCATACTTATTTCCCAAAATTAACTTAAAAATTAAGAAAAAGATGGTCACAAGGCCTAATTAACTCAAATGAGCTATCTGTAAACACTATTTAAGCTTATTAAATAATCATCACACATACTGGGAGTTTACAATAAAAATGCCTAGCATTTGTAAAGTACTTTTAACTTTTGAAAGCACTTTTGAACCAATTATTTCATTTTATCTTCACAACAGTTTTATGAGTATCTCCAGGGAAAAGACTGCATCTTATTGTCCTTAACATCAGTACCACAGAGTAGGCAATCAATAAATGTTTATTGAATGAATACATGAATTAAAGGAAAAAAGAATAGATGGGTTGGGTGGATCTATACCTGAGCAAAAATAACAATTCTGTTACTTATTTTTAAGGTATTTTTGGCAATATATTTATAATGCCTTTAAAATTTTAAATTTGTTATGATGTCTTAGATGGCTAAGAGTATAATCTCACACTTATACTTCCTTAGTATTAGAGTTTTAAGGTTGTTTCCTTTCTGATTTACATTACATTTTTATCTTTAGGAATATTCGAATTCAGTATAGTTTGTATAACTAACTTCAACTGAACATGAGGAAATTCTCTGAGTACTTCCACAAATAGGTGAAAAAATGTAGATATGCTTAGGCTTATTCTTGGATATTTTTAATTGCTTATTTTACTGACCATTCTAATCTGACATTTCTGAATTTTATTTTATTTTAGTCTCTTTTATATTTGCTATCATGATTTTTCACAGATTTCCAAGGACTCCATTACAACCAATACTCGACTTTTGCTTTTAGATATCTAGGTCCCCATTGGTTTGGTTTATGTTGTTCCATTTTCTTCTAGCTTTATGTCTACTGACCAACACCCACCACTGCTCTCTTTCATTAATCCTGACATATGCTATCAAAATTGTTAGCAACATATCAAAGTATCTTATACTCAAAAGGGGGAGTTAAGATGGTGGAGTAGGAGGAGTACCCTATCCTTGCTTCATCCCTCAAATATAGCTAGGTAAATATCAAATCCTTCTGAACACCTAATAAATCAATATGAGAACTCACATAACAAACACACAACTAAAGGGAGAGAAGAGGAAGACAGTAGGTGCAGAGATGTGATTTAGGAGAGAAAAGAATCTCAGGTGCTGCAGAAGGGAGGAATCCCTGATACAGAGAAAAGGCAAGAGAGAGAGGCAGAGAAAGGGAGAGAGAGAGCAGTGCACAGGGGGTTGCACAGGGAAAACACTTCCCCAAAGCCATTGACTAGGAAAACAAACAGCTAACTATTGTGAGTTTTTACAATCAGTGGGCCACAAAAACTGGAGGTTTAGAAGTCTGCACCATGGCTGGTGTAGAGCTTGGTGAACACTGCAACGATCCTGTGGAGGAAGGCAGAGGCCTCAGAGTAGATGGTACCACTTAAGCTTAGGGGTAGAGACACCTGACAAGGGCAGCTAACCTGGACTCAGGTTTTTGCTGTGCTTTACTCTAAACTCCAAGCACCTGCACATTGGTGCAACTGCCCTTCTGGAACAAACTGCAAGAGCCCCAGTGTGAGGAGTCCCTTCCCTAGAAAACCAGCATGGATCCTCACTGCACTGGGTCCCTAAAGGTTGAGTTTTGAAACTCAGTTTGTGTTTTTGAGATACAACACAGATGCACAGTGATGCTGGGTGGGCATATGGCCCTGACACAGAAAGGGTAAAGGCAGGGATCTGAGGGACACCCGGGACACATGAGGGAAGGTTATTTGATCTTCTGTGAGGGTTTTCTGGACAGCACATAGAAGAAAGTGACAAGAGAGAGGACTGGTGCCATTTTCCTCCCTTACTCATCATAATGGACTGACTTCGGTGAGCAGAACAGAGCCAACAGTGGTGGTCTGAGCCACACATCTGTACGCTGCAGGTGCTTCTTTACTAGGGCAAGTGTGCCTGAGAACCAGAGCATCAGGCCCTCCCCCAGAACAGCACAAACACCCCCACACACAAGGATTACTGACCACAGAGCACTAGTGGAAATAGGATCAGACCTCTTTTAAAAAGCAGATCAG